>NW_027478385.1:6666666-6969696 GCF_051014685.1 Ptiloglossa arizonensis
TTCGCAATTCTGCTGCTTCAAACGCTTAACCAGAATGGCCTAGAGAAAAAATACACATACCGTTGTAATCGGGCGAGATTCTACTTTCAGATACAATAGGAACTTCTGGCTTGGGTCAATCCGTTCGCGAGATATGGTAGTTTGAAGCCAAGAAATGGTTGAGAAGAGAACAAATTTTTCGCAATTCTGCTGCTCCAAACGCTTAACCAGAATGGCCTAGAGAAAAAATACACATACCGTTGTAATCGAGCGAGATTCTACTTTCAGATACAATAGGAATTTCTGGCTTGGGTCAATCCGTTCGCGAGATATGGTAGTTTGAAGCCAAGAAATGGTTGAGAAGTGAACAAATTTTTCGCAATTCTGCTGCTCCAAACGCTTAACCAGAATGATCTAGGGAAAAAATACACATACCGTTGTAATCGGGCGAGATTCTACTTTCAGATGCAATAGGAATTTTTGGATTAGGTCAATCCGTTCGCGAGATATGAGAGTTTGAAGCTAAGAAATGGTTGAGAAGAGAACAAATTTTTCGCAATTCTGCTGCTCCAAACGCTTATCCAGTATGGCCTAGGGGAAAAATATACATACCGTTGTAATCGGGCGAGTTTCTACTTTCAAATGCAATAGGAATTTTTGGGTTAGTTCAATCCGTTCGCGAGATATGAGAGTTTGAAGCTAAGAAATGGTTGAGAAGAGAACAAATTTTTCGCAATTCTGCTGCTCCAAACGCTTAACCAGAATGGCCTAGGGAAAAAATACGCATACCGTTGTAATCGGGCGAGTTTCTACTTTCAGTTACAATAGGAATTTTTTGATTAAGTCAATCCGTTCGCGAGATATGGGACTTTGAAGCTAAGAAATGGTTGACTAGACAACAAATTTTCCGCACTTCTGCTGCTCCAATCGCTTATCCATAATGGCCTAGGGGAAAAATACACATACCGTTGTAATCGAGCGAGTTTCTACTTTCAAATGCAATAGGAATTTTTGGGTTAGGTCAATCCGTTCGCGAGATATGGGAGTTTGAAGCCAAGAAATGGTTGAGAAGGCAAAAAATTTTTCGCAATTCTGCTGCTTCAAACGCTTAACCAGAATGGCCTAGGGAAAAAATACACATACCATTGTAATCGGGCGAGTTTCTACTTTCAGATGCAATCGGAATTTTTGGGTTAGGTCAATCCGTTCGCGACATATGGGAGTTTGAAGACAAGAAATGGTTGAGAAGGCAAAAAATTTTTCGCAATTCTGCTGCTCCAAACGCTTAACCAGAATGGCCTAGAGAAAAAATACACATACCGTTGTAATCGGGCGAGATTCTACTTTCAGATACAATAGGAATTTCTGGCTTGGGTCAATCCGTTCGCGAGATATGGTAGTTTGAAGCCAAGAAATGGTTGAGAAGAGAACAAATTTTTCGCAATTCTGCTGCTCCAAACGCTTAACCAGAATGGCCTAGGGAAAAAATACACATACCGTTGTAATCGTGCGAGTTTCTACTTTCAGATGCGATAGGAATTTTTGGGTTAGGTCAATCCGTTCGCGAGATATGGGAGTTTGAAGCCAAGAAATGGAAGAGAAGGCAAAAAATTTTTCGCAATTCTGCTGCTTCAAACGCTTAACCAGAATGGCCTAGGGAAAAAATGCACATACCGTTGTAATCGGGCGAGTTTCTACTTTCAGTTGCAATAGGAATTTTTGGGTTAGGTCAATCCGTTCGCGAGATATTGGAGTTTGAAGCTAAGAAATGGTTGAGAAGACAACAAATTTTTCGCATTTCTGCTGCTCCAAACGCTTAACCAGAATGGTCCAGGAAAAAATACACATACCGTAGTAATCGGGCGAGTTTCTACTTTCAGATGCAATAGGAATTTTTGGGTTAGGTCAATCCGTTCGCGATATATGGGAGGTTGAAGCCAAGAAATGGTTGAGAGGGCAAAAAATTTTTCGCAATTCTGCTGCATCAAACGCTTAACCAGAATGGCCTAGGGAGAAAATACACATACCGTTGTAATCGGGCGAGTTTCTACTTTCAGATGCAATAGGAATTTTTGGGTTAGGTCAATCCGTTCGCGACATATGGGAGTTTGAATCTAAGAAATGGTTGAGAAGAGAACAAATTTTTCGCAATTCTGCTGCTCCAAACGCTTAACCAGAATGGCCTAGGGAAAAAATACACATACCGTTGTAATCGGGCAAGTTTCTACTTTCAGATGCAATGGGAATTTTTGGGTTAGGTCAATCCGTTCGCGAGATATGGGAGTTTGAAGACAAGAAATGGTTGAGAAGGCAAAAAATTTTTCGCAATTCTGCTGCTCCAAACGCTTATCCAGAATGGCCTAGAGAAAAAATACACATACCGTTGTAATCGGGCGAGATTCTACTTTCAGATACAATAGGAATTTCTGGCTTGGGTCAATCCGTTCGCGAGATATGGTAGTTTGAAGCCAAGAAATGGTTGAGAAGAGAACAAATTTTTCGCAATTCTGCTGCTCCAAACGCTTAACCAGAATGGCCTAGGGAAAAAATACACATACCGTTGTAATCGTGCGAGTTTCTACTTTCAGATGCGATAGGAATTTTTGGGTTAGGTCAATCCGTTCGCGAGATATGGGAGTTTGAAGCCAAGAAATGGAAGAGAAGGCAAAAAATTTTTCGCAATTCTGCTGCTTCAAACGCTTAACCAGAATGGCCTAGGGAAAAAATGCACATACCGTTGTAATCGGGCGAGTTTCTACTTTCAGTTGCAATAGGAATTTTTGGGTTAGGTCAATCCGTTCGCGAGATATGGGACTTTGAAGCTAAGAAATGTTTGGGAAGGCAAAAAATTTTTCGCAATTCTGCTGCTCCAAACGCTTAACCAGAATGATCTAGGGAAAAAATACACATACCGTTGTAATCGGGCGACATTCTACTTTCAGATGCAATAGGAATTTTTGGATTAGGTCAATCCGTTCGCGAGATATGAGAGTTTGAAGCTAAGAAATGGTTGAGAAGAGAACAAATTTTTCGCAATTCTGCTGCTCCAAACGCTTATCCAGTATGGCCTAGGGGAAAAATATACATACCGTTGTAATCGGGCGAGTTTCTACTTTCTAATGCAATAGGAATTTTTGGGTTAGTTCAATCCGTTCGCGAGATATGAGAGTTTGAAGCTAAGAAATGGTTGAGAAGAGAACAAATTTTTCGCAATTCTGCTGCTTCAAACGCTTAACCAGTATGGCCTAGGCAAAAAATACACATACCGTTGTAATCGGGCGAGATTCTACTTTCAGATGCAATAGGAATTTTTGGATTAGGTCAATCCGTTCGCGAGATATGAGAGTTTGAAGCTAAGAAATGGTGGAGAAGAGAACAAATTTTTCGCAATTCTGCTGCTCAAAACGCTTATCCAGAATGGCCTAGGGGAAAAATATACGTACCGTTGTAATCGGTCGAGTTTCTACTTTCTAATGCAATAGGAATTTTTGGGTTAGTTCAATCCGTTCGCGAGATATGAGAGTTTGAAGCTAAGAAATGGTTGAGAAGGAAAAAATTTTTCGCAATTCTGCTGCTCCAAACGCTTAACCAGAATGGCCTAGGGAAAAAATACACATACCGTTGTAATCGGGCGTGATTCTACTTTCAGATGCAATAGGAATTTTTGGATTAGTTCAATCCGTTCGCGAGATATGAGAGTTTGAAGCTAAGAAATGGTTGAGAAGAGAACAAATTTTTCGCAATTCTGCTGCTCCAGACGCTTAACCAGAATGGCCTAGGGAAAAAATACACATACCGTTGTAATCGGGCGAGTTTCTACTTTCAGATGCAATCGGAATTTTTGGGTTAGGTCAATCCGTTCGCGACATATGGGAGTTTGAAGCTAAGAAATGGATGAGATGACATCAAATTTTTCGCACTTCTGCTGCTACAATCGCTTAACCAGAATGGCCTAGGGAAAAAATACGCAAACCGTTGTAATCGGGCGAGCTTCTACTTTCAATTGCAATAGGAATTTTTGGATTAGGTCAATCCGTTCGCGAGATATGAGAGTTTGAAGCTGAGAAATGGTTGAGAAGGCAAAAAATTTTTCGCAATTCTGCTGCTTCAAACGCTTAACCAGTATGGCCTAGGGAAAAAATACACATACCGTTGTAATCGGGCGAGATTCTACTTTCAGATGCAATAGGAATTTTTGGATTAGGTCAATCCGTTCGCGAGATATGAGAGTTTGAAGCTAAGAAATGGATGAGAAGACATCAAATTTTTCGCACTTCTGCTGCTACAATCGCTTAACCAGAATGGCCTAGGGGAAAAATACACGTACTGTTGTAATCGGGCGAGTTTCTACTTTCAAATGCAATAGGAATTTTTGGGTTAGGTCAATCCGTTCGCGAGATAAGACAGTTTGAAGCTAAGAAATGGTTGAGAAGAGAACAAATTTTTCGCAATTCTGCTGCTCCAAACGCTTAACCAGAATGGCCTAGGGAAAAAATACGCATACCGTTGTAATCGGGCGAGCTTCTACTTTCAATTGCAATAGGAATTTTTGGATTAGGTCAATCCGTTCGCGAGATATGAGAGTTTGAAGCTGAGAAATGGTTGAGAAGGCAAAAAATTTTTCGCAATTCTGCTGCTTCAAACGCTTAACCAGTATGGCCTAGGGAAAAAATACACATACCGTTGTAATCGGGCGAGATTCTACTTTCAGATGCAATAGGAATTTTTGGATTAGGTCAATCCGTTCGCGAGATATGGGACTTTGAAGCTAAGAAATGTTTGGGAAGGCAAAAAATTTTTCGCAATTCTGCTGCTCCAAACGCTTAACCAGAATGGCCTAGGGAAAAAATACACATACCGTTGTAATCGGGCGTGATTCTACTTTCAGATGCAATAGGAATTTTTGGATTAGGTCAATACGTTCGCGAGATATGAGAGTTTGAAGCTAAGAAATGGTTGAGAAGAGAACGAATTCTTCGCAATTCTGCTGCTCCAAACGCTTATCCAGAATGGCCTAGGGGAAAAATATACGTACCTTTGTAATCGGTCGAGTTTCTACTTTCTAATGCAATAGGAATTTTTGGGTTAGGTCAATCCGTTCGCGAGATATGGGAGTTTGAAGACAAGAAATGGTTGAGAAGGCAAAAAATTTGTCGCAATTCTGCTGCTCCAAACGCTTAACCAGAATGGCCTAGGGAAAAAATACACATACCGTTGTAATCGGGCGAGTTTCTACTTTCAGATGCAATCGGAATTTTTGGGTTAGGTCAATCCGTTCGCGACATATGGGAGTTTGAAGCTAAGAAGTGGTTGAGAAGACATCAAATTTTTCGCACTTCTGCTGCACCAACGCTTATCCAGAATGGCCTAGGGGAAAAATACACGTACCGTTGTAATCGGGCGAGTTTCTACTTTCAAATGCAATAGGAATTTTTGGGTTAGGTCAATCCGTTCGCGAGATATGGGAGTTTGAAGACAAGAAATGGTTGAGGAGGCAAAAAATTTTTCGCAATTCTGCTGCTCCAAACGCTTAACCAGAATGGCCTAGGGAAAAAATACACATACCGTTGTAATCGGGCGTGATTCTACTTTCAGATGCAATAGGAATTTTTGGATTAGGTCAATACGTTCGCGAGATATGAGAGTTTGAAGCTAAGAAATGGTTGATGAGAGAACGAATTCTTCGCAATTCTGCTGCTCCAAACGCTTATCCAGAATGGCCTAGGGGAAAAATATACGTACCGTTGTAATCGGTCGAGTTTCTACTTTATAATGCAATAGGAATTTTTGGGTTAGGTCAATCCGTTCGCGAGATATGGGAGTTTGAAGACAAGAAATGGTTGAGAAGGCAAAAAATTTTTCGCAATTCTGCTGCTCCAAACGCTTAACCAGAATGGCCTAGGGAAAAAATACACATACCGTTGTAATCGGGCGAGCTTCTACTTTCAATTGCAATAGGAATTTTTGGATTAGGTCAATCCGTTCGCGAGATATGAGAGTTTGAAGCTAAGAAATGGTTGAGAAGAGAACAAATTTTTCGCAATTCTGCTGCTCCAGACGCTTAACCAGAATGGCCTAGGGAAAAAATACACATACCGTTGTAATCGGGCGAGTTTCTACTTTCAGATGCAATCGGAATTTTTGGGTTAGGTCAATCCGTTCGCGACATATGGGAGTTTGAAGCTAAGAAATGGATGAGATGACATCAAATTTTTCGCACTTCTGCTGCTACAATCGCTTAACCAGAATGGCCTAGGGAAAAAATACGCAAACCGTTGTAATCGGGCGAGCTTCTACTTTCAATTGCAATAGGAATTTTTGGATTAGGTCAATCCGTTCGCGAGATATGAGAGTTTCAAGCTAAGAAATGGTTGAGAAGGCAAAAAATTTTTCGCAATTCTGCTGCTTCAAACGCTTAACCAGTATGGCCTAGGGAAAAAATACACATACCGTTGTAATCGGGCGAGATTCTACTTTCAGATGCAATAGGAATTTTTGGATTAGGTCAATCCGTTCGCGAGATATGGGACTTTGAAGCTAAGAAATGTTTGGGAAGGCAAAAAATTTATCGCAATTCTGCTGCTCCAAACGCTTAACCAGAATGGCCTAGGGAAAAAATACACATACCGTTGTAATCGGGCGAGTTCCTACTTTCAGATGCAATAGGAATTTTTGGGTTAAGTCAATCCGTTCGTGACATATGGCAGTTTGAAGATAAGAAATGGTTGAGAAGACAACAAATTTTTCGCAATTCTGCTGCTCCAAACGCTTAACCAGAATGGCCTAGGGAAAAATACACATACCGTTGTAATCGGGCGAGTTTCTACTTTCAAATGCAATAGGAATTTTTGGGTTAGGTCAATCCGTTCGCGAGATATGGCAGTTCGAAGCTAAGAAATGGTTGAGAAGAGAACAAATGTTTCGCAATTCTGCTGCTCCAAACGCTTAACCAGAATGGCCTAGGGAAAAAATACACATACCACTGTAATCGGGCGAGTTTCTACTTTCAGATGCAATAGGAATTTTTGGGTTAGGTCAATCCGTTCGCGAGATATGGGAGTTTGAAGACAAGAAATGGTTGAGAAGGCAAAAAATTTTTCGCAATTCTGCTGCTCCAAACGCTTAACCAGAATGGCCGAGGGAAAAAATACACATACCGTTGTAATCGGGCGAGTTTCTACTTTCAGATGCAATCGGAATTTTTGGGTTAGGTCAATCCGTTCGCGACATATGGGAGTTTGAAGCTAAGAAGTGGTTGAGAGGACATCAAATTTTTCGCACTTCTGCTGCACCAACGCTTATCCAGAATGGCCTAGGGGAAAAATACACGTACCGTTGTAATCGGGCGGGTTTCTACTTTCAAATGCAATAGGAATTTTTGGGTTAGGTCAATCCGTTCGCGAGATATGGGAGTTTGAAGACAAGAAATGGTTGAGAAGGCAAAAAATTTTTCGCAATTCTGCTGCTCCAAACGCTTAACCAGAATGGCCTAGGGGAAAAATACATATACCGTTGTAATCGGGCGTGTTTCTACTTTCAGTTGCAATAGGAATTTTTGGGTTAGGTCAATCCGTTCGCGAGATATGGGACTTTGAAGCTAAGAAATGGTTGACAAGACAAAAAATTTTCCGCACTTCTGCTGCTCCAATCGCTTATCCAGAGTGGCCTAGGGGAAAAATACACGTACCGTTGTAATCGGGCGAGTTTTTACTTCCAAATGCAATAGGAATTTTTGGGTTAGGTCAATCCGTTCGCGAGATATGGTGGTTTGAAGCTAAGAAATGGTTGAGAAGAGAACAAATTTTTCGCAATTCTGCTGCTCCAGACGCTTAACCAGAATGGCCTAGGGAAAAAATACACATACCGTTGTAATCGCGCGAGTTTCTACTTTCAGATGCAATAGGGATTTTTGGGTTAGGTCAATCCGTTCGCGAGATATGGGACTTTGAAGCTAAGAAATGGTTGACAAGACAACAAATTTTCCGCACTTCTGCTGCTCCAATCGCTTATCCAGAATGGCCTAGGGGAAAAATACACGTACCGTTGTAATCGGGCGAGTTTTTACTTCCAAATGCAATAGGAATTTTTGGGTTAGGTCAATCCGTTCGCGAGATATGGTGGTTTGAAGCTAAGAAATGGTTAAGAAGACAACAAATTTTTCGTAATTCTGCTGCTCCAAACGCTTAACCAGAATGGCCTGGGGAAAAAATACATATACCGTTGAAATCGGGCGTGTTTCTACTTTCAGTTGCAATAGGAATTTTTGAGTTAGGTCAATCCGTTCGCGAGATATGGGAATTTGAAGCTAAGAAATGTTTGGGAAGGCAAAAAATTTTTCTCAATTCTCCTGCTCCAAACGCTTAACCAGAATGGCCTAGGGAAAAAATACACATACCGTTGTAATCGGGCGAGATTCTACTTTCAGATGCAATGGGAATTTTTGGGTTAGGTCAATCCGTTCGCGACATATGGCAGTTTGAAGCTAAGAAATGGTTGAGAAGACAACAAATTTTTCGTAATTCTGCTGCTCCAAACGCTTAACCAGAATGGCCTAGGGGAAAAATACGCATACAGTTGTAATCGGGCGAGTTTCTACTTTCAGACGCAGCAGGAATTTTTGTTTTTGGTCAATCCGTTCGCGTGATGTGGGAGTTTGAAACTAAGAAATGGTTGAGAAGACAACAAATTTTTCGCAATTCTGCTGCTCCAAACGCTTAACCAGAATGGCCTAGGGGAAAAATACACGTACCGTTGTAATCGGGCGAGTTTCTACTTTCTAATGCAATAGGAATTTTTGGGTTAGTTCAATCCGTTCGCGAGATATGAGAGTTTGAAGCTAAGAAATCGTTGAGAAGAGAACAAATTTTTCGCAATTCTGCTGCTCCAAACGCTTAACCAGAATGGCCTAGGGAAAAAATACGCATACCGTTGTAATCGGGCGAGTTTCTACATTCAGTTACAATAGGAATTTTTGGATTAAGCCAATCCGTTCGCGAGATATGGGACTTTGAAACTAAGAAATGGTTGACAAGACAACAAATTTTCCGCAATTCTGCTGCTCCAATCGCTTATCCAGAATGGCCTAGGGGAAAAATACACGTACCGTTGTAATCGGGCGAGTTTCTACTTTCAAATGCAATAGGAATTTTTGGGTTATGTCAATCCGTTCGCGAGATATGGGAGTTTGAAGACAAGAAATGGTTGAGAAGGCAAAAAATTTTTCGCAATTCTGCTGCTCCAAACGCTTAACCAGAATGGCCTAGGGGAAAAATACATATACCGTTGTAATCGGGCGTGTTTCTACTTTCAGTTGCAATAGGAATTTTTGGGTTAGGTCAATCCGTTCGCGAGATATGGGACTTTGAAGCTAAGAAATGTTTGGGAAGGCAAAAAATTTTTCGCAATTCTGCTGCTCCAATCGCTCAACCAGAATGGCCTAGGGGAAAAATACACATACCGTTGTAATCGGGCGTGTTTCTACTTTCAAATGCAATAGGAATTTTTGGGTTAGTTCAATCCGTTCGCGAGATATGAGAGTTTGAAGCTAAGAAATGGTTGAGAAGAGAACAAATTTTTCGCAATTCTGCTGCTCCAGACGCTTAACCAGAATGGCCTAGGGAAAAAATACGCATACCGTTGTAATCGGGCGAGTTTCTACTTTCAGTTACAATAGGAATTTTTGGATTAAGCCAATCCGTTCGCGAGATATGGGACTTTGAAGCTAAGAAATGGTTGACAAGACAACAAATTTTCCGCACTTCTGCTGCTCCAATCGCTTATCCAGAATGGCCTAGGGGAAAAATACACGTACCGTTGTAATGGGGCGAGTTTCTACTTTCATATGCAATAGGAATTTTTGGGTTAGGTCAATCCGTTCGCGAGATATGGGACTTTGAAGACAAGAAATGGTTGAGAGGAGAACAAATTTTTCGCAATTCTGCTGCTCCAAACGCTTAACCAGAACGGCCTAGGGAAAAAATACACATACCGTTGTATTCGGGTGAGATTCTACTTTCAGATGCAATGGGAATTTTTGGGTTAGCTCAATCCGTTCGCGACATATGGCAGTTTGAAGCTAAGAAATGGTTGAGAAGACAACAAATTTTTCGTAATTCTGCTGCTCCAAACGCTTAACCAGAATGGCCTAGGGGAAAAATACGCATACAGTTGTAATCGGGCGAGTTTCTACTTTCAGACGCAGCAGGAATTTTTGTGTTTGGTCAATCCGTTCGCGTGATGTGGGAGTTTGAAACTAAGAAATGGTTGAGAAGACAAAAAATTTTTCGCAATTCTGCTGCTCCAAACGCTTAACCAGAATGGCCTAGGGGAAAAATACGCATACAGTTGTAATCGGGCGAGTTTCTACTTTCAGACGCAGCAGGAATTTTTGTGTTTGGTCAATCCGTTCGCGTGATGTGGGAGTTTGAAACTAAGAAATGGTTGAGAAGACAAAAAATTTTTCGCAATTCTGCTGCTCCAAACGCTTAACCAGAATGGCCTAGGGGAAAAATACACGTACCGTTGTAATCGGGCGTGTTTCTACTTTCAGTTGCAATAGGAATTTTTGGGTTAGGTCAATCCGTTCGCGAGATATGGAACTTTGAAGCTAAGAAACATTTGGGAAGGCAAAAAATTTTTCGCAATTCTGCTGCTCCAATCGCTTAACCAGAATGGCCTAGGGGAAAAATACACATACCGTTGTAATCGGGCGTGTTTCTACTTTCAAATGCAATAGGAATTTTTGGGTTAGTTCAATCCGTTCGCGAGATATGAGAGTTTGAAGCTAAGAAATGGTTGAGAAGAGAACAAATTTTTCGCAATTCTGCTGCTGCAGACGCTTAACCAGAATGGCCTAGGGAAAAAATACGCATACCGTTGTAATCGGGCGAGTTTCTACTTTCAGTTACAATAGGAATTTTTGGATTAAGCCAATCCGTTCGCGAGATATGGGACTTTGAAGCTAAGAAATGGTTGACAAGACAACAAATTTTCCGCTCTTATGCTGCTCCAATCGCTTATCCAGAATGGCCTAGGGGAAAAATACACGTACCGTTGTAATCGGGCGAGTTTCTACTTTCAAATGCAATAGGAATTTTTGGGTTATGTCAATCCGTTCGCGAGATATGGGAGTTTGAAGACAAGAAATGGTTGAGAAGGCGAAAAATTTTTCGCAATTCTGCTGCTCCAAACGCTTAACCAGAATGGCCTAGGGGAAAAATACATATACCGTTGTAATCGGGCGTGTTTCTACTTTCAAATGCAATAGGAATTTTTGGGTTAGTTCAATCCGTTCGCGAGATATGAGAGTTTGAAGCTAAGAAATGGTTGAGAAGAGAACAAATTTTTCGCAATTCTGCTGCTCCAGACGCTTAACCAGAATGGCCTAGGGAAAAAATACGCATACCGTTGTAATCGGGCGAGTTTCTACTTTCAGTTACAATAGGAATTTTTGGATTAAGCCAATCCGTTCGCGAGATATGGGACTTTGAAGCTAAGAAATGGTTGACAAGACAACAAATTTTCCGCACTTCTGCTGCTCCAATCGCTTATCCAGAATGGCCTAGGGGAAAAATACACGTACCGTTGTAATCGGGCGAGTTTCTACTTTCATATGCAATAGGAATTTTTGGGTTAGGTCAATCCGTTCGCGAGATATGGGACTTTGAAGACAAGAAATGGTTGAGAGGAGAACAAATTTTTCGCAATTCTGCTGCTCCAAACGCTTAACCAGAACGGCCTAGGGAAAAAATACACATACCGTTGTATTCGGGTGAGATTCTACTTTCAGATGCAATGGGAATTTTTGGGTTAGCTCAATCCGTTCGCGACATATGGCAGTTTGAAGCTAAGAAATGGTTGAGAAGACAACAAATTTTTCGTAATTCTGCTGCTCCAAACGCTTAACCAGAATGGCCTAGGGGAAAAATACGCATACAGTTGTAATCGGGCGAGTTTCTACTTTCAGACGCAGCAGGAATTTTTGTGTTTGGTCAATCCGTTCGCGTGATGTGGGAGTTTGAAACTAAGAAATGGTTGAGAAGACAACAAATTTTTCGCAATTCTGCTGCTCCAAACGCTTAACCAGAATGGCCTAGGGGAAAAATACACGTACCGTTGTAATCGGGCGTGTTTCTACTTTCAGTTGCAATAGGAATTTTTGGGTTAGGTCAATCCGTTCGCGAGATATGGAACTTTGAAGCTAAGAAACATTTGGGAAGGCAAAAAATTTTTCGCAATTCTGCTGCTCCAATCGCTTAACCAGAATGGCCTAGGGGAAAAATACACATACCGTTGTAATCGGGCGTGTTTCTACTTTCAAATGCAATAGGAATTTTTGGGTTAGTTCAATCCGTTCGCGAGATATGAGAGTTTGAAGCTAAGAAATGGTTGAGAAGAGAACAAATTTTTCGCAATTCTGCTGCTGCAGACGCTTAACCAGAATGGCCTAGGGAAAAAATACGCATACCGTTGTAATCGGGCGAGTTTCTACTTTCAGTTACAATAGGAATTTTTGGATTAAGCCAATCCGTTCGCGAGATATGGGACTTTGAAGCTAAGAAATGGTTGACAAGACAACAAATTTTCCGCTCTTATGCTGCTCCAATCGCTTATCCAGAATGGCCTAGGGGAAAAATACACGTACCGTTGTAATCGGGCGAGTTTCTACTTTCAAATGCAATAGGAATTTTTGGGTTAGGTCAATCCGTTCGCGAGATATGGGAGTTTGGAGACAAGAAGTGGTTGAGAAGGCAAAAAATTTTTCGCAATTCTGCTGCTCCAAACGCTTATCCAGAATGGCCTAGGGGAAAAATACACGTACCGTTGTAATCGGGCGAGTTTCTACTTTCATATGCAATAGGAATTTTTGGGTTAGGTCAATCCGTTCGCGAAATATGGGACTTTGAAGACAAGAAATGGTTGAGAAGAGAACAAATTTTTCGCAATTCTGCTGCTCCAAACGCTTAACCAGAATGGCCTAGGGAAAAAATACACATACCGTTGTAATCGGTCCTGTTTCTACTTTCAGATGCAATAGGAATTTTTGGGTTAGGTCAATCCGTTCGTGACATATGGCAGTTTGAAATAAGAAACGGTTGAGAAGACAACAAATTTTTCGCAATTCTGCGGCTCCAAACGCTTAACCAGAATGGCCTAGGGAAAAAATACACATACCGTTGTTATCGGGAGAGTTTCTATTTTCAGATGCAATAGGAATTTTTGGGTTAGGTCAATCCGTTCGCGAGGTATGGGAGTTTGAAGACAAGAAATGGTTGAGAAGGCAAAAAATTTTTCGCACTTCTGCTGCTCCAATCGCTTATCCAGAATGGCCTATGGGAAAAATACACGTACCGTTGTAATCGGGCGAGTTTCTACTTTCAAATGCAATAGGAATTTTTGGGTTAGGTCAATCCGTTCGCGAGATATGGCAGTTCGAAGCTAAGAAATGGTTGAGAAGAGAACAAATTTTTCGCAATTCTGCCGTTCCAAACGCTTAACCAGAATGGCATAGGGAAAAAATACACATACCGTTGTAATCGGGCGAGTTTCTACTTTCAGTTACAATAGGAATTTTTGGATTAAGCCAATCCGTTCGCGAGATATGGGACTTTGAAGCTAAGAAATGGTTGACAAGACAACAAATTTTCCGCTCTTATGCTGCTCCAATCGCTTATCCAGAATGGCCTAGGGGAAAAATACACATACCGTTGTAATCGGGCGAGTTTCTACTTTCAGACGCAATAGGAATTTTTGGATTAGGTCAATCCGTTCGCGAGATATGGTGGTTTGAAGCTAAGAAATGGTTGAGAAGAGAACAAATTTTTCGCAATTCTGCTGCTCCAGACGCTTAACCAGAATGGCCTAGGGAAAAAATACACATACCGTTGTAATCGGGCGAGTTTCTACTTTCAGATGCAATAGGAATTTTTGGATTAGGTCAATCCGTTCGCGAGATATGGGAGTTTGAAGACAAGAAATGGTTGAGAAGGCAAAAAATTTTTCGCAATTCTGCTGCTCCAAACGCTTAACCAGAATGGCCTAGGGGAAAAATACATATACCGTTGTAATCGGGCGTGTTTCTACTTTCAGTTGCAATAGGAATTTTTGGGTTAGGTCAATCCGTTCGCGAGATATGGGACTTTGAAGCTAAGAAATGTTTGACAAGACAACAAATTTTCCGCACTTCTGCTGCTCCAATCGCTTATCCAGAATGGCCTATGGGAAAAATACACGTCCCGTTGTAATCGGGCGAGTTTCTACTTTCAAATGCAATAGGAATTTTTGGGTTAGGTCAATCCGTTCGCGAGATATGGCAGTTCGAAGCTAAGAAATGGTTGAGAAGAGAACTAATTTTTCGCAATTCTGCCGTTCCAAACGCTTAACCAGAATGGCATAGGGAAAAAATACACATACCGTTGTAATCGGGCGAGTTCCTACTTTCAGATGCAATAGGAATTTTTGGATTAGGTCAATCCGTTCGTGACATATGGCAGTTTGAAGCTAAGAAATGGTTGAGAAGACAACAAATTTTTCTCAATTCTGGTGCTCCAAACGCTTAACCAGAATGGCCTAGGGAAAAAATACGCATACCGTTATAATCGGGCGAGTTTCTACTTTCTAATGCAATAGGAATTTTTGGGTTAGGTCAATCCGTTCGCGAGATATGGGAGCTTAAAGCCAAGAAATGGTTGAGAAGGCAAAAATTTTTTCGCAATTCTGCTGCTTCAAACGCATAACCAGTACAGCCTAGGGAAAAAATACACGTACCGTTGTAATCGGGCGAGTTTCTACTTTCAAATGCAATAGGAATTTTTGGGTTAGGTCAATCCGTTCGCGAGATATGGTGGTTTGAAGCTAAGAAATGGTTGAGAAGAGAACAAATTTTTCGCAATTCTGCTGCTCCAGACGCTTAACCAGAATGGCCTAGGGAAAAAATACACATACCGTTGTAATCGGGCGAGTTTCTACTTTCAGATGCAATAGGAATTTTTGGATTAGGTCAATCCGTTCGCGAGATATGGAACTTTGAAGCTAAGAAATGGTTGACAAGACAACAAATTTTCCGCACTTCTGCTGCTCCAATCGCTTATCCAGAATGGCCTAGGGGAAAAATACACGTACCGTTGTAATCGGGCGAGTTTCTACTTTCAAATGCAATAGGAATTTTTGGGTTAGGTCAATCCGTTCGCGAGATATGGCAGTTCGAAGCTAAGAAATGGTTGAGAAGAGAACAAATTTTTCGCAATTCTGCTGCTCCAAACGCTTAACCAGAATGGCATAGGGAAAAAATACACATACCGTTGTAATCGGGCGAGTTCCTACTTACAGATGCAATAGGAATTTTTGGATTAGGTCAATCCGTTCGTGACATATGGCAGTTTGAAGCTAAGAAATGGTTGAGAAGACAACAAATTTTTCGTAATTCTGCTGCTCCAAACGCTTAACCAGAATGGCCTGGGGAAAAAATACATATACCGTTGTAATCGGGCGTGATTCTACTTTCAGTTGCAATAGGAATTTTTGAGTTAGGTCAATCCGTTCGCGAGATATGGGACTTTGAAGCTAAGAAATGTTTGGGAAGGCAAAAAATTTTTCTCAATTCTGCTGCTCCAAACGCTTAACCAGAATGGCCTAGGGAAAAAATACACATACCGTTGTAATCGGGCGAGATTCTACTTTCAGATGCAATGGGAATTTTTGGGTTAGGTCAATCCATTCGCGACATATGGCAGTTTGAAGCTAAGAAATGGTTGAGAAGACAACAAATTTTTCGTAATTCTGCTGCTCCAAACGCTTAACCAGAATGGCCTAGGGGAAAAATACGCATACAGTTGTAATCGGGCGTGTTTCTACTTTCAGTTGCAATAGGAATTTTTGGGTTAGGTCAATCCGTTCGCGAGATATGGTACTTTGAAGCTAAGAAATGTTTGGGAAGGCAAAAAATTTTTCGCAATTCTGCTGCTCCAATCGCTTAACCAGAATGGCCTAGGGGAAAAATACACGTACCGTTGTAATCGGGCGAGTTTCTACTTTCAAATGCAATAGGAATTTTTGTGTTAGGTCAATCCGTTCGCGAGATATGGCAGTTCGAAGCTAAGAAATGGTTGAGAAGAGAACTAATTTTTCGCAATTCTGCCATTCCAAACGCTTAACCAGAATGGCATAGGGAAAAAATACACATACCGTTGTAATCGGGCGAGTTCCTACTTTCAGATGCAATAGGAATTTTTGGATTAGGTCAATCCGTTCGTGACATATGGCAGTTTGAAGCTAAGAAATGGTTGAGAAGACAACAAATTTTTCTCAATTCTGGTGCTCCAAACGCTTAACCAGAATGGCCTAGGGAAAAAATACGCATACCGTTATAATCGGGCGAGTTTCTACTTTCTAATGCAATAGGAATTTTTGGGTTAGGTCAATCCGTTCGCGAGATATGGGAGCTTAAAGCCAAGAAATGGTTGAGAAGGCAAAAATTTTTTCGCAATTCTGCTGCTTCAAACGCATAACCAGTACAGCCTAGGGAAAAAATACACGTACCGTTGTAATCGGGCGAGTTTCTACTTTCAAATGCAATAGGAATTTTTGGGTTAGGTCAATCCGTTCGCGAGATATGGTGGTTTGAAGCTAAGAAATGGTTGAGAAGAGAACAAATTTTTCGCAATTCTGCTGCTCCAGACGCTTAACCAGAATGGCCTAGGGAAAAAATACACATACCGTTGTAATCGGGCGAGTTTCTACTTTCAGATGCAATAGGAATTTTTGGATTAGGTCAATCCGTTCGCGAGATATGGAACTTTGAAGCTAAGAAATGGTTGACAAGACAACAAATTTTCCGCACTTCTGCTGCTCCAATCGCTTATCCAGAATGGCCTAGGGGAAAAATACACGTACCGTTGTAATCGGGCGAGTTTCTACTTTCAAATGCAATAGGAATTTTTGGGTTAGGTCAATCCGTTCGCGAGATATGGCAGTTCGAAGCTAAGAAATGGTTGAGAAGAGAACAAATTTTTCGCAATTCTGCTGCTCCAAACGCTTAACCAGAATGGCATAGGGAAAAAATACACATACCGTTGTAATCGGGCGAGTTCCTACTTACAGATGCAATAGGAATTTTTGGATTAGGTCAATCCGTTCGTGACATATGGCAGTTTGAAGCTAAGAAATGGTTGAGAAGACAACAAATTTTTCGTAATTCTGCTGCTCCAAACGCTTAACCAGAATGGCCTGGGGAAAAAATACATATACCGTTGTAATCGGGCGTGATTCTACTTTCAGTTGCAATAGGAATTTTTGAGTTAGGTCAATCCGTTCGCGAGATATGGGACTTTGAAGCTAAGAAATGTTTGGGAAGGCAAAAAATTTTTCTCAATTCTGCTGCTCCAAACGCTTAACCAGAATGGCCTAGGGAAAAAATACACATACCGTTGTAATCGGGCGAGATTCTACTTTCAGATGCAATGGGAATTTTTGGGTTAGGTCAATCCATTCGCGACATATGGCAGTTTGAAGCTAAGAAATGGTTGAGAAGACAACAAATTTTTCGTAATTCTGCTGCTCCAAACGCTTAACCAGAATGGCCTAGGGGAAAAATACGCATACAGTTGTAATCGGGCGTGTTTCTACTTTCAGTTGCAATAGGAATTTTTGGGTTAGGTCAATCCGTTCGCGAGATATGGTACTTTGAAGCTAAGAAATGTTTGGGAAGGCAAAAAATTTTTCGCAATTCTGCTGCTCCAATCGCTTAACCAGAATGGCCTAGGGGAAAAATACACGTACCGTTGTAATCGGGCGAGTTTCTACTTTCAAATGCAATAGGAATTTTTGGGTTAGGTCAATCCGTTCGCGAGATATGGCAGTTCGAAGCTAAGAAATGGTTGAGAAGAGAACAAATTTTTCGCAATTCTGCCGTTCCAAACGCTTAACCAGAATGGCATAGGGAAAAAATACACATACCGTTGTAATCGGGCGAGTTCCTACTTTCAGATGCAATAGGAATTTTTGGATTAGGGCATTCCGTTCGTGACATATGGCAGTTTGAAGCTAAGAAATGGTTGAGAAGACAACAAATTTTTCTCAATTCTGGTGCTCCAAACGCTTAACCAGAATGGCCTAGGGAAAAAATACGCATACCGTTGTAATCGGGCGAGTTTCTACTTTCAAATGCAATAGGAATTTTTGGGTTAGGTCAATCCGTTCGCGAGATATGGCAGTTCGAAGCTAAGAAATGGTTGAGAAGAGAACAAATTTTTCGCAATTCTGCCGTTCCAAACGCTTAACCAGAATGGCATAGGGAAAAAATACACATACCGTTGTAATCGGGCGAGTTCCTACTTTCAGATGCAATAGGAATTTTTGGATTAGGGCAATCCGTTCGTGACATATGGCAGTTTGAAGCTAAGAAATGGTTGAGAAGACAACAAATTTTTCTCAATTCTGGTGCTCCAAACGCTTAACCAGAATGGCCTAGGGAAAAAATACGCATACCGTTGTAATCGGGCGAGTTTCTACTTTCTAATGCAATAGGAATTTTTGGGTTAGGTCAATCCGTTCGCGAGACATGGGAGTTTGAAGACAAGAAATGGTTGAGAAGGCAAAAAATTTTTCGCAATTCTGCTGCTCCAAACGCTTAACCAGAATGGCCTAGGGGAAAAATACATATACCGTTGTAATCGGGCGTGTTTCTACTTTCAGTTGCAATAGGAATTTTTGGGTTAGGTCAATCCGTTCGCGAGATATGGGACTTTGAAGCTAAGAAATGTTTGACAAGACAACAAATTTTCCGCACTTCTGCTGCTCCAATCGCTTATCCAGAATGGCCTATGGGAAAAATACACGTACCGTTGTAATCGGGCGAGTTTCTACTTTCAAATGCAATAGGAATTTTTGGGTTAGGTCAATCCGTTCGCGAGATATGGCAGTTCGAAGCTAAGAAATGGTTGAGAAGAGAACTAATTTTTCGCAATTCTGCCGTTCCAAACGCTTAACCAGAATGGCATAGGGAAAAAATACACATACCGTTGTAATCGGGCGAGTTCCTACTTTCAGATGCAATAGGAATTTTTGGATTAGGTCAATCCGTTCGTGACATATGGCAGTTTGAAGCTAAGAAATGGTTGAGAAGACAACAAATTTTTCTCAATTCTGGTGCTCCAAACGCTTAACCAGAATGGCCTAGGGAAAAAATACGCATACCGTTATAATCGGGCGAGTTTCTACTTTCTAATGCAATAGGAATTTTTGGGTTAGGTCAATCCGTTCGCGAGATATGGGAGTTTAAAGCCAAGAAATGGTTGAGAAGGCAAAAATTTTTTCGCAATTCTGCTGCTTCAAACGCATAACCAGTACAGCCTAGGGAAAAAATACACGTACCGTTGTAATCGGGCGAGTTTCTACTTTCAAATGCAATAGGAATTTTTGGGTTAGGTCAATCCGTTCGCGAGATATGGTGGTTTGAAGCTAAGAAATGGTTGAGAAGAGAACAAATTTTTCGCAATTCTGCTGCTCCAGACGCTTAACCAGAATGGCCTAGGGAAAAAATACACATACCGTTGTAATCGGGCGAGTTTCTACTTTCAGATGCAATAGGAATTTTTGGATTAGGTCAATCCGTTCGCGAGATATGGAACTTTGAAGCTAAGAAATGGTTGACAAGACAACAAATTTTCCGCACTTCTGCTGCTCCAATCGCTTATCCAGAATGGCCTAGGGGAAAAATACACGTACCGTTGTAATCGGGCGAGTTTCTACTTTCAAATGCAATAGGAATTTTTGGGTTAGGTCAATCCGTTCGCGAGATATGGCAGTTCGAAGCTAAGAAATGGTTGAGAAGAGAACAAATTTTTCGCAATTCTGCTGCTCCAAACGCTTAACCAGAATGGCATAGGGAAAAAATACACATACCGTTGTAATCGGGCGAGTTCCTACTTACAGATGCAATAGGAATTTTTGGATTAGGTCAATCCGTTCGTGACATATGGCAGTTTGAAGCTAAGAAATGGTTGAGAAGACAACAAATTTTTCGTAATTCTGCTGCTCCAAACGCTTAACCAGAATGGCCTGGGGAAAAAATACATATACCGTTGTAATCGGGCGTGATTCTACTTTCAGTTGCAATAGGAATTTTTGAGTTAGGTCAATCCGTTCGCGAGATATGGGACTTTGAAGCTAAGAAATGTTTGGGAAGGCAAAAAATTTTTCTCAATTCTGCTGCTCCAAACGCTTAACCAGAATGGCCTAGGGAAAAAATACACATACCGTTGTAATCGGGCGAGATTCTACTTTCAGATGCAATGGGAATTTTTGGGTTAGGTCAATCCATTCGCGACATATGGCAGTTTGAAGCTAAGAAATGGTTGAGAAGACAACAAATTTTTCGTAATTCTGCTGCTCCAAACGCTTAACCAGAATGGCCTAGGGGAAAAATACGCATACAGTTGTAATCGGGCGTGTTTCTACTTTCAGTTGCAATAGGAATTTTTGGGTTAGGTCAATCCGTTCGCGAGATATGGTACTTTGAAGCTAAGAAATGTTTGGGAAGGCAAAAAATTTTTCGCAATTCTGCTGCTCCAATTGCTTAACCAGAATGGCCTAGGGGAAAAATACACGTACCGTTGTAATCGGGCGAGTTTCTACTTTCAAATGCAATAGGAATTTTTGGGTTAGGTCAATCCGTTCGCGAGATATGGCAGTTCGAAGCTAAGAAATGGTTGAGAAGAGAACAAATTTTTCGCAATTCTGCCGTTCCAAACGCTTAACCAGAATGGCATAGGGAAAAAATACACATACCGTTGTAATCGGGCGAGTTCCTACTTTCAGATGCAATAGGAATTTTTGGATTAGGGCAATCCGTTCGTGACATATGGCAGTTTGAAGCTAAGAAATGGTTGAGAAGACAACAAATTTTTCTCAATTCTGGTGCTCCAAACGCTTAACCAGAATGGCCTAGGGAAAAAATACGCATACCGTTGTAATCGGGCGAGTTTCTACTTTCTAATGCAATAGGAATTTTTGGGTTAGGTCAATCCGTTCGCGAGATATGGGAGTTTAAAGCCAAGAAATGGTTGAGAAGGCAAAAATTTTTTCGCAATTCTGCTGCTTCAAACGCATAACCAGTACAGCCTAGGGAAAAAATACACGTACCGTTGTAATCGGGCGAGTTTCTACTTTCAAATGCAATAGGAATTTTTGGGCTAGGTCAATCCGTTCGCGAGATATGGTGGTTTGAAGCTAAGAAATGGTTGAGAAGAGAACAAATTTTTCGCAATTCTGCTGCTCCAGACGCTTAACCAGAATGGCCTAGGGAAAAAATACACATACCGTTGTAATCGGGCGAGTTTCTACTTTCAGATGCAATAGGAATTTTTGGATTAGGTCAATCCGTTCGCGAGATATGGAACTTTGAAGCTAAGAAATGGTTGACAAGACAACAAATTTTCCGCACTTCTGCTGCTCCAATCGCTTATCCAGAATGGCCTAGGGGAAAAATACACGTACCGTTGTAATCGGGCGAGTTTCTACTTTCAAATGCAATAGGAATTTTTGGGTTAGGTCAATCCGTTCGCGAGATATGGCAGTTCGAAGCTAAGAAATGGTTGAGAAGAGAACAAATTTTTCGCAATTCTGCTGCTCCAAACGCTTAACCAGAATGGCATAGGGAAAAAATACACATACCGTTGTAATCGGGCGAGTTCCTACTTACAGATGCAATAGGAATTTTTGGATTAGGTCAATCCGTTCGTGACATATGGCAGTTTAAAGCTAAGAAATGGTTGAGAAGACAACAAATTTTTCGTAATTCTGCTGCTCCAAACGCTTAACCAGAATGGCCTGGGGAAAAAATACACATACCGTTGTAATCGGGCGAGATTCTACTTTCAGATGCAATGGGAATTTTTGGGTTAGGTCAATCCATTCGCGACATATGGCAGTTTGAAGCTAAGAAATGGTTGAGAAGACAACAAATTTTTCGTAATTCTGCTGCTCCAAACGCTTAACCAGAATGGCCTAGGGGAAAAATACGCATACAATTGTAATCGGGCGTGTTTCTACTTTCAGTTGCAATAGGAATTTTTGGGTTAGGTCAATCCGTTCGCGAGATATGGTACTTTGAAGCTAAGAAATGTTTGGGAAGGCAAAAAATTTTTCGCAATTCTGCTGCTCCAATCGCTTAACCAGAATGGCCTAGGGGAGAAATACACGTACCGTTGTAATCGGGCGAGTTTCTACTTTCAAATGCAATAGGAATTTTTGGGTTAGGTCAATCCGTTCGCGAGATATGGCAGTTCGAAGCTAAGAAATGGTTGAGAAGAGAACAAATTTTTCGCAATTCTGCCGTTCCAAACGCTTAACCAGAATGGCATAGGGAAAAAATACACATACCGTTGTAATCGGGCGAGTTCCTACTTTCAGATGCAATAGGAATTTTTGGATTAGGGCAATCCGTTCGTGACATATGGCAGTTTGAAGCTAAGAAATGGTTGAGAAGACAACAAATTTTTCTCAATTCTGGTGCTCCAAACGCTTAACCAGAGTGGCCTAGGGAAAAAATACGCATACCGTTGTAATCGGGCGAGT
This sequence comes from Ptiloglossa arizonensis, assembly GCF_051014685.1. Lineage (NCBI taxonomy): Eukaryota > Metazoa > Arthropoda > Insecta > Hymenoptera > Colletidae > Ptiloglossa > Ptiloglossa arizonensis. The sequence continues at coordinate 6,689,218 of NW_027478385.1, forward strand.
TTCTACTTTCTAATGCAATAGGAATTTTTGGGTTAGGTCAATCCGTTCGCGAGATATGGGAGTTTAAAGCCAAGAAATGGTTGAGAAGGCAAAAATTTTTTCGCAATTCTGCTGCTTCAAACGCATAACCAGTACAGCCTAGGGAAAAAATACACGTACCGTTGTAATCGGGCGAGTTTCTACTTTCAAATGCAATAGGAATTTTTGGGCTAGGTCAATCCGTTCGCGAGATATGGTGGTTTGAAGCTAAGAAATGGTTGAGAAGAGAACAAATTTTTCGCAATTCTGCTGCTCCAGACGCTTAACCAGAATGGCCTAGGGAAAAAATACACATACCGTTGTAATCGGGCGAGTCTCTACTTTCAGATGCAATAGGAATTTTTGGATTAGGTCAATCCGTTCGCGAGATATGGAACTTTGAAGCTAAGAAATGGTTGACAAGACAACAAATTTTCCGCACTTCTGCTGCTCCAATCGCTTATCCAGAATGGCCTAGGGGAAAAATACACGTACCGTTGTAATCGGGCGAGTTTCTACTTTCAAATGCAATAGGAATTTTTGGGTTAGGTCAATCCGTTCGCGAGATATGGCAGTTCGAAGCTAAGAAATGGTTGAGAAGAGAACAAATTTTTCGCAATTCTGCTGCTCCAAACGCTTAACCAGAATGGCATAGGGAAAAAATACACATACCGTTGTAATCGGGCGAGTTCCTACTTTCAGATGCAATAGGAATTTTTGGATTAGGTCAATCCGTTCGTGACATATGGCAGTTTGAAGCTAAGAAATGGTTGAGAAGACAACAAATTTTTCGTAATTCTGCTGCTCCAAACGCTTAACCAGAATGGCCTGGGGAAAAAATACATATACCGTTGTAATCGGGCGTGTTTCTACTTTCAGTTGCAATAGGAATTTTTGAGTTAGGTCAATCCGTTCGCGAGATATGGGACTTTGAAGCTAAGAAATGTTTGGGAAGGCAAAAAATTTTTCTCAATTCTGCTGCTCCAAACACTTAACCAGAATGGCCTAGGGAAAAATACACATACCGTCGTAATCGGGCGAGATTCTACTTTCAGATGCAATGGGAATTTTTGGGTTAGGTCAATCCATTCGCGACATATGGCAGTTTGAAGCTAAGAAATGGTTGAGAAGACAACAAATTTTTCGTAATTCTGCTGCTCCAAACGCTTAACCAGAATGGCCTAGGGGAAAAATACGCATACAGTTGTAATCGGGCGTGTTTCTACTTTCAGTTGCAATAGGAATTTTTGGGTTAGGTCAATCCGTTCGCGAGATATGGGACTTTGAAGCTAAGAAATGTTTGGGAAGGCAAAAAATTTTTCGCAATTCTGCAGCTCCAATCGTTTAACCAGAATGGCCTAGGGGAAAAATACACATACCGTTGTAATCGGGCGTGTTTCTACTTTCAAATGCAATAGGAATTTTTGGGTTAGTTCAATCCGTTCGCGAGATATGAGAGTTTGAAGCTAAGAAATGGTTGAGAAGAGAACAAATTTTTCGCAATTCTGCTGCTCCAGACGCTTAACCAGAATGGCCTAGGGAAAAAATACGCATACCGTTGTAATCGGGCGAGTTTCTACTTTCAGTTACAATAGGAATTTTTGGATTAAGCCAATCCGTCCGCGAGATATGGGACTTTGAAGCTAAGAAATGGTTGACAAGACAACAAATTTTCCGCACTTCTGCTGCTCCAATCGCTTATCCAGAATGGCCTAGGGGAAAAATACACGTACCGTTGTAATCGGGCGAGTTTCTACTTTCATATGCAATAGGAATTTTTGGGTTAGGTCAATCCGTTCGTGACATATGGCAGGTTGAAATAAGAAACGGTTGAGAAGACAACAAATTTTTCGCAAGTCTGCTGATCCAAACGCTTAACCAGAATGGCCTAGGGAAAAAATACACATACCGTTGTTATCGGGCGAGTTTCTATTTTCAGATGCAATAGGAATTTTTGGGTTAGGTCAATCCGTTCGCGAGATATGGGAGTTTAAAGCCAAGAAATGGTTGAGAAGGCAAAAATTTTTTCGCAATTCTGCTGCTTCAAACGCATAACCAGTACAGCCTAGGGAAAAAATACATATACCGTTGTAATCGGGCGTGTTTCTACTTTCAGTGGCAATAGGAATTTTTGGGTTAGGTCAATCCGTTCGCGAGATATGGGACTTTGAAGACAAGAAATGGTTGAGAAGAGAACAAATTTTACGCAATTCTGCTGCTCCAATCGCTTAACCAGTATGGCCTAGGGGAAAAATACACATACCGTTGTAATCGGGCGTGTTTCTACTTTCAAATGCAATAGGAATTTTTGGGTTAGTTCAATCCGTTCGCGAGATATGAGAGTTTGAAGCTAAGAAATGGTTGAGAAGAGAACAAATTTTTCGCAATTCTGCTGCTCCAGACGCTTAACCAGAATGGCCTAGGGAAAAAATACGCATACCGTTGTTATCGGGCGAGTTTCTACTTTCAGTTACAATAGGAGTTTTTCGATTAAGCCAATCCGTTCGCGAGATATGGGACTTTGAAGCTAAGAAATGGTTGACAAGACAACAAATTTTCCGCACTTCTGCTGCTCCAATCGCTTATCCAGAATGGCCTAGGGGAAAAATACACGTACCGTTGTAATCGGTCGAGTTTCTACTTTCAGATGCAATAGGAATTTTTGGGTTAGGTCAATCCGTTCGTGATATATGGCAGTTTGAAGATAAGAAATGGTTGAGAAGACAACAAATTTTTCGCAATTCTGCTGCTCCAAACGCTTAACCAGAATGGCCTAGGGGAAAAATACACGTACCGTTGTAATCGGGCGAGTTTCTACTTTCTAATGCAATAGGAATTTTTGGGTTAGTTCAATCCGTTCGCGAGATATGAGTGTTTGAAGCTAAGAAATGGTTGTGAAGAGAACAAATTTTTCGCAATTCTGCTGCTCCAAACGCTTAACCAGAATGGCCTAGGGAAAAAATACGCATACCGTTGTAATCGGGCGAGTTTCTACTTTCAGTTACAATAGGAATTTTTGGATTAAGCCAATCCGTTCGCGAGATATGGGACTTTGAAGCTAAGAAATGGTTGACAAGACAACAAATTTTCCGCAATTCTGCTGCTGCAATCGCTTATCCAGAATGGCCTAGGGAAAAAATACACATACCGTTGTAATCGGGCGAGTTTCTACTTTCAGATGCAATAGGAATTTTTGGGTTAAGCCAATCCGTTCGCGAGATATGGGAGTTTGAAGACAAGAAATGATTGAGAAGGCAAAAAATTTTTCGCAATTCTGCTGCTCCAAACGCTTAACCAGAATGGCCTAGGGAAAAAATACACATACCGTTGTAATCGGGCGAGTTTCTACTTTCAGATGCAATAGGAATTTTTGGGTTAGGTCAATCCGTTCGTGACATATGGCAGTTTGAAGATAAGAAATGGTTGAGAAGACAACAAATTTTTCGCAATCCTGCTGCTCCAAACGCTTAACCAGAATGGCCTAGGGAAAAAATACGCATACAGTTGTAATCGGGCGAGTTACTACTTTCAGACGCAGCAGGAATTTTTGTGTTTGGTCAATACGTTCGCGAGATATGGGAGTTTGAAGCTAAGAAATGGTTGAGAAGAGAACAAATTTTTCGCAATTCTGCTGCTCCAAACGCTTAACCAGAATGGCCTAGGGAAAAAATACACATACCGTTGTAATCGGGCGAGTGTCTACTTTCAGATGCAACAGGAATTTTTGGGTTAGGTCAATCCGTTCGCGAGATATGGGACTTTGAAGCTAAGAAATGTTTGGGAAGGCAAAAAATTTTTCGCAATTCTGCTGCTCCAAACGCTTAACCAGAATGGCCTAGGGAAAAAATACGCATACCGTTGTAATCGGGCGAGATTCTACTTTCAGATGAAATCGGAATTTTTGGGTTAGGTCAATCCGTTCGCGACATATGGCAGTTTGAAGCTAAGAAATGGTTGAGAGGACAACAAATTTTTCGCAATTCTGCTGCTCCAAACGCTTAACCAGAATGGCCTAGGGAAAAAATACGCATACCCTTGTAATCGGGCGAGCTTCTACTTTCAATTGCAAAAGGAATTTTTGGATTAGGTCAATCCGTTCGCGAGATATGGCAGTTCGAAGCTAAGAAATGGTTGAGAAGAGAACAAAGTTTCGCAATTCTGCTGCTCCAAACGCTTAACCAGAATGGCCTAGGGAAAAGATACATATACCGTTGTAATCGGGCGTGTTTCTACTTTCAGTGGCAATAGGAATTTTTGGGTTAGGTCAATCCGTTCGCGAGATATGGGACTTTGAAGACAAGAAATGGTTGAGAAGAGAACAAATTTTTCGCAATTCTGCTGCTCCAATCGCTTAACCAGTATGGCCTAGGGGAAAAATACACATACCGTTGTAATCGGGCGTGTTTCTACTTTCAAATGCAATAGGAATTTTTGGGTTAGTTCAATCCGTTCGCGAGATATGAGAGCTTGAAGCTAAGAAATGGTTGAGAAGAGAACAAATTTTTCGCAATTCTGCTGCTCCAAACGCTTAACCAGAATGGCCTAGGGAAAAAATACGCATACCGTTGTAATCGGGCGAGTTTCTACTTTCAGTTACAATAGGAGTTTTTGGATTAAGCCAATCCGTTCGCGAGATATGGGACTTTGAAGCTAAGAAATGTTTGACAAGACAACAAATTTTCCGCACTTCTGCTGCTCCAATCGCTTATCCAGAATGGCCTAGGTGAAAAATACACGTACCGTTGTAATCGGTCGAGTTTCTACTTTCAGATGCAATAGGAATTTTTGGATTAGGTCAATCCGTTCGCGAGATATGGTGGTTTGAAGCTAAGAAATGGTTGGGAAGAGAACAAATTTTTCGCAATTCTGCTGCTCCAGACGCTTAACCAGAATGGCCTAGGGAAAAAATACACATACCGTTGTAATCGGGCGAGTTTCTACTTTCAGATGCAATAGGAATTTTTGGATTAGGTCAATCCGTTCGCGAGATATGGGAGTTTGAAGACAAGAAATGGTTGAGAAGGCAAAAAATTTTTCGCAATTCTGCTGCTCCAAACGCTTAACCAGAATGGCCTAGGGGAATAATACATATACCGTTGTAATCGGGCGTGTTTCTACTTTCAGTTGCAAGAGGAATTTTTGGGTTAGGTCAATCCGTTCGCGAGATATGGGACTTTGAAGCTAAGAAATGTTTGACAAGACAACAAATTTTCCGCACTTCTGCTGCTCCAATCGCTTATCCAGAATGGCCTATGGGAAAAATACACGTACCGTTGTAATCGGGCGAGTTTCTACTTTCAAATGCAATAGGAATTTTTGGGTTAGGTCAATCCGTTCGCGAGATATGGCAGTTCGAAGCTAAGAAATGGTTGAGAAGAGAACAAATTTTTCGCAATTCTGCCGTTCCAAACGCTTAACCAGAATGGCCTAGGGAAAAAATACGCATACCCTTGTAATCGGGCGAGCTTCTACTTTCAATTGCAAAAGGAATTTTTGGATTAGGTCAATCCGTTCGCGAGATATGGGACTTTGAAGACAAGAAATGGTTGAGAAGAGAACAAAGTTTCGCAATTCTGCTGCTCCAAACGCTTAACCAGAATGGCCTAGGGAAAAGATACATATACCGTTGTAATCGGGCGTGTTTCTACTTTCAGTGGCAATAGGAATTTTTGGGTTAGGTCAATCCGTTCGCGAGATATGGGACTTTGAAGACAAGAAATGGTTGAGAAGAGAACAAATTTTTCGCAATTCTGCTGCTCCAATCGCTTAACCAGTATTGCCTAGGGGAAAAATACACATACCGTTGTAATCGGGCGTGTTTCTACTTTCAAATGCAATAGGAATTTTTTGGTTAGTTCAATCCGTTCGCGAGATATGAGAGCTTGAAGCTAAGAAATGGTTGAGAAGAGAACAAATTTTTCGCAATTCTGCTGCTCCAGACGCTTAACCAGAATGGCCTAGGGAAAAAATACGCATACCGTTGTAATCGGGCGAGTTTCTACTTTCAGTTACAATAGGAGTTTTTGGATTAAGCCAATCCGTTCGCGAGATATGGGACTTTGAACTAAGAAATGGTTGACAAGACAACAAATTTTCCGCACTTCTGCTGCTCCAATCGCTTATCCAGAATGGCCTAGGGGAAAAATACACGTACCGTTGTAATCGGTCGAGTTTCTACTTTCAGATGCAATAGGAATTTTTGGATTAGGTCAATCCGTTCGCGAGATATGGTGGTTTGAAGCTAAGAAATGGTTGAGAAGAGAACAAATTTTTCGCAATTCTGCTGCTCCAGACGCTTAACCAGAATGGCCTAGGGAAAAAATGCACATACCGTTGTAATCGGGCGTGTTTCTACTTTCAGTTGCAAGAGGAATTTTTGGGTTAGGTCAATCCGTTCGCGAGATATGGGACTTTGAAGCTAAGAAATGTTTGACAAGACAACAAATTTTCCGCACTTCTGCTGCTCCAATCGCTTATCCAGAATGGCCTATGGGAAAAATACACGTACCGTTGTAATCGGGCGAGTTTCTACTTTCAAATGCAATAGGAATTTTTGGGTTAGGTCAAACCGTTCGCGAGATATGGCAGTTCGAAGCTAAGAAATGGTTGAGAAGAGAACAAATTTTTCGCAATTCTGCCGTTCCAAACGCTTAACCAGAATGGCATAGGGAAAAAATACACATACCGTTGTAATCGGGCGAGTTCCTACTTTCAGATGCAATAGGAATTTTTGGATTAGGGCAATCCGTTCGTGACATATGGCAGTTTGAAGCTAAGAAATGGTTGAGAAGACAACAAATTTTTCTCAATTCTGGTGCTCCAAACGCTTAACCAGAATGGCCTAGGGAAAAAATACGCATACCGTTGTAATCGGGCGAGTTTCTACTTTCTAATGCAATAGGAATTTTTGGGTTTGGTCAATCCGTTCGCGAGATATGGTGGTTTGAAGCTAAGAAATGGTTGAGAAGAGAACAAATTTTTCGCAATTCTGCTGCTCCAGACGCTTAACCAGAATGGCCTAGGGAAAAAATACACATACCGTTGTAATCGGGCGAGTTTCTACTTTCAGATGCAATAGGAATTTTTGGATTAGGTCAATCCGTTCGCGAGATATGGAACTTTGAAGCTAAGAAATGGTTGACAAGACAACAAATTTTCCGCACTTCTGCTGCTCCAATCGCTTATCCAGAATGGCCTAGGGGAAAAATACACGTACCGTTGTAATCGGGCGAGTTTCTACTTTCAAATGCAATAGGAATTTTTGGGTTAGGTCAATCCGTTCGCGAGATATGGCAGTTCGAAGCTAAGAAATGGTTGAGAAGAGAACAAATTTTTCGCAATTCTGCTGCTCCAAACGCTTAACCAGAATGGCATAGGGAAAAAATACACATACCGTTGTAATCGGGCGAGTTCCTACTTTCAGATGCAATAGGAATTTTTGGATTAGGTCAATCCGTTCGTGACATATGGCAGTTTGAAGCTAAGAAATGGTTGAGAAGACAACAAATTTTTCGTAATTCTGCTGCTCCAAACGCTTAACCAGAATGGCCTGGGGAAAAAATACATATACCGTTGTAATCGGGCGTGTTTCTACTTTCAGTTGCAATAGGAATTTTTGAGTTAGGTCAATCCGTTCGCGAGATATGGGACTTTGAAGCTAAGAAATGTTTGGGAAGGCAAAAAATTTTTCTCAATTCTGCTGCTCCAAACGCTTAACCAGAATGGCCTAGGGAAAAAATACACATACCGTCGTAATCGGGCGAGATTCTACTTTCAGATGCAATGGGAATTTTTGGGTTAGGTCAATCCATTCGCGACATATGGCAGTTTGAAGCTAAGAAATGGTTGAGAAGACAACAAATTTTTCGTAATTCTGCTGCTCCAAACGCTTAACCAGAATGGCCTAGGGGAAAAATACGCATACAGTTGTAATCGGGCGTGTTTCTACTTTCAGTTGCAATAGGAATTTTTGGGTTAGGTCAATCCGTTCGCGAGATATGGGACTTTGATGCTAAGAAATGTTTGGGAAGGCAAAAAATTTTTCGCAATTCTGCAGCTCCAATCGCTTAACCAGAATGGCCTAGGGGAAAAATACACATACCGTTGTAATCGGGCGTGTTTCTACTTTCAAATGCAATAGGAATTTTTGGGTTAGTTCAATCCGTTCGCGAGATATGAGAGTTTGAAGCTAAGAAATGGTTGAGAAGAGAACAAATTTTTCGCAATTCTGCTGCTCCAGACGCTTAACCAGAATGGCCTAGGGAAAAAATACGCATACCGTTGTAATCGGGCGAGTTTCTACTTTCAGTTACAATAGGAATTTTTGGATTAAGCCAATCCGTTCGCGAGATATGGGACTTTGAAGCTAAGAAATGGTTGACAAGACAACAAATTTTCCGCACTTCTGCTGCTCCAATCGCTTATCCAGAATGGCCTAGGGGAAAAATACGCATACCCTTGTAATCGGGCGAGCTTCTACTTTCAATTGCAAAAGGAATTTTTGGATTAGGTCAATCCGTTCGCGAGATATGGCAGTTCGAAGCTAAGAAATGGTTGAGAAGAGAACAAAGTTTCGCAATTCTGCTGCTCCAAACGCTTAACCAGAATGGCCTAGGGAAAAGATACATATACCGTTGTAATCGGGCGTGTTTCTACTTTCAGTGGCAATAGGAATTTTTGGGTTAGGTCAATCCGTTCGCGAGATATGGGACTTTGAAGACAAGAAATGGTTGAGAAGAGAACAAATTTTTCGCAATTCTGCTGCTCCAATCGCTTAACCAGTATGGCCTAGGGGAAAAATACACATACCGTCGTAATCGGGCGAGATTCTACTTTCAGATGCAATGGGAATTTTTGGGTTAGGTCAATCCATTCGCGACATATGGCAGTTTGAAGCTAAGAAATGGTTGAGAAGACAACAAATTTTTCGTAATTCTGCTGCTCCAAACGCTTAACCAGAATGGCCTAGGGGAAAAATACACGTACCGTTGTAATCGGGCGAGTTTCTACTTTCATATGCAATAGGAATTTTTGGGTTAGGTCAATCCGTTCGCGAGATATGGGACTTTGAAGACAAGAAATGGTTGAGAAGAGAACAAATTTTTCGCAAGTCTGCTGCTCCAAACGCTTAACCAGAATGGCCTAGGGAAAAAATACACATACCGTTGTTATCGGGCGAGTTTCTATTTTCAGATGCAATAGGAATTTTTGGGTTAGGTCAATCCGTTCGCGAGATATGGGAGTTTAAAGCCAAGAAATGGTTGAGAAGGCAAAAATTTTTTCGCAATTCTGCTGCTTCAAACGCATAACCAGTACAGCCTAGGGAAAAAATACATATACCGTTGTAATCGGGCGTGTTTCTACTTTCAGTGGCAATAGGAATTTTTGGGTTAGGTCAATCCGTTCGCGAGATATGGGACTTTGAAGACAAGAAATGGTTGAGAAGAGAACAAATTTTTCGCAATTCTGCTGCTCCAATCGCTTAACCAGTATGGCCTAGGGAAAAAATACGCATACCGTTGTAATCGGGCGAGTTTCTACTTTCAGTTACAATAGGAGTTTTTGGATTAAGCCAATCCGTTCGCGAGATATGGGACTTTGAAGCTAAGAAATGGTTGACAAGACAACAAATTTTCCGCACTTCTGCTGCTCCAATCGCTTATCCAGAATGGCCTAGGGGAAAAATACACGTACCGTAGTAATCGGTCGAGTTTCTACTTTCAGATGCAATTGGAATTTTTGGGTTAGGTCAATCCGTTCGTGATATATGGCAGTTTGAAGATAAGAAATGGTTGAGAAGACAACAAATTTTTCGCAATTCTGCTGCTCCAAACGCTTAACCAGAATGGCCTAGGGGAAAAATACACGTACCGTTGTAGTCGGTCGAGTTTCTACTTTCAGATGCAATTGGAATTTTTGGGTTAGGTCAATCCGTTCGTGATATATGGCAGTTTGAAGATAAGAAATGGTTGAGAAGACAACAAATTTTTCGCAATTCTGCTGCTCCAAACGCTTAACCAGAATGGCCTAGGGAAAAAATACGCATACCCTTGTAATCGGGCGAGCTTCTACTTTCAATTGCAAAAGGAATTTTTGGATTAGGTCAATCCGTTCGCGAGATATGGCAGTTCGAAGCTAAGAAATGGTTGAGAAGAGAACAAAGTTTCGCAATTCTGCTGCTCCAAACGCTTAACCAGAATGGCCTAGGGAAAAGATACATATACCGTTGTAATCGGGCGTGTTTCTACTTTCAGTGGCAATAGGAATTTTTGGGTTAGGTCAATCCGTTCGCGAGATATGGGACTTTGAAGACAAGAAATGGTTGAGAAGAGAACAAATTTTTCGCAATTCTGCTGCTCCAATCGCTTAACCAGTATGGCCTAGGGGAAAAATACACATACCGTTGTAATCGGGCGTGTTTCTACTTTCAAATGCAATAGGAATTTTTGGGTTAGTTCAATCCGTTCGCGAGATATGAGAGCTTGAAGCCAAGAAATGGTTGAGAAGGCAAAAATTTTTTCGCAATTCTGCTGCTTCAAACGCATAACCAGTACAGCCTAGGGAAAAAATACATATACCGTTGTAATCGGGCGTGTTTCTACTTTCAGTGGCAATAGGAATTTTTGGGTTAGGTCAATCCGTTCGCGAGATATGGGACTTTGAAGACAAGAAATGGTTGAGAAGAGAACAAATTTTTCGCAATTCTGCTGCTCCAATCGCTTAACCAGTATGGCCTAGGGAAAAAATACGCATACCGTTGTAATCGGGCGAGTTTCTACTTTCAGTTACAATAGGAGTTTTTGGATTAAGCCAATCCGTTCGCGAGATATGGGACTTTGAAGCTAAGAAATGGTTGACAAGACAACAAATTTTCCGCACTTCTGCTGCTCCAATCGCTTATCCAGAATGGCCTAGGGGAAAAATACACGTACCGTAGTAATCGGTCGAGTTTCTACTTTCAGATGCAATTGGAATTTTTGGGTTAGGTCAATCCGTTCGTGATATATGGCAGTTTGAAGACAAGAAATGGTTGAGAAGACAACAAATTTTTCGCAATTCTGCTGCTCCAAACGCTTAACCAGAATGGCCTAGGGGAAAAATACACGTACCGTTGTAGTCGGTCGAGTTTCTACTTTCAGATGCAATTGGAATTTTTGTGTTAGGTCAATCCGTTCGTGATATATGGCAGTTTGAAGATAAGAAATGGTTGAGAAGACAACAAATTTTTCGCAATTCTGCTGCTCCAAACGCTTAACCAGAATGGCCTAGGGAAAAAATACGCATACCCTTGTAATCGGGCGAGCTTCTACTTTCAATTGCAAAAGGAATTTTTGGATTAGGTCAATCCGTTCGCGAGATATGGCAGTTCGAAGCTAAGAAATGGTTGAGAAGAGAACAAAGTTTCGCAATTCTGCTGCTCCAAACGCTTAACCAGAATGGCCTAGGGAAAAGATACATATACCGTTGTAATCGGGCGTGTTTCTACTTTCAGTGGCAATAGGAATTTTTGGGTTAGGTCAATCCGTTCGCGAGATATGGGACTTTGAAGACAAGAAATGGTTGAGAAGAGAACAAATTTTTCGCAATTCTGCTGCTCCAATCGCTTAACCAGTATGGCCTAGGGGAAAAATACACATACCGTTGTAATCGGGCGTGTTTCTACTTTCAAATGCAATAGGAATTTTTGGGTTAGTTCAATCCGTTCGCGAGATATGAGAGCTTGAAGCTAAGAAATGGTTGAGAAGAGAACAAATTTTTCGCAATTCTGCTGCTCCAATCGCTTATCCAGAATGGCCTAGGGGAAAAATACACGTACCGTTGTAATCGGTCGAGTCTCTACTTTCAGATGCAATAGGAATTTTTGGATTAGGTCAATCCGTTCGCGAGATATGGTGGTTTGAAGCTAAGAAATGGTTGAGAAGAGAACAAATTTTTCGCAATTCTGCTGCTCCAGACGCTTAACCAGAATGGCCTAGGGAAAAAATACACATACCGTTGTAATCGGGCGAGTTTCTACTTTCAGATGCAATAGGAATTTTTGGATTAGGTCAATCCGTTCGCGAGATATTGGAGTTTGAAGACAAGAAATGGTTGAGAAGGCAAAAAATTTTTCGCAATTCTGCTGCTCCAAACGCTTAACCAGAATGGCCTAGGGGAATAATACATATACCGTTGTAATCGGGCGTGTTTCTACTTTCAGTTGCAAGAGGAATTTTTGGGTTAGGTCAATCCGTTCGCGAGATATGGGACTTTGAAGCTAAGAAATGTTTGACAAGACAACAAATTTTCCGCACTTCTGCTGCTCCAATCGCTTATCCAGAATGGCCTATGGGAAAAATACACGTACCGTTGTAATCGGGCGAGTTTCTACTTTCAAATGCAATAGGAATTTTTGGGTTAGGTCAATCCGTTCGCGAGATATGGCAGTTCGAAGCTAAGAAATGGTTGAGAAGAGAACAAATTTTTCGCAATTCTGCCGTTCCAAACGCTTAACCAGAATGGCATAGGGAAAAAATACACATACCGTTGTAATCGGGCGAGTTCCTACTTTCAGATGCAATAGGAATTTTTGGATTAGGGCAATCCGTTCGTGACATATGGCAGTTTGAAGCTAAGAAATGGTTGAGAAGACAACAAATTTTTCTCAATTCTGGTGCTCCAAACGCTTAACCAGAATGGCCTAGGGAAAAAATACGCATACCGTTGTAATCGGGCGAGTTTCTACTTTCTAATGCAATAGGAATTTTTGGGTTAGGTCAATCCGTTCGCGAGATATGGGAGTTTAAAGCCAAGAAATGGTTGAGAAGGCAAAAATTTTTTCGCAATTCTGCTGCTTCAAACGCATAACCAGTACAGCCTAGGGAAAAAATACACGTACCGTTGTAATCGGGCGAGTTTCTACTTTCAAATGCAATAGGAATTTTTGGGTTAGGTCAATCCGTTCGCGAGATATGGTGGTTTGAAGCTAAGAAATGGTTGAGAAGAGAACAAATTTTTCGCAATTCTGCTGCTCCAGACGCTTAACCAGAATGGCCTAGGGAAAAAATACACATACCGTTGTAATCGGGCGAGTTTCTACTTTCAGATGCAATAGGAATTTTTGGATTAGGTCAATCCGTTCGCGAGATATGGAACTTTGAAGCTAAGAAATGGTTGACAAGACAACAAATTTTCCGCACTTCTGCTGCTCCAATCGCTTATCCAGAATGGCCTAGGGGAAAAATACACGTACCGTTGTAATCGGGCGAGTTTCTACTTTCAAATGCAATAGGAATTTTTGGGTTAGGTCAATCCGTTCGCGAGATATGGCAGTTCGAAGCTAAGAAATGGTTGAGAAGAGAACAAATTTTTCGCAATTCTGCTGCTCCAAACGCTTAACCAGAATGGCATAGGGAAAAAATACACATACCGTTGTAATCGGGCGAGTTCCTACTTTCAGATGCAATAGGAATTTTTGGATTAGGTCAATCCGTTCGTGACATATGGCAGTTTGAAGCTAAGAAATGGTTGAGAAGACAACAAATTTTTCGTAATTCTGCTGCTCCAAACGTTTAACCAGAATGGCCTGGGGAAAAAATACATATACAGTTGTAATCGGGCGTGTTTCTACTTTCAGTTGCAATAGGAATTTTTGAGTTAGGTCAATCCGTTCGCGAGATATGGGACTTTGAAGCTAAGAAATGTTTGGGAAGGCAAAAAATTTTTCTCAATTCTGCTGCTCCAAACGCTTAACCAGAATGGCCTAGGGAAAAAATACACATACCGTCGTAATCGGGCGAGATTCTACTTTCAGATGCAATGGGAATTTTTGGGTTAGGTCAATCCATTCGCGACATATGGCAGTTTGAAGCTAAGAAATGGTTGAGAAGACAACAAATTTTTCGTAATTCTGCTGCTCCAAACGCTTAACCAGAATGGCCTAGGGGAAAAATACGCATACAGTTGTAATCGGGCGTGTTTCTACTTTCAGTTGCAATAGGAATTTTTGGGTTAGGTCAATCCGTTCGCGAGATATGGGACTTTGAAGCTAAGAAATGTTTGGGAAGGCAAAAAATTTTTCGCAATTCTGCAGCTCCAATCGCTTAACCAGAATGGCCTAGGGGAAAAATACACATACCGTTGTAATCGGGCGTGTTTCTACTTTCAGACGCAACAGGAAGTTTTGGGTTAGGTCAATCCGTTCGCGAGATATGGGACATTGAAGCTAAGAAATGGTTGAGAAGACAACAAATTTTTCGCAATTCTGCTGCTCCAATCGCTTAACCAGAATGGCCTAGGGGAAAAATACACACACCGTTGTAATCGGGCGAGTTTCTACTTTCAGTTACAATAGGAATTTTTGGATTAAGCCAATCCGTTCGCGAGATATGGGACTTTGAAGCTAAGAAATGGTTGACAAGACAACAAATTTTCCGCACTTCTGCTGCTCCAATCGCTTATCCAGAATGGCCTAGGGGAAAAATACACGTACCGTTGTAATCTGGCGAGTTTCTACTTTCATATGCAATAGGAATTTTTGGGTTAGGTCAATCCGTTCGCGAGATATGGGACTTTGAAGACAAGAAATGGTTGAGAAGAGAACAAATTTTTCGCAATTCTGCTGCTCCAAACGCTTAACCAGAACGGCCTAGGGAAAAAATACACATACCGTTGTAATCGGTCGAGTTTCTACTTTCAGATGCAATAGGAATTTTTGGGTTAGGTCAATCCGTTCGTGACATATGGCAGGTTGAAATAAGAAACGGTTGAGAAGACAACAAATTTTTCGCAAGTCTGCTGCTCCAAACGCTTAACCAGAATGGCCTAGGGAAAAAATACACATACCGTTGTTATCGGGCGAGTTTCTATTTTCAGATGCAATAGGAATTTTTGGGTTAGGTCAATCCGTTCGCGAGATATGGGAGTTTAAAGCCAAGAAATGGTTGAGAAGGCAAAAATTTTTTCGCAATTCTGCTGCTTCAAACGCATAACCAGTACAGCCTAGGGAAAAAATACATATACCGTTGTAATCGGGCGTGTTTCTACTTTCAGTGGCAATAGGAATTTTTGGGTTAGGTCAATCCGTTCGCGAGATATGGGACTTTGAAGACAAGAAATGGTTGAGAAGAGAACAAATTTTTCGCAATTCTGCTGCTCCAATCGCTTAACCAGTATGGCCTAGGGAAAAAATACGCATACCGTTGTAATCGGGCGAGTTTCTACTTTCAGTTACAATAGGAGTTTTTGGATTAAGCCAATCCGTTCGCGAGATATGGGACTTTGAAGCTAAGAAATGGTTGACAAGACAACAAATTTTCCGCACTTCTGCTGCTCCAATCGCTTATCCAGAATGGCCTAGGGGAAAAATACACGTACCGTAGTAATCGGTCGAGTTTCTACTTTCAGATGCAATTGGAATTTTTGGGTTAGGTCAATCCGTTCGTGATATATGGCAGTTTGAAGATAAGAAATGGTTGAGAAGACAACAAATTTTTCGCAATTCTGCTGCTCCAAACGCTTAACCAGAATGGCCTAGGGGAAAAATACACGTACCGTTGTAGTCGGTCGAGTTTCTACTTTCAGATGCAATTGGAATTTTTGGATTAGGTCAATCCGTTCGTGATATATGGCAGTTTGAAGATAAGAAATGGTTGAGAAGACAACAAATTTTTCGCAATTCTGCTGCTCCAAACGCTTAACCAGAATGGCCTAGGGAAAAAATACGCATACCCTTGTAATCGGGCGAGCTTCTACTTTCAATTGCAAAAGGAATTTTTGGATTAGGTCAATCCGTTCGCGAGATATGGCAGTTCGAAGCTAAGAAATGGTTGAGAAGAGAACAAAGTTTCGCAATTCTGCTGCTCCAAACGCTTAACCAGAATGGCCTAGGGAAAAGATACATATACCGTTGTAATCGGGCGTGTTTCTACTTTCAGTGGCAATAGGAATTTTTGGGTTAGGTCAATCCGTTCGCGAGATATGGGACTTTGAAGACAAGAAATGGTTGAGAAGAGAACAAATTTTTCGCAATTCTGCTGCTCCAATCGCTTAACCAGTATGGCCTAGGGGAAAAATACACATACCGTTGTAATCGGGCGTGTTTCTACTTTCAAATGCAATAGGAATTTTTGGGTTAGTTCAATCCGTTCGCGAGATATGAGAGCTTGAAGCTAAGAAATGGTTGAGAAGAGAACAAATTTTTCGCAATTCTGCTGCTCCAATCGCTTATCCAGAATGGCCTAGGGGAAAAATACACGTACCGTTGTAATCGGTCGAGTTTCTACTTTCAGATGCAATAGGAATTTTTGGATTAGGTCAATCCGTTCGCGAGATATGGTGGTTTGAATCTAAGAAATGGTTGAGAAGAGAACAAATTTTTCGCAATTCTGCTGCTCCAGACGCTTAACCAGAATGGCCTAGGGAAAAAATACACATACCGTTGTAATCGGGCGAGTTTCTACTTTCAGATGCAATAGGAATTTTTGGATTAGGTCAATCCGTTCGCGAGATATGGGAGTTTGAAGACAAGAAATGGTTGAGAAGGCAAAAAATTTTTCGCAATTCTGCTGCTCCAAACGCTTAACCAGAATGGCCTAGGGGAATAATACATATACCGTTGTAATCGGGCGTGTTTCTACTTTCAGTTGCAAGAGGAATTTTTGGGTTAGGTCAATCCGTTCGCGAGATATGGGACTTTGAAGCTAAGAAATGTTTGACAAGACAACAAATTTTCCGCACTTCTGCTGCTCCAATCGCTTATCCAGAATGGCCTATGGGAAAAATACACGTACCGTTGTAATCGGGCGAGTTTCTACTTTCAAATGCAATAGGAATTTTTGGGTTAGGTCAATCCGTTCGCGAGATATGGGACTTTGAAGACAAGAAATGGTTGAGAAGAGAACAAATTTTTCGCAATTCTGCTGCTCCAATCGCTTAACCAGTATGGCCTAGGGAAAAAATACGCATACCGTTGTAATCGGGCGAGTTTCTACTTTCAGTTACAATAGGAGTTTTTGGATTAAGCCAATCCGTTCGCGAGATATGGGACTTTGAAGCTAAGAAATGGTTGACAAGACAACAAATTTTCCGCACTTCTGCTGCTCCAATCGCTTATCCAGAATGGCCTAGGGGAAAAATACACGTACCGTTGTAATCGGTCGAGTTTCTACTTTCAGATGCAATTGGAATTTTTGGGTTAGGTCAATCCGTTCGTGATATATGGCAGTTTGAAGATAAGAAATGGTTGAGAAGACAACAAATTTTTCGCAATTCTGCTGCTCCAAACGCTTAACCAGAATGGCCTAGGGGAAAAATACACGTACCGTTGTAATCGGGCGAGTTTCTACTTTCTAATGCAATAGGAATTTTTGGGTTAGTTCAATCCGTTCGCGAGATATGAGTGTTTGAAGCTAAGAAATGGTTGTGAAGAGAACAAATTTTTCGCAATTCTGCTGCTCCAAACGCTTAACCAGAATGGCCTAGGGAAAAAATACGCATACCGTTGTAATCGGGCGAGTTTCTACTTTCAGTTACAATAGGAATTTTTGGATTAAGCCAATCCGTTCGCGAGATATGGGACTTTGAAGCTAAGAAATGGTTGACAAGACAACAAATTTTCCGCAATTCTGCTGCTGCAATCGCTTATCCAGAATGGCCTAGGGAAAAAATACACATACCGTTGTAATCGGGCGAGTTTCTACTTTCAGATGCAATAGGAATTTTTGGGTTAAGCCAATCCGTTCGCGAGATATGGGAGTTTGAAGACAAGAAATGGTTGAGAAGGCAAAAAATTTTTCGCAATTCTGCTGCTCCAAACGCTTAACCAGAATGGCCTAGGGAAAAAATACACATACCGTTGTAATCGGGCGAGTTTCTACTTTCAGATGCAATAGGAATTTTTGGGTTAGGTCAATGCGTTCGTGACATATGGCAGTTTGAAGATAAGAAATGGTTGAGAACACAACAAATTTTTCGCAATTCTGCTGCTCCACACGCTTAACCAGAATGGCCTAGGGAAAAAATACGCATACAGTTGTAATCGGGCGAGTTACTACTTTCAGACGCAGCAGGAATTTTTGTGTTTGGTCAATACGTTCGCGAGATATGGGAGTTTGAAGCTAAGAAATGGTTGAGAAGAGAACAAATTTTTCGCAATTCTGCTGCTCCAAACGCTTAACCAGAATGGCCTAGGGAAAAAATACACATACCGTTGTAATCGGGCGAGTGTCTACTTTCAGATGCAACAGGAATTTTTGGGTTAGGTCAATCCGTTCGCGAGATATGGGACTTTGAAGCTAAGAAATGTTTGGGAAGGCAAAAAATTTTTCGCAATTCTGCTGCTCCAAACGCTTAATCAGAATGGCCTAGGGAAAAAATACGCATGCCGTTGTAATCGGGCGAGATTCTACTTTCAGATGAAATCGGAATTTTTGGGTTAGGTCAATCCGTTCGCGACATATGGCAGTTTGAAGCTAAGAAATGGTTGAGAAGACAACAAATTTTTCGCAATTCTGCTGCTCCAAACGCTTAACCAGAATGGCCTAGGGAAAAAATACGCATACCCTTGTAATCGGGCGAGCTTCTACTTTCAATTGCAAAAGGAATTTTTGGATTAGGTCAATCCGTTCGCGAGATATGGCAGTTCGAAGCTAAGAAATGGTTGAGAAGAGAACAAAGTTTCGCAATTCTGCTGCTCCAAACGCTTAACCAGAATGGCCTAGGGAAAAAATACATATACCGTTGTAATCGGGCGTGTTTCTACTTTCAGTTGCAATAGGAATTTTTGGGTTAGGTCAATCCGTTCGCGACATATGGCAGTTTGAAGCTAAGAAATGGTTGAGAAGACAACAAATTTTTCGCAATTCTGTTGCTCCAAACGCTTAACCAGAATGGCCTAGGGAAAAAATACACATACCGTTGTAATCGGGCGAGTTTCTACTTTCAGACGCAGCAGGAATTTTTGTGCTTGGTCGATCCGTTCGCGAGATATGGGACTTTGAAGCTAAGAAATGGTTGACAAGACAACAAATTTGCCGCACTTCTGCTGCTCAAATCGCTTATCCAGAATGGCCTAGGGGAAAAATACACATACCGTTGTAATCGGGCGAGTTTCTACTTTCAGATGCAATAGGAATTTTTGGGTTAGGTCAATCCGTTCGCGAGATATGGGAGTTTGAAGTCAAGAAATGGTTGAGAAGGCAAAAAATTTTTCGCAATTCTGCTGCTCCAAACGCTTAACCAGAATGGCCTAGGGGAAAAATACATATACCGTTGTAATCGGGCGTGTTTCTACTTTCAGTTGCAATAGGAATTTTTGGGTTAGGTCAATCCGTTCGCGAGATATGGGACTTTGAAGCTAAGAAATGTTTGGGAAGGCAAAAAATTTTTCGCAATTCTGCTGCTCCAAACGCTTAACCAGAATGGCCTAGGGAAAAAATACACATACCGTTGTAATCTGGCGCGATTCTACTTTCAGATGCAATAGGAATTTTTGGGTTAGGTCAATCCGTTCGCGAGATATGGGAGTTTAAAGCCAAGAAATGGTTGAGAAGGCAAAAATTTTTTCGCAATTCTGCTGCTTCAAACGCATAACCAGTACAGCCTAGGGAAAAAATACATATACCGTTGTAATCGGGCGTGTTTCTACTTTCAGTGGCAATAGGAATTTTTGGGTTAGGTCAATCCGTTCGCGAGATATGGGACTTTGAAGACAAGAAATGGTTGAGAAGAGAACAAATTTTTCGCAATTCTGCTGCTCCAATCGCTTAACCAGTATGGCCTAGGGAAAAAATACGCATACCGTTGTAATCGGGCGAGTTTCTACTTTCAGTTACAATAGGAGTTTTTGGATTAAGCCAATCCGTTCGCGAGATATGGGACTTTGAAGCTAAGAAATGGTTGACAAGACAACAAATTTTCCGCACTTCTGCTGCTCCAATCGCTTATCCAGAATGGCCTAGGGGAAAAATACACGTACCGTAGTAATCGGTCGAGTTTCTACTTTCAGATGCAATTGGAATTTTTGGGTTAGGTCAATCCGTTCGTGATATATGGCAGTTTGAAGATAAGAAATGGTTGAGAAGACAACAAATTTTTCGCAATTCTGCTGCTCCAAACGCTTAACCAGAATGGCCTAGGGGAAAAATACACGTACCGTTGTAGTCGGTCGAGTTTCTACTTTCAGATGCAATTGGAATTTTTGGGTTAGGTCAATCCGTTCGTGATATATGGCAGTTTGAAGATAAGAAATGGTTGAGAAGACAACAAATTTTTCGCAATTCTGCTGCTCCAAACGCTTAACCAGAATGGCCTAGGGAAAAAATACGCATACCCTTGTAATCGGGCGAGCTTCTACTTTCAATTGCAAAAGGAATTTTTGGATTAGGTCAATCCGTTCGCGAGATATGGCAGTTCGAAGCTAAGAAATGGTTGAGAAGAGAACAAAGTTTCGCAATTCTGCTGCTCCAAACGCTTAACCAGAATGGCCTAGGGAAAAGATACATATACCGTTGTAATCGGGCGTGTTTCTACTTTCAGTGGCAATAGGAATTTTTGGGTTAGGTCAATCCGTTCGCGAGATATGGGACTTTGAAGACAAGAAATGGTTGAGAAGAGAACAAATTTTTCGCAATTCTGCTGCTCCAATCGCTTAACCAGTATGGCCTAGGGGAAAAATACACATACCGTTGTAATCGGGCGTGTTTCTACTTTCAAATGCAATAGGAATTTTTGGGTTAGTTCAATCCGTTCGCGAGATATGAGAGCTTGAAGCCAAGAAATGGTTGAGAAGGCAAAAATTTTTTCGCAATTCTGCTGCTTCAAACGCATAACCAGTACAGCCTAGGGAAAAAATACATATACCGTTGTAATCGGGCGTGTTTCTACTTTCAGTGGCAATAGGAATTTTTGGGTTAGGTCAATCCGTTCGCGAGATATGGGACTTTGAAGACAAGAAATGGTTGAGAAGAGAACAAATTTTTCGCAATTCTGCTGCTCCAATCGCTTAACCAGTATGGCCTAGGGAAAAAATACGCATACCGTTGTAATCGGGCGAGTTTCTACTTTCAGTTACAATAGGAGTTTTTGGATTAAGCCAATCCGTTCGCGAGATATGGGACTTTGAAGCTAAGAAATGGTTGACAAGACAACAAATTTTCCGCACTTCTGCTGCTCCAATCGCTTATCCAGAATGGCCTAGGGGAAAAATACACGTACCGTAGTAATCGGTCGAGTTTCTACTTTCAGATGCAATTGGAATTTTTGGGTTAGGTCAATCCGTTCGTGATATATGGCAGTTTGAAGATAAGAAATGGTTGAGAAGACAACAAATTTTTCGCAATTCTGCTGCTCCAAACGCTTAACCAGAATGGCCTAGGGGAAAAATACACGTACCGTTGTAGTCGGTCGAGTTTCTACTTTCAGATGCAATTGGAATTTTTGGGTTAGGTCAATCCGTTCGCGAGATATGGCAGTTCGAAGCTAAGAAATGGTTGAGAAGAGAACAAAGTTTCGCAATTCTGCTGCTCCAAACGCTTAACCAGAATGGCCTAGGGAAAAGATACATATACCGTTGTAATCGGGCGTGTTTCTACTTTCAGTGGCAATAGGAATTTTTGGGTTAGGTCAATCCGTTCGCGAGATATGGGACTTTGAAGACAAGAAATGGTTGAGAAGAGAACAAATTTTTCGCAATTCTGCTGCTCCAATCGCTTAACCAGTATGGCCTAGGGGAAAAATACACATACCGTTGTAATCGGGCGTGTTTCTACTTTCAAATGCAATAGGAATTTTTGGGTTAGTTCAATCCGTTCGCGAGATATGAGAGCTTGAAGCCAAGAAATGGTTGAGAAGGCAAAAATTTTTTCGCAATTCTGCTGCTTCAAACGCATAACCAGTACAGCCTAGGGAAAAAATACATATACCGTTGTAATCGGGCGTGTTTCTACTTTCAGTGGCAATAGGAATTTTTGGGTTAGGTCAATCCGTTCGCGAGATATGGGACTTTGAAGACAAGAAATGGTTGAGAAGAGAACAAATTTTTCGCAATTCTGCTGCTCCAATCGCTTAACCAGTATGGCCTAGGGAAAAAATACGCATACCGTTGTAATCGGGCGAGTTTCTACTTTCAGTTACAATAGGAGTTTTTGGATTAAGCCAATCCGTTCGCGAGATATGGGACTTTGAAGCTAAGAAATGGTTGACAAGACAACAAATTTTCCGCACTTCTGCTGCTCCAATCGCTTATCCAGAATGGCCTAGGGGAAAAATACACGTACCGTAGTAATCGGTCGAGTTTCTACTTTCAGATGCAATTGGAATTTTTGGGTTAGGTCAATCCGTTCGTGATATATGGCAGTTTGAAGACAAGAAATGGTTGAGAAGACAACAAATTTTTCGCAATTCTGCTGCTCCAAACGCTTAACCAGAATGGCCTAGGGGAAAAATACACGTACCGTTGTAGTCGGTCGAGTTTCTACTTTCAGATGCAATTGGAATTTTTGTGTTAGGTCAATCCGTTCGTGATATATGGCAGTTTGAAGATAAGAAATGGTTGAGAAGACAACAAATTTTTCGCAATTCTGCTGCTCCAAACGCTTAACCAGAATGGCCTAGGGAAAAAATACGCATACCCTTGTAATCGGGCGAGCTTCTACTTTCAATTGCAAAAGGAATTTTTGGATTAGGTCAATCCGTTCGCGAGATATGGCAGTTCGAAGCTAAGAAATGGTTGAGAAGAGAACAAAGTTTCGCAATTCTGCTGCTCCAAACGCTTAACCAGAATGGCCTAGGGAAAAGATACATATACCGTTGTAATCGGGCGTGTTTCTACTTTCAGTGGCAATAGGAATTTTTGGGTTAGGTCAATCCGTTCGCGAGATATGGGACTTTGAAGACAAGAAATGGTTGAGAAGAGAACAAATTTTTCGCAATTCTGCTGCTCCAATCGCTTAACCAGTATGGCCTAGGGGAAAAATACACATACCGTTGTAATCGGGCGTGTTTCTACTTTCAAATGCAATAGGAATTTTTGGGTTAGTTCAATCCGTTCGCGAGATATGAGAGCTTGAAGCTAAGAAATGGTTGAGAAGAGAACAAATTTTTCGCAATTCTGCTGCTCCAATCGCTTATCCAGAATGGCCTAGGGGAAAAATACACGTACCGTTGTAATCGGTCGAGTTTCTACTTTCAGATGCAATAGGAATTTTTGGATTAGGTCAATCCGTTCGCGAGATATGGTGGTTTGAAGCTAAGAAATGGTTGAGAAGAGAACAAATTTTTCGCAATTCTGCTGCTCCAGACGCTTAACCAGAATGGCCTAGGGAAAAAATACACATACCGTTGTAATCGGGCGAGTTTCTACTTTCAGATGCAATAGGAATTTTTGGATTAGGTCAATCCGTTCGCGAGATATTGGAGTTTGAAGACAAGAAATGGTTGAGAAGGCAAAAAATTTTTCGCAATTCTGCTGCTCCAAACGCTTAACCAGAATGGCCTAGGGGAATAATACATATACCGTTGTAATCGGGCGTGTTTCTACTTTCAGTTGCAAGAGGAATTTTTGGGTTAGGTCAATCCGTTCGCGAGATATGGGACTTTGAAGCTAAGAAATGTTTGACAAGACAACAAATTTTCCGCACTTCTGCTGCTCCAATCGCTTATCCAGAATGGCCTATGGGAAAAATACACGTACCGTTGTAATCGGGCGAGTTTCTACTTTCAAATGCAATAGGAATTTTTGGGTTAGGTCAATCCGTTCGCGAGATATGGCAGTTCGAAGCTAAGAAATGGTTGAGAAGAGAACAAATTTTTCGCAATTCTGCCGTTCCAAACGCTTAACCAGAATGGCATAGGGAAAAAATACACATACCGTTGTAATCGGGCGAGTTCCTACTTTCAGATGCAATAGGAATTTTTGGATTAGGGCAATCCGTTCGTGACATATGGCAGTTTGAAGCTAAGAAATGGTTGAGAAGACAACAAATTTTTCTCAATTCTGGTGCTCCAAACGCTTAACCAGAATGGCCTAGGGAAAAAATACGCATACCGTTGTAATCGGGCGAGTTTCTACTTTCTAATGCAATAGGAATTTTTGGGTTAGGTCAATCCGTTCGCGAGATATGGGAGTTTAAAGCCAAGAAATGGTTGAGAAGGCAAAAATTTTTTCGCAATTCTGCTGCTTCAAACGCATAACCAGTACAGCCTAGGGAAAAAATACACGTACCGTTGTAATCGGGCGAGTTTCTACTTTCAAATGCAATAGGAATTTTTGGGTTAGGTCAATCCGTTCGCGAGATATGGTGGTTTGAAGCTAAGAAATGGTTGAGAAGAGAACAAATTTTTCGCAATTCTGCTGCTCCAGACGCTTAACCAGAATGGCCTAGGGAAAAAATACACATACCGTTGTAATCGGGCGAGTTTCTACTTTCAGATGCAATAGGAATTTTTGGATTAGGTCAATCCGTTCGCGAGATATGGAACTTTGAAGCTAAGAAATGGTTGACAAGACAACAAATTTTCCGCACTTCTGCTGCTCCAATCGCTTATCCAGAATGGCCTAGGGGAAAAATACACGTACCGTTGTAATCGGGCGAGTTTCTACTTTCAAATGCAATAGGAATTTTTGGGTTAGGTCAATCCGTTCGCGAGATATGGCAGTTCGAAGCTAAGAAATGGTTGAGAAGAGAACAAATTTTTCGCAATTCTGCTGCTCCAAACGCTTAACCAGAATGGCATAGGGAAAAAATACACATACCGTTGTAATCGGGCGAGTTCCTACTTTCAGATGCAATAGGAATTTTTGGATTAGGTCAATCCGTTCGTGACATATGGCAGTTTGAAGCTAAGAAATGGTTGAGAAGACAACAAATTTTTCGTAATTCTGCTGCTCCAAACGTTTAACCAGAATGGCCTGGGGAAAAAATACATATACAGTTGTAATCGGGCGTGTTTCTACTTTCAGTTGCAATAGGAATTTTTGAGTTAGGTCAATCCGTTCGCGAGATATGGGACTTTGAAGCTAAGAAATGTTTGGGAAGGCAAAAAATTTTTCTCAATTCTGCTGCTCCAAACGCTTAACCAGAATGGCCTAGGGAAAAAATACACATACCGTCGTAATCGGGCGAGATTCTACTTTCAGATGCAATGGGAATTTTTGGGTTAGGTCAATCCATTCGCGACATATGGCAGTTTGAAGCTAAGAAATGGTTGAGAAGACAACAAATTTTTCGTAATTCTGCTGCTCCAAACGCTTAACCAGAATGGCCTAGGGGAAAAATACGCATACAGTTGTAATCGGGCGTGTTTCTACTTTCAGTTGCAATAGGAATTTTTGGGTTAGGTCAATCCGTTCGCGAGATATGGGACTTTGAAGCTAAGAAATGTTTGGGAAGGCAAAAAATTTTTCGCAATTCTGCAGCTCCAATCGCTTAACCAGAATGGCCTAGGGGAAAAATACACATACCGTTGTAATCGGGCGTGTTTCTACTTTCAGACGCAACAGGAAGTTTTGGGTTAGGTCAATCCGTTCGCGAGATATGGGACATTGAAGCTAAGAAATGGTTGAGAAGACAACAAATTTTTCGCAATTCTGCTGCTCCAATCGCTTAACCAGAATGGCCTAGGGGAAAAATACACACACCGTTGTAATCGGGCGAGTTTCTACTTTCAGTTACAATAGGAATTTTTGGATTAAGCCAATCCGTTCGCGAGATATGGGACTTTGAAGCTAAGAAATGGTTGACAAGACAACAAATTTTCCGCACTTCTGCTGCTCCAATCGCTTATCCAGAATGGCCTAGGGGAAAAATGCACGTACCGTTGTAATCTGGCGAGTTTCTACTTTCATATGCAATAGGAATTTTTGGGTTAGGTCAATCCGTTCGCGAGATATGGGACTTTGAAGACAAGAAATGGTTGAGAAGAGAACAAATTTTTCGCAATTCTGCTGCTCCAAACGCTTAACCAGAACGGCCTAGGGAAAAAATACACATACCGTTGTAATCGGTCGAGTTTCTACTTTCAGATGCAATAGGAATTTTTGGGTTAGGTCAATCCGTTCGTGACATATGGCAGGTTGAAATAAGAAACGGTTGAGAAGACAACAAATTTTTCGCAAGTCTGCTGCTCCAAACGCTTAACCAGAATGGCCTAGGGAAAAAATACACATACCGTTGTTATCGGGCGAGTTTCTATTTTCAGATGCAATAGGAATTTTTGGGTTAGGTCAATCCGTTCGCGAGATATGGGAGTTTAAAGCCAAGAAATGGTTGAGAAGGCAAAAATTTTTTCGCAATTCTGCTGCTTCAAACGCATAACCAGTACAGCCTAGGGAAAAAATACATATACCGTTGTAATCGGGCGTGTTTCTACTTTCAGTGGCAATAGGAATTTTTGGGTTAGGTCAATCCGTTCGCGAGATATGGGACTTTGAAGACAAGAAATGGTTGAGAAGAGAACAAATTTTTCGCAATTCTGCTGCTCCAATCGCTTAACCAGTATGGCCTAGGGAAAAAATACGCATACCGTTGTAATCGGGCGAGTTTCTACTTTCAGTTACAATAGGAGTTTTTGGATTAAGCCAATCCGTTCGCGAGATATGGGACTTTGAAGCTAAGAAATGGTTGACAAGACAACAAATTTTCCGCACTTCTGCTGCTCCAATCGCTTATCCAGAATGGCCTAGGGGAAAAATACACGTACCGTAGTAATCGGTCGAGTTTCTACTTTCAGATGCAATTGGAATTTTTGGGTTAGGTCAATCCGTTCGTGATATATGGCAGTTTGAAGATAAGAAATGGTTGAGAAGACAACAAATTTTTCGCAATTCTGCTGCTCCAAACGCTTAACCAGAATGGCCTAGGGGAAAAATACACGTACCGTTGTAGTCGGTCGAGTTTCTACTTTCAGATGCAATTGGAATTTTTGGGTTAGGTCAATCCGTTCGTGATATATGGCAGTTTGAAGATAAGAAATGGTTGAGAAGACAACAAATTTTTCGCAATTCTGCTGCTCCAAACGCTTAACCAGAATGGCCTAGGGAAAAAATACGCATACCCTTGTAATCGGGCGAGCTTCTACTTTCAATTGCAAAAGGAATTTTTGGATTAGGTCAATCCGTTCGCGAGATATGGCAGTTCGAAGCTAAGAAATGGTTGAGAAGAGAACAAAGTTTCGCAATTCTGCTGCTCCAAACGCTTAACCAGAATGGCCTAGGGAAAAGATACATATACCGTTGTAATCGGGCGTGTTTCTACTTTCAGTGGCAATAGGAATTTTTGGGTTAGGTCAATCCGTTCGCGAGATATGGGACTTTGAAGACAAGAAATGGTTGAGAAGAGAACAAATTTTTCGCAATTCTGCTGCTCCAATCGCTTAACCAGTATGGCCTAGGGGAAAAATACACATACCGTTGTAATCGGGCGTGTTTCTACTTTCAAATGCAATAGGAATTTTTGGGTTAGTTCAATCCGTTCGCGAGATATGAGAGCTTGAAGCTAAGAAATGGTTGAGAAGAGAACAAATTTTTCGCAATTCTGCTGCTCCAATCGCTTATCCAGAATGGCCTAGGGGAAAAATACACGTACCGTTGTAATCGGTCGAGTTTCTACTTTCAGATGCAATAGGAATTTTTGGATTAGGTCAATCCGTTCGCGAGATATGGTGGTTTGAATCTAAGAAATGGTTGAGAAGAGAACAAATTTTTCGCAATTCTGCTGCTCCAGACGCTTAACCAGAATGGCCTAGGGAAAAAATACACATACCGTTGTAATCGGGCGAGTTTCTACTTTCAGATGCAATAGGAATTTTTGGATTAGGTCAATCCGTTCGCGAGATATGGGAGTTTGAAGACAAGAAATGGTTGAGAAGGCAAAAAATTTTTCGCAATTCTGCTGCTCCAAACGCTTAACCAGAATGGCCTAGGGGAATAATACATATACCGTTGTAATCGGGCGTGTTTCTACTTTCAGTTGCAAGAGGAATTTTTGGGTTAGGTCAATCCGTTCGCGAGATATGGGACTTTGAAGCTAAGAAATGTTTGACAAGACAACAAATTTTCCGCACTTCTGCTGCTCCAATCGCTTATCCAGAATGGCCTATGGGAAAAATACACGTACCGTTGTAATCGGGCGAGTTTCTACTTTCAAATGCAATAGGAATTTTTGGGTTAGGTCAATCCGTTCGCGAGATATGGGACTTTGAAGACAAGAAATGGTTGAGAAGAGAACAAATTTTTCGCAATTCTGCTGCTCCAATCGCTTAACCAGTATGGCCTAGGGAAAAAATACGCATACCGTTGTAATCGGGCGAGTTTCTACTTTCAGTTACAATAGGAGTTTTTGGATTAAGCCAATCCGTTCGCGAGATATGGGACTTTGAAGCTAAGAAATGGTTGACAAGACAACAAATTTTCCGCACTTCTGCTGCTCCAATCGCTTATCCAGAATGGCCTAGGGGAAAAATACACGTACCGTTGTAATCGGTCGAGTTTCTACTTTCAGATGCAATTGGAATTTTTGGGTTAGGTCAATCCGTTCGTGATATATGGCAGTTTGAAGATAAGAAATGGTTGAGAAGACAACAAATTTTTCGCAATTCTGCTGCTCCAAACGCTTAACCAGAATGGCCTAGGGGAAAAATACACGTACCGTTGTAATCGGGCGAGCTTCTACTTTCTAATGCAATAGGAATTTTTGGGTTAGTTCAATCCGTTCGCGAGATATGAGTGTTTGAAGCTAAGAAATGGTTGTGAAGAGAACAAATTTTTCGCAATTCTGCTGCTCCAAACGCTTAACCAGAATGGCCTAGGGAAAAAATACGCATACCGTTGTAATCGGGCGAGTTTCTACTTTCAGTTACAATAGGAATTTTTGGATTAAGCCAATCCGTTCGCGAGATATGGGACTTTGAAGCTAAGAAATGGTTGACAAGACAACAAATTTTCCGCAATTCTGCTGCTGCAATCGCTTATCCAGAATGGCCTAGGGAAAAAATACACATACCGTTGTAATCGGGCGAGTTTCTACTTTCAGATGCAATAGGAATTTTTGGGTTAAGCCAATCCGTTCGCGAGATATGGGAGTTTGAAGACAAGAAATGGTTGAGAAGGCAAAAAATTTTTCGCAATTCTGCTGCTCCAAACGCTTAACCAGAATGGCCTAGGGAAAAAATACACATACCGTTGTAATCGGGCGAGTTTCTACTTTCAGATGCAATAGGAATTTTTGGGTTAGGTCAATGCGTTCGTGACATATGGCAGTTTGAAGATAAGAAATGGTTGAGAACACAACAAATTTTTCGCAATTCTGCTGCTCCAAACGCTTAACCAGAATGGCCTAGGGAAAAAATACGCATACAGTTGTAATCGGGCGAGTTACTACTTTCAGACGCAGCAGGAATTTTTGTGTTTGGTCAATACGTTCGCGAGATATGGGAGTTTGAAGCTAAGAAATGGTTGAGAAGAGAACAAATTTTTCGCAATTCTGCTGCTCCAAACGCTTAACCAGAATGGCCTAGGGAAAAAATACACATACCGTTGTAATCGGGCGAGTGTCTACTTTCAGATGCAACAGGAATTTTTGGGTTAGGTCAATCCGTTCGCGAGATATGGGACTTTGAAGCTAAGAAATCTTTGGGAAGGCAAAAAATTTTTCGCAATTCTGCTGCTCCAAACGCTTAATCAGAATGGCCTAGGGAAAAAATACGCATGCCGTTGTAATCGGGCGAGATTCTACTTTCAGATGAAATCGGAATTTTTGGGTTAGGTCAATCCGTTCGCGACATATGGCAGTTTGAAGCTAAGAAATGGTTGAGAAGACAACAAATTTTTCGCAATTCTGCTGCTCCAAACGCTTAACCAGAATGGCCTAGGGAAAAAATACGCATACCCTTGTAATCGGGCGAGCTTCTACTTTCAATTGCAAAAGGAATTTTTGGATTAGGTCAATCCGTTCGCGAGATATGGCAGTTTGAAGCTAAGAAATGGTTGAGAAGACAACAAATTTTTCGCAATTCTGCTGCTCCAAACGCTTAACCAGAATGGCCTAGGGAAAAAATACGCATACCCTTGTAATCGGGCGAGCTTCTACTTTCAATTGCAAAAGGAATTTTTGGATTAGGTCAATCCGTTCGCGAGATATGGCAGTTCGAAGCTAAGAAATGGTTGAGAAGACAACAAATTTTTCGCAATTCTGCTGCTCCAAACGCTTAACCAGAATGGCCTAGGGAAAAAATACACATACCGTTGTAATCGGGCGAGTTTCTACTTTCAGACGCAGCAGGAATTTTTGTGCTTGGTCAATCCGTTCGCGAGATATGGGACTTTGAAGCTAAGAAATGGTTGACAAGACAACAAATTTGCCGCACTTCTGCTGCTCAAATCGCTTATCCAGAATGGCCTAGGGGAAAAATACACATACCGTTGTAATCGGGCGAGTTTCTACTTTCAGATGCAATAGGAATTTTTGGGTTAGGTCAATCCGTTCGCGAGATATGGGAGTTTGAAGTCAAGAAATGGTTGAGAAGGCAAAAAATTTTTCGCAATTCTGCTGCTCCAAACGCTTAACCAGAATGGCCTAGGGGAAAAATACATATACCGTTGTAATCGGGCGTGTTTCTACTTTCAGTTGCAATAGGAATTTTTGGGTTAGGTCAATCCGTTCGCGAGATATGGGACTTTGAAGCTAAGAAATGTTTGGGAAGGCAAAAAATTTTTCGCAATTCTGCTGCTCCAAACGCTTAACCAGAATGGCCTAGGGAAAAAATACACATACCGTTGTAATCTGGCGAGATTCTACTTTCAGATGCAATAGGAATTTTTGGGTTAGGTCAATCCGTTCGCGAGATATGGGCCTTTGAAGCTAAGAAATGTTTGGGAAGGCAAAAAATTTTTCGCAATTCTGCTGCTCCAATCGCTTAACCAGAATGGCCTAGGGGAAAAATACACATACCGTTGTAATCGGGCGTGTTTCTACTTTCAAATGCAGTAGGAATTTTTGGGTTAGTTCAATCCGTTCGCGAGATATCAGAGTTTGAAGCTAAGTAATGGTTGAGAAGAGAACAAATTTTTCGCAATTCTGCTGCTCCAGACGCTTAACCAGAATGGCCAAGGGAAAAAATACGCATACCGTTGTAATCGCGCGAGTTTCTACTTTCATATGCAATAGGAATTTTTGGGTTAGGTCAATCCGTTCGCGAGATATGGGCCTTTGAAGCTAAGAAATGTTTGGGAAGGCAAAAAATTTTTCGCAATTCTGCTGCTCCAAAAGCTTAACCAGAATGGCCTAGGGAAAAAATACACATACCGTTGTAATCGGGCGAGATTCTACTTTCAGATGCAATAGGAATTTTTGGGTTAGGTCAATCCGTTCGCGACATATGGCAGTTTGAAGCTAAGAAATGGTTGAGAAGACAACAAACTTTTCGCAATTCTGCTGCTCCAAACGCTTCACCAGAATGGCCTAGGGGAAAAATACGCATACAGTTGTAATCGGGCGAGTTTCTACTTTCAGACGCAGCAGGAATTTTTGTGTTTGGTCAATCCGTTCGCGTGATGTGGGAGTTTGAAGCTAAGAAATGGTTGAGAAGACAACAAATTTTTCGCAATTCTGCTGCCCAAACGCTTAACCAGAATGGCCTAGGGAAAAAATACACATACCGTTGTAATCGGGCGAGTTTCTACTTTCAGATGCAATAGGAATTTTTGGGTTAGGTCAATCCGTTCGCGAGGTATGGGAGTTTGAAGACAAGAAATGGTTGAGAAGGCAAAAAATTTTTCGCAATTCTGCTGCTCCAAACGCTTTCCAGAATGGCCTAGGGGAAAAATACATATACCGTTGTAATCGGGCGTGTTTCTACTTTCAGTTGCAATAGTAATTTTTGGGTTAGGTCAATCCGTTCGCGAGATATGGGACTTTGAAGCTAAGAAATGTTTGGGAAGGCAAACAATTTTTCGCAATTCTGCTGCTCCAAAAGCTTAACCAGAATGGCCTAGGGAAAAAATACACATACCGTTGTAATCGGGCGAGATTCTACTTTCAGATGCAATAGGAATTTTTGGGTTAGGTCAATCCGTTCGCGACATATGGCAGTTTGAAGCTAAGAAATGGTTGAGAAGACAACAAATTTTTCGCAATTCTGCTGCTCCAAACGCTTCACCAGAATGGCCTAGGGGAAAAATACGCATACAGTTGTAATCGGGCGAGTTTCTACTTTCAGACGCAGCAGGAATTTTTGTGTTTGGTCAATCCGTTCGCGTGATGTGGGAGTTTGAAGCTAAGAAATGGTTGAGAAGACAACAAATTTTTCGCAATTCTGCTGCTCCAAACGCTTAACCAGAATGGCCTAGGGAAAAAATACACATACCGTTGTAATCGGGCGAGTTTCTACTTTCAGACGCAGCAGGAATTTTTGTGTTTGGTCAATCCGTTCGCGAGATATGGGACTTTGAAGCTAAGAAATGGTTGACAAGACAACAAATTTGCCGCACTTCTGCTGCTCCAATCGCTTATCCAGAATAGCCTAGGGGAAAAATACACGTACCGTTGTAATCGGGCGAGTTTCTACTTTCAAATGCAATAGGAATTTTTGGGTTAGGTCAATCCGTTCGCGAGATATGGCAGTTCGAAGCTAAGAAATGGTTGAGAAGAGAACAAAGTTTCGCAATTCTGCTGCTCCAAACGCTTAACCAGAATGGCCTACGGGGAAAATACACATACCGTTGTTATCGGGCGAGTTTCTACTTTCAGATGCAATAGGAATTTTTGGGTTAGGTCAATCCGTTCGCGAGATATGGGAGTTTAAAGCGAAGAAATGGTTGAGAAGGCAAAAATTTTTTCGCAATTCTGCTGCTTCAAACGCATAACCAGTATAGCCTAGGGAAAAAATAAATATACCGTTGTAATCGGGCGTGTTTCTACTTTCAGTGGCAATAGGAATTTTTGGGTTAGGTCAATCCGTTCGCGAGATATGGGACTTTGAAGCTAAGAAATGTTTGGGAAGGCAAAAATTTTTTCGCAATTCTGCTGCTCCAAACGCTTAACCAGAATGGCCTAGGGAAAAAATACACATACCGTTGTAATCGGGCGAGATTCTACTTTCAGATGCAATAGGAATTTTTGGGTTAGGTCAATCCGTTCGCGACATATGGCAGTTTGAAGCTAAGAAATGGTTGAGAAGACAACAAATTTTTCGCAATTCTGCTGCTCCAAACGCTTAACCAGAATGGCCTAGGGGAAAAATACGCATACAGTTGTAATCGGGCGTGTTTCTACTTTCAGACGCAGCAGGAATTTTTGTGTTTGGTCAATCCGTTCGCGTGATGTGGGAGTTTGAAGCTAAGAAATGGTTGAGAAGACAACAAATTTTTCGCAATTCTGCTGCTCCAAACGCTTAACCAGAATGGCCTAGGGGAAAAATACACGTACCGTTGTAATCGGGCGAGTTTCTACTTTCTAATGCAATAGGAATTTTTGGGTTAGGCCAATCCGTTCGCGAGATATGGTAGTTTGAAGACAAGAAATGGTTGAGAAGGCAAAAAATTTTTCGCAATTCTGCTGCTCAAAACGCTTAACCAGAATGGCCTAGGGAAAAAATACGCATACCCTTGTAATCGGGCGAGCTTCTACTTTCAATTGCAATAGGAATTTTTGGATTAGGTCAATCCGTTCGCGAGATATGGCAGTTTGAAGCTAAGAAATGGTTGAGAAGAGAACAAAGTTTCGCAATTCTGCTGCTCCAAACGCTTAACCAGAATGGCCTAGGGAAAAAATACGCATGCCGTTGTAATCGGGCGAGATTCTACTTTCAGATGAAATCGGAATTTTTGGGTTAGGTCAATCCGTTCGCGACATATGGCAGTTTGAAGCTAAGAAATGGTTGAGAAGACAACAAATTTTTCGCAATTCTGCTGCTCCAAACGCTTAACCAGAATGGCCTAGGGAAAAAATACGCATACCCTTGTAATCGGGCGAGCTTCTACTTTCAATTGCAAAAGGAATTTTTGGATTAGGTCAATCCGTTCGCGAGATATGGCAGTTCGAAGCTAAGAAATGGTTGAGAAGAGAACAAAGTTTCGCAATTCTGCTGCTCCAAACGCTTAACCAGAATGGCCTAGGGAAAAAATACATATACCGTTGTAATCGGGCGTGTTTCTACTTTCAGTTGCAATAGGAATTTTTGGGTTAGGTCAATCCGTTCGCGACATATGGCAGTTTGAAGCTAAGAAATGGTTGAGAAGACAACAAATTTTTCGCAATTCTGCTGCTCCAAACGCTTAACCAGAATGGCCTAGGGAAAAAATACACATACCGTTGTAATCGGGCGAGTTTCTACTTTCAGACGCAGCAGGAATTTTTGTGTTTGGTCAATCCGTTCGCGAGATATGGGACTTTGAAGCTAAGAAATGGTTGACAAGACAACAAATTTGCCGCACTTCTGCTGCTCCAATCGCTTATCCAGAATAGCCTAGGGGAAAAATACACGTACCGTTGTAATCGGGCGAGTTTCTACTTTCAAATGCAATAGGAATTTTTGGGTTAGGTCAATCCGTTCGCGAGATATGGCAGTTCGAAGCTAAGAAATGGTTGAGAAGAGAACAAAGTTTCGCAATTCTGCTGCTCCAAACGCTTAACCAGAATGGCCTACGGGGAAAATACACATACCGTTGTTATCGGGCGAGTTTCTACTTTCAGATGCAATAGGAATTTTTGGGTTAGGTCAATCCGTTCGCGAGATATGGGAGTTTAAAGCGAAGAAATGGTTGAGAAGGCAAAAATTTTTTCGCAATTCTGCTGCTTCAAACGCATAACCAGTATAGCCTAGGGAAAAAATAAATATACCGTTGTAATCGGGCGTGTTTCTACTTTCAGTGGCAATAGGAATTTTTGGGTTAGGTCAATCCGTTCGCGAGATATGGGACTTTGAAGCTAAGAAATGTTTGGGAAGGCAAAAAATTTTTCGCAATTCTGCTGCTCCAAACGCTTAACCAGAATGGCCTAGGGAAAAAATACACATACCGTTGTAATCGGGCGAGATTCTACTTTCAGATGCAATAGGAATTTTTGGGTTAGGTCAATCCGTTCGCGACATATGGCAGTTTGAAGCTAAGAAATGGTTGAGAAGACAACAAATTTTTCGCAATTCTGCTGCTCCAAACGCTTAACCAGAATGGCCTAGGGGAAAAATACGCATACAGTTGTAATCGGGCGAGTTTCTACTTTCAGACGCAGCAGGAATTTTTGTGTTTGGTCAATCCGTTCGCGTGATGTGGGAGTTTGAAGCTAAGAAATGGTTGAGAAGACAACAAATTTTTCGCAATTCTGCTGCTCCAAACGCTTAACCAGAATGGCCTAGGGGAAAAATACACGTACCGTTGTAATCGGGCGAGTTTCTACTTTCTAATGCAATAGGAATTTTTGGGTTAGGCCAATCCGTTCGCGAGATATGGTAGTTTGAAGACAAGAAATGGTTGAGAAGGCAAAAAATTTTTCGCAATTCTGCTGCTCAAAACGCTTAACCAGAATGGCCTAGGGAAAAAATACGCATACCCTTGTAATCGGGCGAGCTTCTACTTTCAATTGCAAAAGGAATTTTTGGATTAGGTCAATCCGTTCGCGAGATATGGCAGTTTGAAGCTAAGAAATGGTTGAGAAGAGAACAAAGTTTCGCAATTCTGCTGCTCCAAACGCTTAACCAGAATGGCCTAGGGAAAAAATACGCATGCCGTTGTAATCGGGCGAGATTCTACTTTCAGATGAAATCGGAATTTTTGGGTTAGGTCAATCCGTTCGCGACATATGGCAGTTTGAAGCTAAGAAATGGTTGAGAAGACAACAAATTTTTCGCAATTCTGCTGCTCCAAACGCTTAACCAGAATGGCCTAGGGAAAAAATACGCATACCCTTGTAATCGGGCGAGTTTCTACTTTCAGACGCAGCAGGAATTTTTGTGCTTGGTCAATCCGTTCGCGAGATATGGGACTTTGAAGCTAAGAAATGGTTGACAAGACAACAAATTTGCCGCACTTCTGCTGCTCAAATCGCTTATCCAGAATGGCCTAGGGGAAAAATACACATACCGTTGTAATCGGGCGAGTTTCTACTTTCAGATGCAATAGGAATTTTTGGGTTAGGTCAATCCGTTCGCGAGATATGGGAGTTTGAAGTCAAGAAATGGTTGAGAAGGCAAAAAATTTTTCGCAATTCTGCTGCTCCAAACGCTTAACCAGAATGGCCTAGGGGAAAAATACATATACCGTTGTAATCGGGCGTGTTTCTACTTTCAGTTGCAATAGGAATTTTTGGGTTAGGTCAATCCGTTCGCGAGATATGGGACTTTGAAGCTAAGAAATGTTTGGGAAGGCAAAAAATTTTTCGCAATTCTGCTGCTCCAAACGCTTAACCAGAATGGCCTAGGGAAAAAATACACATACCGTTGTAATCTGGCGAGATTCTACTTTCAGATGCAATAGGAATTTTTGGGTTAGGTCAATCCGTTCGCGAGATATGGGCCTTTGAAGCTAAGAAATGTTTGGGAAGGCAAAAAATTTTTCGCAATTCTGCTGCTCCAATCGCTTAACCAGAATGGCCTAGGGGAAAAATACACATACCGTTGTAATCGGGCGTGTTTCTACTTTCAAATGCAGTAGGAATTTTTGGGTTAGTTCAATCCGTTCGCGAGATATGAGAGTTTGAAGCTAAGAAATGGTTGAGAAGAGAACAAATTTTTCGCAATTCTGCTGCTCCAGACGCTTAACCAGAATGGCCAAGGGAAAAAATACGCATACCGTTGTAATCGCGCGAGTTTCTACTTTCAGTTACAATAGGAATTTTTGGATTAAGCCAATCCGTTCGCGAGATATGGGACTTTGAAGCTAAGAAATGGTTGACAAGACAACAAATTTTCCGCACTTCTGCTGCTCCAATCGCTTATCCAGAGTGGCCTAGGGGAAAAATACACGTACCGTTGTAATCGGGCGAGTTTCTACTTTCATATGCAATAGGAATTTTTGGGTTAGGTCAATCCGTTCGCGAGATATGGGCCTTTGAAGCTAAGAAATGTTTGGGAAGGCAAAAAATTTTTCGCAATTCTGCTGCTCCAAAAGCTTAACCAGAATGGCCTAGGGAAAAAATACACATACCGTTGTAATCGGGCGAGATTCTACTTTCAGATGCAATAGGAATTTTTGGGTTAGGTCAATCCGTTCGCGACATATGGCTGTTTGAAGCTAAGAAATGGTTGAGAAGACAACAAATTTTTCGCAATTCTGCTGCTCCAAACGCTTCACCAGAATGGCCTAGGGGAAAAATACGCATACAGTTGTAATCGGGCGAGTTTCTACTTTCAGACGCAGCAGGAATTTTTGTGTTTGGTCAATCCGTTCGCGTGATGTGGGAGTTTGAAGCTAAGAAATGGTTGAGAAGACAACAAATTTTTCGCAATTCTGCTGCCCAAACGCTTAACCAGAATGGCCTAGGGAAAAAATACACATACCGTTGTAATCGGGCGAGTTTCTACTTTCAGATGCAATAGGAATTTTTGGGTTAGGTCAATCCGTTCGCGAGGTATGGGAGTTTGAAGACAAGAAATGGTTGAGAAGGCAAAAAATTTTTCGCAATTCTGCTGCCCCAAACGCTTTCCAGAATGGCCTAGGGGAAAAATACATATACCGTTGTAATCGGGCGTGTTTCTACTTTCAGTTGCAATAGTAATTTTTGGGTTAGGTCAATCCGTTCGCGAGATATGGGACTTTGAAGCTAAGAAATGTTTGGGAAGGCAAACAATTTTTCGCAATTCTGCTGCTCCAAAAGCTTAACCAGAATGGCCTAGGGAAAAAATACACATACCGTTGTAATCGGGCGAGATTCTACTTTCAGATGCAATAGGAATTTTTGGGTTAGGTCAATCCGTTCGCGACATATGGCAGTTTGAAGCTAAGAAATGGTTGAGAAGACAACAAATTTTTCGCAATTCTGCTGCTCCAAACGCTTCACCAGAATGGCCTAGGGGAAAAATACGCATACAGTTGTAATCGGGCGAGTTTCTACTTTCAGACGCAGCAGGAATTTTTGTGTTTGGTCAATCCGTTCGCGTGATGTGGGAGTTTGAAGCTAAGAAATGGTTGAGAAGACAACAAATTTTTCGCAATTCTGCTGCTCCAAACGCTTAACCAGAATGGCCTAGGGAAAAAATACACATACCGTTGTAATCGGGCGAGTTTCTACTTTCAGACGCAGCAGGAATTTTTGTGTTTGGTCAATCCGTTCGCGAGATATGGGACTTTGAAGCTAAGAAATGGTTGACAAGACAACAAATTTGCCGCACTTCTGCTGCTCCAATCGCTTATCCAGAATAGCCTAGGGGAAAAATACACGTACCGTTGTAATCGGGCGAGTTTCTACTTTCAAATGCAATAGGAATTTTTGGGTTAGGTCAATCCGTTCGCGAGATATGGCAGTTCGAAGCTAAGAAATGGTTGAGAAGAGAACAAAGTTTCGCAATTCTGCTGCTCCAAACGCTTAACCAGAATGGCCTACGGGGAAAATACACATACCGTTGTTATCGGGCGAGTTTCTACTTTCAGATGCAATAGGAATTTTTGGGTTAGGTCAATCCGTTCGCGAGATATGGGAGTTTAAAGCGAAGAAATGGTTGAGAAGGCAAAAATTTTTTCGCAATTCTGCTGCTTCAAACGCATAACCAGTATAGCCTAGGGAAAAAATAAATATACCGTTGTAATCGGGCGTGTTTCTACTTTCAGTGGCAATAGGAATTTTTGGGTTAGGTCAATCCGTTCGCGAGATATGGGACTTTGAAGCTAAGAAATGTTTGGGAAGGCAAAAAATTTTTCGCAATTCTGCTGCTCCAAACGCTTAACCAGAATGGCCTAGGGAAAAAATACACATACCGTTGTAATCGGGCGAGATTCTACTTTCAGATGCAATAGGAATTTTTGGGTTAGGTCAATCCGTTCGCGACATATGGCAGTTTGAAGCTAAGAAATGGTTGAGAAGACAACAAATTTTTCGCAATTCTGCTGCTCCAAACGCTTAACCAGAATGGCCTAGGGGAAAAATACGCATACAGTTGTAATCGGGCGAGTTTCTACTTTCAGACGCAGCAGGAATTTTTGTGTTTGGTCAATCCGTTCGCGTGATGTGGGAGTTTGAAGCTAAGAAATGGTTGAGAAGACAACAAATTTTTCGCAATTCTGCTGCTCCAAACGCTTAACCAGAATGGCCTAGGGGAAAAATACACGTACCGTTGTAATCGGGCGAGTTTCTACTTTCTAATGCAATAGGAATTTTTGGGTTAGGCCAATCCGTTCGCGAGATATGGTAGTTTGAAGACAAGAAATGGTTGAGAAGGCAAAAAATTTTTCGCAATTCTGCTGCTCAAAACGCTTAACCAGAATGGCCTAGGGAAAAAATACACATACCGTTGTAATCGGGCGAGTTTCTACTTTCAGATGCAATAGGAATTTTTGTGTTAGGTCAATCCGTTCGTGACATATGGCAGTTTGAAGATAAGAAATGGTTGAGAAGACAACAAATTTTTCGCAATTCTGCTGCTCCAAACGCTTAACCAGAATGGCCTAGGGAAAAAATACGCATACAGTTGTAATCGGGCGAGTTACTACTTTCAGACGCAGCAGGAATTTTTGGATTAGGTCAATCCGTTCGCGAGATATGGGACTTTGAAGCTAAGAAATGGTTGACAAGACAACAAATTTTCCGCACTTCTGCTGCTCCAATCGCTTATCCAGAATGGCCTAGTGGAAAAATACACGTACCGTTGTAATCGGGCGTGTTTCTACTTTCAAATGCAATAGGAATTTTTGGGTTAGGTCAATCCGTTCGCGAGATATGGCAGTTCGAAGCTAAGAAATGGTTGAGAAGAGAACAAAGTTTCGCAATTCTGCTGCTCCAAACGCTTAACCAGAATGGCCTAGGGAAAGAATACTTATACCGTTGTAATCGGACGTGTTTCTACTTTCAGTTGCAATAGGAATTTTTGGGTTAGGTCAATCCGTTCGCGACATATGGCAGTTTGAAGCTAAGAAATGGTTGAGAAGACAACAAATTTTTCGCAATTCTGCTGCTCCAAACGCTTAACCAGAATGGCCTAGGGAAAAAATACACATACCGTTGTAATCGGGCGAGTTTCTACTTTCAGACGCAGCAGGAATTTTTGTGTTTGGTCAATCCGTTCGCGAGATATGGGACTTTGAAGCTAAGAAATGGTTGACAAGACAACAAATTTGCCGCACTTCTGCTGCTCCAATCGCTTATCCAGAATGGCCTAGGGGAAAAATACACGTACCGTTGTAATCGGGCGAGTTTCTACTTTCAACTGCAATAGGAATTTTTGGGTTAGGTCAATCCGTTCGCGAGATATGGTAGTTTGAAGCTAAGAAATGGTTGAGAAGAGAACAAACTTTTCGCAATTCTGCTGCTCCAAACGCTTAACCAGAATGGCCTAGGGAAAAAATACACATACCGTTGTTATCGGGCGAGTTTCTACTTTCAGATGCAATAGGAATTTTTGGGTTAGGTCAATCCGTTCGCGAGATATGGGAGTTTAAAGCGAAGAAATGGTTGAGAAGGCAAAAATTTTTTCGCCACTCTGCTGCTTCAAACGCATAACCAGTATAGCCTAGGGAAAAAATACATATACCGTTGTAATCGGGCGTGTTTCTACTTTCAGTGGCAATAGGAATTTTTGGGTTAGGTCAATCCGTTCGCGAGATATGGGACTTTGAAGCTAAGAAATGTTTGGGAAGGCAAACAATTTTTCGCAATTCTGCTGCTCCAAACGTTTAACCAGAATGGCCTAGGGAAAAAATACACATACCGTTGTAATCGGGCGAGTTTCTACTTTCAGATGC
Source organism: Ptiloglossa arizonensis (assembly GCF_051014685.1). NCBI lineage: Eukaryota > Metazoa > Arthropoda > Insecta > Hymenoptera > Colletidae > Ptiloglossa > Ptiloglossa arizonensis. The sequence continues at coordinate 6,730,094 of NW_027478385.1, forward strand.
AATAGGAATTTTTGGGTTAGGTCAATCCGTTCGCGAGATATGGGAGTTTAAAGCGAAGAAATGGTTGAGAAGGCAAAAATTTTTTCGCCACTCTGCTGCTTCAAACGCATAACCAGTATAGCCTAGGGAAAAAATACATATACCGTTGTAATCGGGCGTGTTTCTACTTTCAGTGGCAATAGGAATTTTTGGGTTAGGTCAATCCGTTCGCGAGATATGGGACTTTGAAGCTAAGAAATGTTTGGGAAGGCAAACAATTTTTCGCAATTCTGCTGCTCCAAACGTTTAACCAGAATGGCCTAGGGAAAAAATACACATACCGTTGTAATCGGGCGAGATTCTACTTTCAGATGCAATAGGAATTTTTGGGTTAGGTCAATCCGTTCGCGACATATGGCAGTTTGAAGCTAAGAAATGGTTGAGAAGACAACAAATTTTTCGCAATTCTGCTGCTCCAAACGCTTAACCAGAATGACCTAGGGGAAAAATACGCATACAGTTGTAATCGGGCGAGTTTCTACTTTCAGACGCAGCAGGAATTTTTGTGTTTGGTCAATCCGTTCGCGTGATGTGGGAGTTTGAAGCTAAGAAATGTTTGAGAAGACAACAAATTTTTCGCAATTCTGCTGCTCCAAACGCTTAACCAGAATGGCCTAGGGGAAAAATACACGTACCGTTGTAATCGGGCGAGTTTCTACTTTCTAATGCAATAGGAATTTTTGGGTTAGTTCAATCCGTTCGCGAGATATGAGTGTTTGAAGCTAAGAAATGGTTGAGAAGAGAACAAATTTTTCGCAATTCTGCTGCTCCAAACGCTTAACCAGAATGGCATGGGAGAAAATACACATACCGTTGTAATCGGACGAGTTTCTACTTTCAGTTACAATAGGAATTTTTGGGTTAGGTCAATCCGTTCGCGAGATATGGGACTTTGAATCTAAGAAATGGTTGACGACACAACAAATTTTTGGCACTTCAGCTGCTCCAATCGCCTAATCAGAACGGCCTAGGGGAAAAATACACTTACCGTTGTAATCGGACGAGTTTCTACTATCAAATGCAATAGGAGTTTTTGGGTTAGGCCAATCCGTTCGCGAGATATCGGAGTTTGAAGAAAAGAAATGGTTGAGAAGGCAAAAAATTTTTCGCAATTCTGCAGCTCCAAACGCTTAACCAGAATGGCCCAGGGAAAAAATACACATACCGTTGTAATCGGGCGAGTCTCTACTTTCAGATGCAATAGGAATTTTTGGGTTAGGTCAATTCGTTCGCGACATATGGGAGCTTGAAGCTAAGAAATGGTTGACAAGACAACAAATTTGCCGCACTTCTGCTGCTCCAATCGCTTATCCAGAATAGCCTAGGGGAAAAATACACGTACCGTTGTAATCGGGCGAGTTTCTACTTTCAAATGCAATAGGAATTTTTGGGTTAGGTCAATCCGTTCGCGAGATATGGCAGTTCGAAGCTAAGAAATGGTTGAGAAGAGAACAAAGTTTCGCAATTCTGCTGCTCCAAACGCTTAACCAGAATGGCCTACGGGGAAAATACACATACCGTTGTTATCGGGCGAGTTTCTACTTTCAGATGCAATAGGAATTTTTGGGTTAGGTCAATCCGTTCGCGAGATATGGGAGTTTAAAGCGAAGAAATGGTTGAGAAGGCAAAAATTTTTTCGCAATTCTGCTGCTTCAAACGCATAACCAGTATAGCCTAGGGAAAAAATAAATATACCGTTGTAATCGGGCGTGTTTCTACTTTCAGTGGCAATAGGAATTTTTGGGTTAGGTCAATCCGTTCGCGAGATATGGGACTTTGAAGCTAAGAAATGTTTGGGAAGGCAAAAAATTTTTCGCAATTCTGCTGCTCCAAACGCTTAACCAGAATGGCCTAGGGAAAAAATACACATACCGTTGTAATCGGGCGAGATTCTACTTTCAGATGCAATAGGAATTTTTGGGTTAGGTCAATCCGTTCGCGACATATGGCAGTTTGAAGCTAAGAAATGGTTGAGAAGACAACAAATTTTTCGCAATTCTGCTGCTCCAAACGCTTAACCAGAATGGCCTAGGGGAAAAATACGCATACAGTTGTAATCGGGCGAGTTTCTACTTTCAGACGCAGCAGGAATTTTTGTGTTTGGTCAATCCGTTCGCGTGATGTGGGAGTTTGAAGCTAAGAAATGGTTGAGAAGACAACAAATTTTTCGCAATTCTGCTGCTCCAAACGCTTAACCAGAATGGCCTAGGGGAAAAATACACGTACCGTTGTAATCGGGCGAGTTTCTACTTTCTAATGCAATAGGAATTTTTGGGTTAGGCCAATCCGTTCGCGAGATATGGTAGTTTGAAGACAAGAAATGGTTGAGAAGGCAAAAAATTTTTCGCAATTCTGCTGCTCAAAACGCTTAACCAGAATGGCCTAGGGAAAAAATACACATACCGTTGTAATCGGGCGAGTTTCTACTTTCAGATGCAATAGGAATTTTTGTGTTAGGTCAATCCGTTCGTGACATATGGCAGTTTGAAGATAAGAAATGGTTGAGAAGACAACAAATTTTTCGCAATTCTGCTGCTCCAAACGCTTAACCAGAATGGCCTAGGGAAAAAATACGCATACAGTTGTAATCGGGCGAGTTACTACTTTCAGACGCAGCAGGAATTTTTGGATTAGGTCAATCCGTTCGCGAGATATGGGACTTTGAAGCTAAGAAATGGTTGACAAGACAACAAATTTTCCGCACTTCTGCTGCTCCAATCGCTTATCCAGAATGGCCTAGTGGAAAAATACACGTACCGTTGTAATCGGGCGTGTTTCTACTTTCAAATGCAATAGGAATTTTTGGGTTAGGTCAATCCGTTCGCGAGATATGGCAGTTCGAAGCTAAGAAATGGTTGAGAAGAGAACAAAGTTTCGCAATTCTGCTGCTCCAAACGCTTAACCAGAATGGCCTAGGGAAAGAATACTTATACCGTTGTAATCGGACGTGTTTCTACTTTCAGTTGCAATAGGAATTTTTGGGTTAGGTCAATCCGTTCGCGACATATGGCAGTTTGAAGCTAAGAAATGGTTGAGAAGACAACAAATTTTTCGCAATTCTGCTGCTCCAAACGCTTAACCAGAATGGCCTAGGGAAAAAATACACATACCGTTGTAATCGGGCGAGTTTCTACTTTCAGACGCAGCAGGAATTTTTGTGTTTGGTCAATCCGTTCGCGAGATATGGGACTTTGAAGCTAAGAAATGGTTGACAAGACAACAAATTTGCCGCACTTCTGCTGCTCCAATCGCTTATCCAGAATGGCCTAGGGGAAAAATACACGTACCGTTGTAATCGGGCGAGTTTCTACTTTCAACTGCAATAGGAATTTTTGGGTTAGGTCAATCCGTTCGCGAGATATGGTAGTTTGAAGCTAAGAAATGGTTGAGAAGAGAACAAACTTTTCGCAATTCTGCTGCTCCAAACGCTTAACCAGAATGGCCTAGGGAAAAAATACACATACCGTTGTTATCGGGCGAGTTTCTACTTTCAGATGCAATAGGAATTTTTGGGTTAGGTCAATCCGTTCGCGAGATATGGGAGTTTAAAGCGAAGAAATGGTTGAGAAGGCAAAAATTTTTTCGCCACTCTGCTGCTTCAAACGCATAACCAGTATAGCCTAGGGAAAAAATACATATACCGTTGTAATCGGGCGTGTTTCTACTTTCAGTGGCAATAGGAATTTTTGGGTTAGGTCAATCCGTTCGCGAGATATGGGACTTTGAAGCTAAGAAATGTTTGGGAAGGCAAACAATTTTTCGCAATTCTGCTGCTCCAAACGTTTAACCAGAATGGCCTAGGGAAAAAATACACATACCGTTGTAATCGGGCGAGTTTCTACTTTCAGATGCAATAGGAATTTTTGGGTTAGGTCAATCCGTTCGCGAGATATGGGAGTTTAAAGCGAAGAAATGGTTGAGAAGGCAAAAATTTTTTCGCCACTCTGCTGCTTCAAACGCATAACCAGTATAGCCTAGGGAAAAAATACATATACCGTTGTAATCGGGCGTGTTTCTACTTTCAGTGGCAATAGGAATTTTTGGGTTAGGTCAATCCGTTCGCGAGATATGGGACTTTGAAGCTAAGAAATGTTTGGGAAGGCAAACAATTTTTCGCAATTCTGCTGCTCCAAACGTTTAACCAGAATGGCCTAGGGAAAAAATACACATACCGTTGTAATCGGGCGAGATTCTACTTTCAGATGCAATAGGAATTTTTGGGTTAGGTCAATCCGTTCGCGACATATGGCAGTTTGAAGCTAAGAAATGGTTGAGAAGACAACAAATTTTTCGCAATTCTGCTGCTCCAAACGCTTAACCAGAATGACCTAGGGGAAAAATACGCATACAGTTGTAATCGGGCGAGTTTCTACTTTCAGACGCAGCAGGAATTTTTGTGTTTGGTCAATCCGTTCGCGTGATGTGGGAGTTTGAAGCTAAGAAATGTTTGAGAAGACAACAAATTTTTCGCAATTCTGCTGCTCCAAACGCTTAACCAGAATGGCCTAGGGGAAAAATACACGTACCGTTGTAATCGGGCGAGTTTCTACTTTCTAATGCAATAGGAATTTTTGGGTTAGTTCAATCCGTTCGCGAGATATGAGTGTTTGAAGCTAAGAAATGGTTGAGAAGAGAACAAATTTTTCGCAATTCTGCTGCTCCAAACGCTTAACCAGAATGGCATGGGAGAAAATACACATACCGTTGTAATCGGACGAGTTTCTACTTTCAGTTACAATAGGAATTTTTGGGTTAGGTCAATCCGTTCGCGAGATATGGGACTTTGAATCTAAGAAATGGTTGACGACACAACAAATTTTTGGCACTTCAGCTGCTCCAATCGCCTAATCAGAACGGCCTAGGGGAAAAATACACTTACCGTTGTAATCGGACGAGTTTCTACTATCAAATGCAATAGGAGTTTTTGGGTTAGGCCAATCCGTTCGCGAGATATCGGAGTTTGAAGAAAAGAAATGGTTGAGAAGGCAAAAAATTTTTCGCAATTCTGCAGCTCCAAACGCTTAACCAGAATGGCCCAGGGAAAAAATACACATACCGTTGTAATCGGGCGAGTCTCTACTTTCAGATGCAATAGGAATTTTTGGGTTAGGTCAATTCGTTCGCGACATATGGGAGCTTGAAGCTAAGAAATGGTTGACAAGACAACAAATTTGCCGCACTTCTGCTGCTCCAATCGCTTATCCAGAATAGCCTAGGGGAAAAATACACGTACCGTTGTAATCGGGCGAGTTTCTACTTTCAAATGCAATAGGAATTTTTGGGTTAGGTCAATCCGTTCGCGAGATATGGCAGTTCGAAGCTAAGAAATGGTTGAGAAGAGAACAAAGTTTCGCAATTCTGCTGCTCCAAACGCTTAACCAGAATGGCCTACGGGGAAAATACACATACCGTTGTTATCGGGCGAGTTTCTACTTTCAGATGCAATAGGAATTTTTGGGTTAGGTCAATCCGTTCGCGAGATATGGGAGTTTAAAGCGAAGAAATGGTTGAGAAGGCAAAAATTTTTTCGCAATTCTGCTGCTTCAAACGCATAACCAGTATAGCCTAGGGAAAAAATAAATATACCGTTGTAATCGGGCGTGTTTCTACTTTCAGTGGCAATAGGAATTTTTGGGTTAGGTCAATCCGTTCGCGAGATATGGGACTTTGAAGCTAAGAAATGTTTGGGAAGGCAAAAAATTTTTCGCAATTCTGCTGCTCCAAACGCTTAACCAGAATGGCCTAGGGAAAAAATACACATACCGTTGTAATCGGGCGAGATTCTACTTTCAGATGCAATAGGAATTTTTGGGTTAGGTCAATCCGTTCGCGACATATGGCAGTTTGAAGCTAAGAAATGGTTGAGAAGACAACAAATTTTTCGCAATTCTGCTGCTCCAAACGCTTAACCAGAATGGCCTAGGGGAAAAATACGCATACAGTTGTAATCGGGCGAGTTTCTACTTTCAGACGCAGCAGGAATTTTTGTGTTTGGTCAATCCGTTCGCGTGATGTGGGAGTTTGAAGCTAAGAAATGGTTGAGAAGACAACAAATTTTTCGCAATTCTGCTGCTCCAAACGCTTAACCAGAATGGCCTAGGGGAAAAATACACGTACCGTTGTAATCGGGCGAGTTTCTACTTTCTAATGCAATAGGAATTTTTGGGTTAGGCCAATCCGTTCGCGAGATATGGTAGTTTGAAGACAAGAAATGGTTGAGAAGGCAAAAAATTTTTCGCAATTCTGCTGCTCAAAACGCTTAACCAGAATGGCCTAGGGAAAAAATACACATACCGTTGTAATCGGGCGAGTTTCTACTTTCAGATGCAATAGGAATTTTTGTGTTAGGTCAATCCGTTCGTGACATATGGCAGTTTGAAGATAAGAAATGGTTGAGAAGACAACAAATTTTTCGCAATTCTGCTGCTCCAAACGCTTAACCAGAATGGCCTAGGGAAAAAATACGCATACAGTTGTAATCGGGCGAGTTACTACTTTCAGACGCAGCAGGAATTTTTGGATTAGGTCAATCCGTTCGCGAGATATGGGACTTTGAAGCTAAGAAATGGTTGACAAGACAACAAATTTTCCGCACTTCTGCTGCTCCAATCGCTTATCCAGAATGGCCTAGTGGAAAAATACACGTACCGTTGTAATCGGGCGTGTTTCTACTTTCAAATGCAATAGGAATTTTTGGGTTAGGTCAATCCGTTCGCGAGATATGGCAGTTCGAAGCTAAGAAATGGTTGAGAAGAGAACAAAGTTTCGCAATTCTGCTGCTCCAAACGCTTAACCAGAATGGCCTAGGGAAAGAATACTTATACCGTTGTAATCGGACGTGTTTCTACTTTCAGTTGCAATAGGAATTTTTGGGTTAGGTCAATCCGTTCGCGACATATGGCAGTTTGAAGCTAAGAAATGGTTGAGAAGACAACAAATTTTTCGCAATTCTGCTGCTCCAAACGCTTAACCAGAATGGCCTAGGGGAAAAATACACGTACCGTTGTAATCGGGCGAGTTTCTACTTTCTAATGCAATAGGAATTTTTGGGTTAGGCCAATCCGTTCGCGAGATATGGTAGTTTGAAGACAAGAAATGGTTGAGAAGGCAAAAAATTTTTCGCAATTCTGCTGCTCCAAACGCTTAACCAGAATGGCCTAGGGAAAAAATACACATACCGTTGTAATCGGGCGAGTTTCTACTTTCAGATGCAATAGGAATTTTTGTGTTAGGTCAATCCGTTCGTGACATATGGCAGTTTGAAGATAAGAAATGGTTGAGAAGACAACAAATTTTTCGCAATTCTGCTGCTCCAAACGCTTAACCAGAATGGCCTAGGGAAAAAATACGCATACAGTTGTAATCGGGCGAGTTACTACTTTCAGACGCAGCAGGAATTTTTGGATTAGGTCAATCCGTTCGCGAGATATGGGACTTTGAAGCTAAGAAATGGTTGACAAGACAACAAATTTTCCGCACTTCTGCTGCTCCAATCGCTTATCCAGAATGGCCTAGTGGAAAAATACACGTACCGTTGTAATCGGGCGTGTTTCTACTTTCAAATGCAATAGGAATTTTTGGGTTAGGTCAATCCGTTCGCGAGATATGGCAGTTCGAAGCTAAGAAATGGTTGAGAAGAGAACAAAGTTTCGCAATTCTGCTGCTCCAAACGCTTAACCAGAATGGCCTAGGGAAAGAATACTTATACCGTTGTAATCGGACGTGTTTCTACTTTCAGTTGCAATAGGAATTTTTGGGTTAGGTCAATCCGTTCGCGACATATGGCAGTTTGAAGCTAAGAAATGGTTGAGAAGACAACAAATTTTTCGCAATTCTGCTGCTCCAAACGCTTAACCAGAATGGCCTAGGGAAAAAATACACATACGTTGTAATCGGGCGAGTTTCTACTTTCAGACGCAGCAGGAATTTTTGTGTTTGGTCAATCCGTTCGCGAGATATGGGACTTTGAAGCTAAGAAATGGTTGACAAGACAACAAATTTGCCGCACTTCTGCTGCTCCAATCGCTTATCCAGAATGGCCTAGGGGAAAAATACACGTACCGTTGTAATCGGGCGAGTTTCTACTTTCAACTGCAATAGGAATTTTTGGGTTAGGTCAATCCGTTCGCGAGATATGGTAGTTTGAAGCTAAGAAATGGTTGAGAAGAGAACAAACTTTTCGCAATTCTGCTGCTCCAAACGCTTAACCAGAATGGCCTAGGGAAAAAATACACATACCGTTGTTATCGGGCGAGTTTCTACTTTCAGATGCAATAGGAATTTTTGGGTTAGGTCAATCCGTTCGCGAGATATGGGAGTTTAAAGCGAAGAAATGGTTGAGAAGGCAAAAATTTTTTCGCCACTCTGCTGCTTCAAACGCATAACCAGTATAGCCTAGGGAAAAAATACATATACCGTTGTAATCGGGCGTGTTTCTACTTTCAGTGGCAATAGGAATTCTTGGGTTAGGTCAATCCGTTCGCGAGATATGGGACTTTGAAGCTAAGAAATGTTTGGGAAGGCAAACAATTTTTCGCAATTCTGCTGCTCCAAACGTTTAACCAGAATGGCCTAGGGAAAAAATACACATACCGTTGTAATCGGGCGAGATTCTACTTTCAGATGCAATAGGAATTTTTGGGTTAGGTCAATCCGTTCGCGACATATGGCAGTTTGAAGCTAAGAAATGGTTGAGAAGACAACAAATTTTTCGCAATTCTGCTGCTCCAAACGCTTAACCAGAATGACCTAGGGGAAAAATACGCATACAGTTGTAATCGGGCGAGTTTCTACTTTCAGACGCAGCAGGAATTTTTGTGTTTGGTCAATCCGTTCGCGTGATGTGGGAGTTTGAAGCTAAGAAATGTTTGAGAAGACAACAAATTTTTCGCAATTCTGCTGCTCCAAACGCTTAACCAGAATGGCCTAGGGGAAAAATACACGTACCGTTGTAATCGGGCGAGTTTCTACTTTCTAATGCAATAGGAATTTTTGGGTTAGTTCAATCCGTTCGCGAGATATGAGTGTTTGAAGCTAAGAAATGGTTGAGAAGAGAACAAATTTTTCGCAATTCTGCTGCTCCAAACGCTTAACCAGAATGGCATGGGAGAAAATACACATACCGTTGTAATCGGACGAGTTTCTACTTTCAGTTACAATAGGAATTTTTGGGTTAGGTCAATCCGTTCGCGAGATATGGGACTTTGAATCTAAGAAATGGTTGACGACACAACAAATTTTTGGCACTTCAGCTGCTCCAATCGCCTAATCAGAACGGCCTAGGGGAAAAATACACTTACCGTTGTAATCGGACGAGTTTCTACTATCAAATGCAATAGGAGTTTTTGGGTTAGGCCAATCCGTTCGCGAGATATCGGAGTTTGAAGAAAAGAAATGATTGAGAAGGCAAAAAATTTTTCGCAATTCTGCAGCTCCAAACGCTTAACCAGAATGGCCCAGGGAAAAAATACACATACCGTTGTAATCGGGCGAGTCTCTACTTTCAGATGCAATAGGAATTTTTGGGTTAGGTCAATTCGTTCGCGACATATGGGAGCTTGAATCTAAGAAATGGTTGACAAGACAACAAATTTTTCGCACTTCAGCTGCTCCAATCGCCTAATCAGAATGGCCTAGGGGAAAAATACACGTACCGTTGTAATCGGGCGTGTTTCTACTTTCAAATGCAATAGGAATTTTTGTGTTATGTCAATCCTTTCGCGAGATATGGGAGTTCGAAGCCAAGAAATATTTGGGAAGGCAAACAATTTTTCGCAATTCTGCTGCTCCAAACTCTTAGCCAGAATGGCCTAGGGAAAAAATACACATACCGTTGTAATCGGGCGAGTTTCTACTTTCAGGTGCAATAGGAATTTTTGGGTTAGGTCAATCCGTTCGCGACATACGGGAGTTTGAAGCTAAGAAATGGTTGAGAAGACAACAAATTTTTCGCAATTCTGCTGCTCCAAACGCTTAACCAGAATGGCCTAGAGTAAAAATACACGTACCGTTGTAATCGGGCGAGTTTCTACTTTCAAATGCAATAGGAATTTGTGAGTTAGGTCAATCCGTTCGCGAGATATGGGAGTTTGAAGCTAAGAAATGGTTGAGAAGAGAACAAATTTTTCGCTATTCTACTGCTCCAAACGCTTAACCAGAATGGCCCAGGGAAAAAATACACATACCGTTGTAATCGGACGAGTTTCTACTTTCAGTTACAATAGGAATTTTTGGGTTAGGTCAATCCGTTCGCGAGATATGGGACTTTGAATCTAAGAAATGGTTGACAAGACAACAAATTTTTCGCACTTCAGCTGCTCCAATCGCCTAATCAGAACGGCCTAGGGGAAAAATACACGTACCGTTGTAATCGGGCGAGTTTCTAGTTTCAAATGCAATAGGAATTTTTGTGTTATGCCAATCCGTTCGAGAGATATGGGAGTTTGAAGACAAGAAATGGTTGAGAAGGCAAAAAATTTTTCGCAATTCTGCTGCACCGAACGCTTAACCAGAATGGCCTAGCGAAAAAATACACATACGGTTGTAATCGGGCAAGTTTCTACTTTCATACGCAGCAGGAATTTTTGGGTTTGGTCAATCCGTTCGCGAGATATGGGACTTTGACGCTAAGAAATGGTTGAGAAGACAACAAGTTTTTCGCAATTCTGCTGCTCCAAACGCTTAAGCTGAGTGGGCTGGTGATAAAATACCCATACCGTTGTAATCGGACGAGTTTCTACTTTCAGTTACAATAGGAATTTTTTGGTTAGGTCAATCCGTTCGCGAGATGTGGGACTTTGAAGATAAGAAATGGTTGACAGGTCAACAAATTTTTCGCACTTCTGCTGCTCCAATCGCTTAACCAGAATGGCCTAGGGGAAAAATACACGTACCGTTGTAATCGGGCGAGTTTCTAGTTTCAAATGCAATAGGAATTTTTGTGTTATGCCAATCCGTTCGTGAGATATGGGAGTTTGAAGACAAGAAATTGTTGAGAAGGCAAAAAATTTTTCGCAATTCTGCTGCACCGAACGCTTAACCAGAATGGCCTAGCGAAAAAATACACATACCGTTGTAATCGGGCGAGTTGCTACTTTCAGATGCAACAGGTATTTTTGGGTTAGGTCAATCCGTTCGCGAGATATGGGATTTTGAAACTAAGAAATGGTTGAGAAGACAACAAATTTTTCGCAATTCTGCTGCTCCAAACGCTTAACCAGAATGGCCCAGGGAAAAAATACACATACCGTTGTAACCGGGCGAGTTTTTAATTTCAGATGCAATAGGAACTTTTGGGTTAGGTCAATCCGTTCGCGAGATATGGGACATTGAAGCTAAGAAATTATTGAGAAGACAACAAATCTTTCGCACTTCTGCTGCTCCAAACGCTTAACCAGAATGGCCTAGGGAAAAAATACCCATACCTTTGTAATCGGACGAGTTTCTACTTTCAGTTACAATACGAATTTTTGGGTTAGGTCAATCCGTTCGCGAGATATGGGACTTTGAATATAAGAAATGGTTGACAAGACAACAAATTTTTCGCACTTCTGCTGCTCCAATCGCTTAACCAGAATGGCCTAGGGGAAAAAAAAAACGTACCGTTGTAATCGCGCGAGTTTCTACTTTTAGATGCAATAGGAATTTCTGGGTTAGGTCAATCCGTTCGCGAGATATGGGAGTTTGAAACCAAGAAATGTTTGGGAAGGCAAAAAATTTTTCGCAATTCTGCTGTTCCAAACGCTTAACCAGAATGGCCTAGGGAAAAAATACACATACCGTTGTAATCGGGCGAGTATCTACTTTCAGTTGCAATAGGAATTTTTGGGTTAGGTCAATCCGTTCGCGAGATATGGGACATTGAAGCTAAGAAATGGTTGACATGACAACAAATTTTTCGCACTTCTGCTGCTCCAATCGCTTAACCAGAATGGCCTAGGGAAAAAATACACATACCGTTGTAATCGGGCGAGTTTCTACTTTCAGATGCAATAGGAATTTTTGGGTTAGGTCAATCCGTTCGCGAGATATGAGAGTTTGAAGCTAAGAAATGGTTGAGAAGAGAACAAATTTTTCGCAATTCTGCTGCTCCAAACGCTCAACCAGAATGGCATGGGAAAAAATACACATACCGTTGTCATCGGGCGAGTTTCTACTTTCAAATGCAATAGGAATTTTTGGGTTAGGTCAATCCGTTCGCGAGATATCGGAGTTTGAAGACAAGAAATGGTTGAGAAGGCAAAAAATTTTTCACAATTCTGCTGCTCCAAACGCCTAACCAGAATGGCCTAGGGAAAAAATACCCATACCGTTGTTATCGGACGAGTTTCTACTTTCAGTTACAATAGGAATTTTTGGGTTAGGTCACTCCGTTCGCGAGATATGGGACTTTGAAGATAAGAAATGGTTGACAAGACAACAAATTTTTCGCACTTCTGCTGCTCCAAACGCTTAACCAGAATGGCCTAGGGGAAAAATACACGTACCGTTGTAATCGGGCGAGCTTCTACTTTCAAATGCAATAGGAATTTTTGGGTTAGGCCAATCCGTTCGCGAGATATGAGAGTTTGAAGCTAAGAAATGGTTGAGAAGAGAACAAATTTTTCGCAATTCTGTTGCTCCAAACGCTTAACCAGAATGGCCTAGGGAAAAAATACGCATACCGTTGTATTCGGGCGAGTTTCTACTTTCAAATGCAATAGGAATTTTTGTGTTATGTCAATCCGTTCGCGAGATATGGGAGTTTGAAGCTAAGAAATGGTTGAGAAGACAACAAATTTTTCGCACCTCTGCTGCTCCAAACGCTTAACCAGAATGGCCTAGGGAAAAAATACACATACCGTTGTAATCGGGCGAGTTTCTACTTTCAGATGCAATAGGAATTTTTGGGTTAGGTCAATCCGTTCGCGAGATATGAGAGTTTGAAGCTAAGAAATGGTTGAGAAGAGAACAAATTTTTCGCAATTCTGCTGCTCCAAACGCTCAACCAGAATGGCATGGGAAAAAATACACATACCGTTGTCATCGGGCGAGTTTCTACTTTCAAATGCAATAGGAATTTTTGGGTTAGGTCAATCCGTTCGCGAGATATCGGAGTTTGAAGACAAGAAATGGTTGAGAAGGCAAAAAATTTTTCACAATTCTGCTGCTCCAAACGCCTAACCAGAATGGCCTAGGGAAAAAATACCCATACCGTTGTTATCGGACGAGTTTCTACTTTCAGTTACAATAGGAATTTTTGGGTTAGGTCACTCCGTTCGCGAGATATGGGACTTTGAAGATAAGAAATGGTTGACAAGACAACAAATTTTTCGCACTTCTGCTGCTCCAAACGCTTAACCAGAATGGCCTAGGGAAAAAATACACATACCGTTGTAATCGGACGAGTTTCTACTTTCAGTTACAATAGGAATTTTTGGGTTAGGTCAATCCGTTCGCGAGATATGGGACTTTGAATCTAAGAAATGGTTGACAACACAACAAATTTTTGGCACTTCAGCTGCTCCAATCGCCTAATCAGAACGGCCTAGGGGAAAAATACACTTACCGTTGTAATCGGACGAGTTTCTACTATCAAATGCAATAGGAATTTTTGGGTTAGGCCAATCCGTTCGCGAGATATCGGAGTTTGAAGAAAAGAAATGGTTGAGTAGGCAAAAAATTTTTCGCAATTCTGCAGCTCCAAACGCTTAACCAGAATGGCCCAGGGAAATAATACACATACCGTTGTAATCGGGCGAGTCTCTACTTTCAGATGCAATAGGAATTTTTGGGTTAGGTCAATACGTTCGCGAGATATGGGACTTTGAATCTAAGAAATGGTTGACAAGACAACAAATTTTTCGCACTTCTGCTGCTCCAATCGCTTAATCAGAACGGCCTAGGGGAAAAATACACATACGTTTGTAATCGGGCGAGTTTCTACTTTCATACGCAGCAGGAATTTTTGGGTTCGGTCAATCCGTTCGCGAGATATGGGACTTTGAAGCTAAGAAATGGTTGAGAAGACAACAAGTTTTTCGCAATTCTGCTGCTCCAAACGCTTAAGCTGAGTGGGCTGGGGATAAAATACCCATACCGTTGTAATCGGACGAGTTTCTACTTTCAGTTACAATAGGAATTTTTTGGTTAGGTCAATCCGTTCGCGAGATGTGGGACTTTGAATATAAGAAATGGTTGACAGGACAACAAATTTTTCGCACTTCTGCTGCTCCAATCGCTTAACCAGAATGGCCTAGGGGAAAAATACACGTACCGTTGTAATCGGGCGAGTTTCTAGTTTCAAATGCAATAGGAATTTTTGTGTTATGCCAATCCGTTCGTGAGATATGGGAGTTTTAAGACAAGAAATGGTTGAGAAGGCAAAAAATTTTTCGCAATTCTGCTGCACCGGACGCTTAACCAGAATGGCCTAGCGAAAAAATACACATACCGTTGTAATCGGGCGAGTTGCTACTTTCAGATGCAACAGGAATTTTTGGGTTAGGTCAATCCGTTCGCGAGATATGGGATTTTGAAACTAAGAAATGGTTGAGAAGACAACAAATTTTTCGCACTTCTGCTGCTCCAAACGCTTAACCAGAATGGCCCAGGGAAAAAATACACATACCGTTGTAACCGGGCGAGTTTTTAATTTCAGATGCAATAGGAATTTTTGGGTTAGGTCAATCCGTTCGCGAGATATGGGACATTGAAGCTAAGAAATTATTGAGAAGACAACAAATCTTTCGCACTTCTGCTGCTCCAAACGCTTAACCAGAATGGCCTAGGGAAAAAATACCCATACCTTTGTAATCGGACGAGTTTCTACTTTCAGTTACAATACGAATTTTTGGGTTAGGTCAATCCGTTCGCGAGATATGGGACTTTGAATATAAGAAATGGTTGACAAGACAACAAATTTTTCGCACTTCTGCTGCTCCAATCGCTTAACCAGAATGGCCTAGGGGGAAAAAAAACGTACCGTTGTAATCGCGCGAGTTTCTACTTTCAAATGCAATAGGAATTTTTGTGTTATGTCAATCCGTTCGTGAGATATGGGAGTTCGAAGCCAAGAAATATTTGGGAAGGCAAACAATTTTTCGCAATTCTGCTGCTCCAAACGCTTAACCAGAATGGCCTAGAGAAAAAATACACGTACCGTTGTAATCGGGCGAGTTTCTACTTTCAAATGCAATAGGAATTTTTGAGTTTGGTCAATCCGTTCGCGAGATATGGGAGTTTGAAGCTAAGAAATGGTTGAGAAGAGAACAAATTTTTCGCTATTCTGCTGCTCCAAACGCTCAACCAGAATGGCCTAGGGAAAAAATACACATACCGTTGTAATCGGACGAGTTTCTACTTTCAGTTACGATAGGAATTTTTGGGTTAGGTCAATCCGTTCGCGAGATATGGGACTTTGAATCTAAGAAATGGTTGACAAGACAACAATTTTTTCGCACTTCAGCTGCTCCAATCGCCTAATCAGAACGGCCTAGGGGAAAAATACACGTACCGTTGTAATCGGGCGAGTTTCTACTATCAAATCCAATAGGAATATGTGGGTTAGGCCAATCCGTTCGCGAGATATGAGAGTTTGAAGCTAAGAAATGGTTGAGAAGAGAACAAATTTTTCGCAATTCTGCTGCTCCAAACGCTTAACCAGAATGGCCTAGGGAAAAAATACACATACCGTTGTAATCGGGCGAGTTTCTACTTTCATACGCAGCAGGAATTTTTGGGTTTGGTCAATCCGTTCGCGAGATATGGGACTTTGAAGCTAAGAAATGGTTGAGAAGACAACAAATTTTTCGCAATTCTGCTGCTCCAAACGCTTAAGCTGAGTGGGCTGGGGATAAAATACCCATACCGTTGTAATCGGACGAGTTTCTAATTTCAGTTACAATAGCAATTTTTGGGTTAGGTCAATCCGTTCGCGAGATGTGGGACTTTGAAGATAAGAAATGGTTGACAGGACAACAAATTTTTCGCACTTCTGCTGCTCCAATCGCTTAACCAGAATGGCCTAGGGGAAAAATACACGTACCGTTGTAATCGGGCGAGTTTCTACTTTCAAATGCCATAGGATTTTTTGTGTTATGTCAATCCGTTCGCGAGATATGGGAGTTCGAAGCCAAGAAATATTTGGGAAGGCAAACAATATTTCGCAATTCTGCTGCTCCAAACTCTTAGCCAGAATGGCCTAGGGAAAAAATACACGTACCGTTGTAATCGGGCGAGTTTCTACTTTCAAATGCAATAGGAATTTTTGAGTTAGGTCAATCCGTTCGCGAGATATGGGAGTTTGAAGCTAAGAAATGGTTGAGAAGAGAACAAATTTTTCGCTATTCTGCTGCTCCAAACGCTTAACCAGAATGGCCCAGGGAAAAAATACACATACCGTTGTAATCGGACGAGTTTCTACTTTCAGTTACAATAGGAATTTTTGGGTTAGGTCAATCCGTTCGCGAGATATGGGAGTTTGAAGCTAAGAAATGGTTGAGAAGACAACAAATTTTTCGCACTTCTGCTGCTCCAAACGCTTAACCAGAATGGCCCAGGGAAAAAATACACATACCGTTGTAACCGGGCGAGTTTTTAATTTCAGATGCAATAGGAATTTTTGGGTTAGGTCAATCCGTTCGCGAGATATGGGACATTGAAGCTAAGAAATTATTGAGAAGACAACAAATCTTTCGCACTTCTGCTGCTCCAAACGCTTAACCAGAATGGCCTAGGGAAAAAATACCCATACCTTTGTAATCGGACGAGTTTCTACTTTCAGTTACAATACGAATTTTTGGGTTAGGTCAATCCGTTCGCGAGATATGGGACTTTGAATCTAAGAAATGGTTGACAAGACAACAAATTTTTCGCACTTCTGCTGCTCCAATCGCTTAATCAGAACGGCCTAGGGGAAAAATACACATACGGTTGTAATCGGGCGAGTTTCTACTTTCATACGCAGCAGGAATTTTTGGGTTTGGTCAATCCGTTCGCGAGATATGGAACATTGAAGCTAAGAAATTGTTGAGAAGACAACAAATCTTTCGCACTTCTGCTGCTCCAAACGCTTAACCAGAATGGCCTAGGGAAAAAATACCCATACCTTTGTAATCGGACGAGTTTCTACTTTCAGTTACAATAGGAATTTTTGGGTTAGGTCAATCCGTTCGCGAGATATGGGAGTTTGAAGCTAAGAAATGGTTGAGAAGAGAACAAATTTTTCGCTATTCTACTGCTCCAAACGCTTAACCAGAATGGCCCAGGGAAAAAATACACATACCGTTGTAATCGGACGAGTTTCTACTTTCAGTTACAATAGGAATTTTTGGGTTAGGTCAATCCGTTCGCGAGATATGGGACTTTGAATCTAAGAAATGGTTGACAAGACAACAAATTTTTCGCACTTCAGCTGCTCCAATCGCCTAATCAGAACGGCCTAGGGGAAAAATACACGTACCGTTGTAATCGGGCGAGTTTCTAGTTTCAAATGCAATAGGAATTTTTGTGTTATGCCAATCCGTTCGAGAGATATGGGAGTTTGAAGACAAGAAATGGTTGAGAAGGCAAAAAATTTTTCGCAATTCTGCTGCACCGAACGCTTAACCAGAATGGCCTAGCGAAAAAATACACATACGGTTGTAATCGGGCAAGTTTCTACTTTCATACGCAGCAGGAATTTTTGGGTTTGGTCAATCCGTTCGCGAGATATGGGACTTTGACGCTAAGAAATGGTTGAGAAGACAACAAGTTTTTCGCAATTCTGCTGCTCCAAACGCTTAAGCTGAGTGGGCTGGTGATAAAATACCCATACCGTTGTAATCGGACGAGTTTCTACTTTCAGTTACAATAGGAATTTTTTGGTTAGGTCAATCCGTTCGCGAGATGTGGGACTTTGAAGATAAGAAATGGTTGACAGGACAACAAATTTTTCGCACTTCTGCTGCTCCAATCGCTTAACCAGAATGGCCTAGGGGAAAAATACACGTACCGTTGTAATCGGGCGAGTTTCTAGTTTCAAATGCAATAGGAATTTTTGTGTTATGCCAATCCGTTCGTGAGATATGGGAGTTTGAAGACAAGAAATTGTTGAGAAGGCAAAAAATTTTTCGCAATTCTGCTGCACCGAACGCTTAACCAGAATGGCCTAGCGAAAAAATACACATACCGTTGTAATCGGGCGAGTTGCTACTTTCAGATGCAACAGGAATTTTTGGGTTAGGTCAATCCGTTCGCGAGATATGGGATTTTGAAACTAAGAAATGGTTGAGAAGACAACAAATTTTTCGCAATTCTGCTGCTCCAAACGCTTAACCAGAATGGCCCAGGGAAAAAATACACATACCGTTGTAACCGGGCGAGTTTTTAATTTCAGATGCAATAGGAATTTTTGGGTTAGGTCAATCCGTTCGCGAGATATGGGACATTGAAGCTAAGAAATTATTGAGAAGACAACAAATCTTTCGCACTTCTGCTGCTCCAAACGCTTAACCAGAATGGCCTAGGGAAAAAATACCCGTACCTTTGTAATCGGACGAGTTTCTACTTTCAGTTACAATACGAATTTTTGGGTTAGGTCAATCCGTTCGCGAGATATGGGACTTTGAATATAAGAAATGGTTGACAAGACAACAAATTTTTCGCACTTCTGCTGCTCCAATCGCTTAACCAGAATGGCCTAGGGGGAAAAAAAAACGTACCGTTGTAATCGCGCGAGTTTCTACTTTTAGATGCAATAGGAATTTCTGGGTTAGGTCAATCCGTTCGCGAGATATGGGAGTTTGAAACCAAGAAATGTTTGGGAAGGCAAAAAATTTTTCGCAATTCTGCTGTACCAAACGCTTAACCAGAATGGCCTAGGGAAAAAATACACATACCGTTGTAATCGGGCGAGTATCTACTTTCAGATGCAATAGGAATTTTTGGGTTAGGTCAATCCGTTCGCGAGATATGGGACATTGAAGCTAAGAAATGGTTGACATGACAACAAATTTTTCGCACTTCTGCTGCTCCAATCGCTTAACCAGAATGGCCTAGGGAAAAAATACACATACCGTTGTAATCGGGCGAGTTTCTACTTTCAGATGCAATAGGAATTTTTGGGTTTGGTCAATCCGTTCGCGAGATATGAGAGTTTGAAGCTAAGAAATGGTTGAGAAGAGAACAAATTTTTCGCAATTCTGCTGCTACAAACGCTCAACCAGAATGGCATGGGAAAAAATACACATACCGTTGTTATCGGGCGAGTTTCTACTTTCAAATGCAATAGGAGTTTTTGGGTTAGGTCAATCCGTTCGCGAGATATGGGAGTTCGAAGCCAAGAAATATTTGGGAAGGCAAACAATTTTTCGCAATTCTGCTGCTCCAAACTCTTAGCCAGAATGGCCTAGGGAAAAAATACACATACCGTTGTAATCGGGCGAGTTTCTACTTTCAGGTGCGATAGGAATTTTTGGGTTAGGTCAATCTGTTCGCGACATACGGGAGTTTGAAGCTAAGAAATGGTTGAGAAGAGAACAAATTTTTCGCTATTCTGCTGCTCCAAACGCTTAACCAGAATGGCCTAGGGAAAAAATACACATACCGTTGTAATCGGACGAGTTTCTACTTTCAGTTACAATAGGAATTTTTGGGTTAGGTCAATCCGTTCGAGAGATATGGGACTTTGAATCTAAGAAATGGTTGACAACACAACAAATTTTTGGCACTTCAGCTGCTCCAATCGCCTAATCAGAACGGCCTAGGGGAAAAATACACTTACCGTTGTAATCGGACGAGTTTCTACTATCAAATGCAATAGGAATTTTTGGGTTAGGCCAATCCGTTCGCGAGATATCGGAGTTTGAAGAAAAGAAATGTTTGAGAAGGCAAAAAATTTTTCGCAATTCTGCAGCTCCAAACGCTTAACCAGAATGGCCCAGGGAAAAAATACACATACCGTTGTAATCGGGCGAGTCTCTACTTTCAGATGCAATAGGAATTTTTTGGTTAGGTCAATCCGTTCGCGAGATATGGGACATTGAAGCTAAGAAATTATTGAGAAGACAACAAATCTTTCGCACTTCTGCTGCTCCAAACGCTTAACCAGAATGGCCTAGGGAAAAAATACCCATACCTTTGTAATCGGACGAGTTTCTACTTTCAGTTACAATACGAATTTTTGGGTTAGGTCAATCCGTTCGCGAGATATGGGACTTTGAATATAAGAAATGGTTGACAAGACAACAAATTTTTCGCACTTCTGCTGCTCCAATCGCTTAACCAGAATGGCCTAGGGGGAAAAAAAACGTACCGTTGTAATCGCGCGAGTTTCTACTTTCAAATGCAATAGGAATTTTTTAGTTATGTCAATCCGTTCGTGAGATATGGGAGTTCGAAGCCAAGAAATATTTGGGAAGGCAAACAATTTTTCGCAATTCGGCTGCTCCAAACGCTTAACCAGAATGGCCTAGAGAAAAAATACACGTACCGTTGTAATCGGGCGAGTTTCTACTTTCAAATGCAATAGGAATTTTTGAGTTTGGTCAATCCGTTCGCGAGATATGGGAGTTTGAAGCTAAGAAATGGTTGAGAAGAGAACAAATTTTTCGCTATTCTGCTGCTCCAAACGCTCAACCAGAATGGCCTAGGGAAAAAATACACATACCGTTGTAATCGGACGAGTTTCTACTTTCAGTTACAATAGGAATTTTTGGGTTAGGTCAATCCGTTCGCGAGATATGGGACTTTGAATCTAAGAAATGGTTGACAAGACAACAATTTTTTCGCACTTCAGCTGCTCCAATCGCCTAATCAGAACGGCCTAGGGGAAAAATACACGTACCGTTGTAATCGGGCGAGTTTCTACTATCAAATCCAATAGGAATATGTGGGTTAGGCCAATCCGTTCGCGAGATATGAGAGTTTGAAGCTAAGAAATGGTTGAGAAGAGAACAAATTTTTCGCAATTCTGCTGCTCCAAACGCTTAACCAGAATGGCCTAGGGAAAAAATACACATACCGTTGTAATCGGGCGAGTTTCTACTTTCATACGCAGCAGGAATTTTTGGGTTTGGTCAATCCGTTCGCGAGATATGGGACTTTGAAGCTAAGAAATGGTTGAGAAGACAACAAATTTTTCGCAATTCTGCTGCTCCAAACGCTTAAGCTGAGTGGGCTGGGGATAAAATACCCATACCGTTGTAATCGGACGAGTTTCTAATTTCAGTTACAATAGCAATTTTTGGGTTAGGTCAATCCGTTCGCGAGATGTGGGACTTTGAAGATAAGAAATGGTTGACAGGACAACAAATTTTTCGCACTTCTGCTGCTCCAATCGCTTAACCAGAATGGCCTAGGGGAAAAATACACGTACCGTTGTAATCGGGCGAGTTTCTACTTTCAAATGCCATAGGAATTTTTGTGTTATGTCAATCCGTTCGCGAGATATGGGAGTTCGAAGCCAAGAAATATTTGGGAAGACAAACAATATTTCGCAATTCTGCTGCTCCAAACTCTTAGCCAGAATGGCCTAGGGAAAAAATACACGTACCGTTGTAATCGGGCGAGTTTCTACTTTCAAATGCAATAGGAATTTTTGAGTTAGGTCAATCCGTTCGCGAGATATGGGAGTTTGAAGCTAAGAAATGGTTGAGAAGAGAACAAATTTTTCGCTATTCTGCTGCTCCAAACGCTTAACCAGAATGGCCCAGGGAAAAAATACACATACCGTTGTAATCGGACGAGTTTCTACTTTCAGTTACAATAGGAATTTTTGGGTTAGGTCAATCCGTTCGCGAGATATGGGACTTTGAATCTAAGAAATGGTTGACAAGACAACAAATTTTTCGCACTTCTGCTGCTCCAATCGCTTAATCAGAACGGCCTAGGGGAAAAATACACATACGGTTGTAATCGGGCGAGTTTCTACTTTCATACGCAGCAGGAATTTTTGGGTTTGGTCAATCCGTTCGCGAGATATGGGACTTTGAAGCTAAGAAATGGTTGAGAAGACAACAAGTTTTTCGCAATTCTGCTGCTCCAAACGCTTAAGCTGAGTGGGCTGGGGATAAAATACCCATACCGTTGTAATCGGACGAGTTTCTACTTTCAGTTACAATAGGAATTTTTTGGTTAGGTCAATCCGTTCGCGAGATATGGGACTTTGAATCTAAGAAATGGTTGAGAAGGCAAAAAAATTTTCGCAATTCTGCTGCACCGAACGCTTAACCAGAATGGCCTAGCGAAAAAATACACATACCGTTGTAATCGGGCGAGTTGCCACTTTCAGATGCAACAGGAATTTTTGGGTTATGTCAATCCGTTCGCGAGATATGGGATTTTGAAACTAAGAAATGGTTGAGAAGACAACAAATTTTTCGCACTTCTGCTGCTCCAAACGCTTAACCAGAATGGCCCAGGGAAAAAATACACATACCGTTGTAACCGGGCGAGTTTTTAATTTCAGATGCAATAGGAATTTTTGGGTTAGGTCAATCCGTTCGCGAGATATGGGACATTGAAGCTAAGAAATTATTGAGAAGACAACAAATCTTTCGCACTTCTGCTGCTCCAAACGCTTAACCAGAATGGCCTAGGGAAAAAATACCCATACCTTTGTAATCGGACGAGTTTCTACTTTCAGTTACAATACGAATTTTTGGGTTAGGTCAATCCGTTCGCGAGATATGGGACTTTGAATCTAAGAAATGGTTGACAAGACAACAAATTTTTCGCACTTCTGCTGCTCCAATCGCTTAATCAGAACGGCCTAGGGGAAAAATACACATACGGTTGTAATCGGGCGAGTTTCTACTTTCATACGCAGCAGGAATTTTTGGGTTTGGTCAATCCGTTCGCGAGATATGGAACATTGAAGCTAAGAAATTGTTGAGAAGACAACAAATCTTTCGCACTTCTGCTGCTCCAAACGCTTAACCAGAATGGCCTAGGGAAAAAATACCCATACCTTTGTAATCGGACGAGTTTCTACTTTCAGTTACAATAGGAATTTTTGGGTTAGGTCAATCCGTTCGCGAGATATGGGAGTTTGAAGACAAGAAATGGTTGAGAAGGCAAAAAACTTTTCGCAATTCTGCTGCTCCAAATGCTTAGCCAGAATGGGCTAGGGAAAAAATACACATACCGTTGTAATCGGGCGAGTTTCTACTTTCAGATGCAACAGGAATTTTTGGGTTAGGTCAATCCGTTCGCGAGATATGGGAGTTTGAAGCTAAGAACTGGTTGAGAAGACAACAAATTTTTCGCACTTCTGCTGCTCCAAACGCTTAACCAGAATGGCCCAGGGAAAAAATACACATACCGTTGTAATCGGGCGAGTTTCTGCTTTCAGATGCAATAGGAATTTTTGGGTTAGGTCAATCCGTTCGCGAGATATGGGACATTGAAGCTAAGAAATGGTTGAGAAGACAACAAATTTTTCGCACTTCTGCTGCTCCAAACGCTTAACCAGAATGGCCTAGGGGAAAAATACACACACCGTTGTAATCGGGCGAGCTTCTACTTTCAAATGCAATAGGAATTTTTGGGTTAGGTAAATCCGTTCGCGAGATATGAGAGTTTGAAGCTAAGAAATGGATGAGAAGAGAACAAATTTTTCGCAATTCTGCTGCTCCAAACGCTTAACCAGAATGGCATGGGAAAAAATACACATACCGTTGTTATCGGGCGAGTTTCTACTTTCAAATGCAATAGGAATTTTTGGGTTAGGTCAATCCGTTCGCGAGATATGGGAGTTTGAAGCTAAGAAATGGTTGAGAAGAGAACAAATTTTTCGCAATTCTGCTGCTCCAAACGCTTAACCAGAATGGCCAAGGGAAAAAATACACACACCTTTGTAGTCGGGCGAGTTTCTACTTTCAAATGCAATAGGAATTTTTGGGTTAGGTCAATTCGTTCGCGAGATATGGGACATTGAAGCTAAGAAATGGTTGAGAAGACAACAAATTTTTCGCACTTCTGCTGCTCCAATCGCTTAACCAGAATGGCCTAGGGGAAAAATACACGTACCGTTGTAATTGGGCGAGTTTCTACTTTCAGATGCAACAGGAATTTTTGGGTTAGGTCAATCCGTTCGCGAGATATGGGAGTTTGAAGCTAAGAACTGGTTGAGAAGACAACAAATTTTTCGCACTTCTGCTGCTCCAAACCCTTAACCAGAATGGCCCAGGGAAAAAATGCACATACCGTTGTAATCGGGCGAGCTTCTGCTTTCAGATGCAATAGGAATTTTTGGGTTAGGTCAATCCGTTCGCGAGATATGGGACATTGAAGCTAAGAAATGGTTGAGAAGACAACAAATTTTTCGCACTTCTGCTGCTCCAATCGCTTAATCAGAACGGCCTAGGGGAAAAATACACATACGGTTGTAATCGGGCGAGTTTCTACTTTCAAATGCAATAGGAATTTTTGGGTTTGGTCAATCCGTTCGCGAGATATGAGAGTTTGAAGCTAAGAAATGGTTGAGAAGACAACAAGTTTTTCGCAATTCTGCTGCTCCAAACGCTTAAGCTGAGTGGGCTGGGTATAAAATACCCATACCGTTGTAATCGGACGAGTTTTTACTTTCAGTTACAATAGGAATTTTTTGGTTAGGTCAATCCGTTCGCGTTATGTGGGACTTTGAAGATAAGAAATGGTTGACAGGACAACAAATTTTTCGCACTTCTGCTGCTCCAATCGCTTAACCAGAATGGCCTAGGGGAAAAATACACGTACCGTTGTAATTGGGCGAGTTTCTACTTTCAGATGCAACAGGAATTTTTGGGTTAGGTCAATCCGTTCGCGAGATATGGGAGTTTGAAGCTAAGAACTGGTTGAGAAGACAACAAATTTTTCGCACTTCTGCTGCTCCAAACCCTTAACCAGAATGGCCCAGGGAAAAAATGCACATACCGTTGTAATCGGGCGAGCTTCTGCTTTCAGATGCAATAGGAATTTTTGGGTTAGGTCAATCCGTTCGCGAGATATGGGACATTGAAGCTAAGAAATGGTTGAGAAGACAACAAATTTTTCGCACTTCTGCTGCTCCAATCGCTTAATCAGAACGGCCTAGGGGAAAAATACACATACGGTTGTAATCGGGCGAGTTTCTACTTTCATACGCAGCAGGAATTTTTGGGTTTGGTCAATCCGTTCGCGAGATATGGGACTTTGAAGCTAAGAAATGGCTGAGAAGACAACAAGTTTTTCGCAATTCTGCTGCTCCAAACGCTTAAGCTGAGTGGGCTGGGGATAAAATACCCATACCGTTGTAATCGGACGAGTTTCTACTTTCAGTTACAATAGGAATTTTTTGGTTAGGTCAATCCGTTCGCGAGATGTGGGACTTTGAAGATAAGAAATGGTTGACAGGACAACAAATTTTTCGCACTTCTGCTGCTCCAATCGCTTAACCAGAATGGCCTAGGGGAAAAATACACGTACCGTTGTAAGCGGGCGAGTTTCTAGTTTCAAATGCAATAGGAATTTTTGTGTTATGCCAATCCGTTCGTGAGATATGGGAGTTTGAAGACAAGAAATGGTTGAGAAGGCAAAAAATTTTTCGCAATTCTGCTGCACCGAACGCTTAACCAGAATGGCCTAGCGAAAAAATACACATACCGTTGTAATCGGGCGAGTTGCTACTTTCAGATGCAACAGGAATTTTTGGGTTAGGTCAATCCGTTCGCGAGATATGGGATTTTGAAACTAAGAAATGGTTGAGAAGACAACAAATCTTTCGCACTTCTGCTGCTCCAAACGCTTAACCAGAATGGCCTAGGGAAAAAATACCCATACCTTTGTAATCGGACGAGTTTCTACTTTCAGTTACAATACGAATTTTTGGGTTAGGTCAATCCGTTCGCGAGATATCGGACTTTGAATCTAAGAAATGGTTGACAAGACAACAAATTTTTCGCACTTCTGCTGCTCCAATCGCTTAATCAGAACGGCCTAGGGGAAAAATACACATACGGTTGTAATCGGGCGAGTTTCTACTTTCATACGCAGCAGGAATTTTTGGGTTTGGTCAATCCGTTCGCGAGATATGGAACATTGAAGCTAAGAAATTGTTGAGAAGACAACAAATCTTTCGCACTTCTGCTGCTCCAAACGCTTAACCAGAATGGCCTAGGGAAAAAATACCCATACCTTTGTAATCGGACGAGTTTCTACTTTCAGTTACAATAGGAATTTTTGGGTTAGGTCAATCCGTTCGCGAGATATGGGAGTTTGAAGACAAGAAATGGTTGAGAAGGCAAAAAACTTTTCGCAATTCTGCTGCTCCAAATGCTTAGCCAGAATGGGCTAGGGAAAAAATACACATACCGTTGTAATCGGGCGAGTTTCTGCTTTCAGATGCAATAGGAATTTTTGGGTTAGGTCAATCCGTTCGCGAGATATGGGACATTGAAGCTAAGAAATGGTTGAGAAGACAACAAATTTTTCGCACTTCTGCTGCTCCAAACGCTTAACCAGAATGGCCTAGGGGAAAAATACACACACCGTTGTAATCGGGCGAGCTTCTACTTTCAAATGCAATAGGAATTTTTGGGTTAGGTAAATCCGTTCGCGAGATATGAGAGTTTGAAGCTAAGAAATGGTTGAGAAGAGAACAAATTTTTCGCAATTCTGCTGCTCCAAACGCTTAACCAGAATGGCATGGGAAAAAATACACATACCGTTGTTATCGGGCGAGTTTCTACTTTCAAATGCAATAGGAATTTTTGGGTTAGGTCAATCCGTTCGCGAGATATGGGAGTTTGAAGCTAAGAAATGGTTGAGAAGAGAACAAATTTTTCGCAATTCTGCTGCTCCAAACGCTTAACCAGAATGGCCTAGGGAAAAAATACACACACCTTTGTAGTCGGGCGAGTTTCTACTTTCAAATGCAATAGGAATTTTTGGGTTAGGTCAATTCGTTCGCGAGATATGGGACATTGAAGCTAAGAAATGGTTGAGAAGACAACAAATTTTTCGCACTTCTGCTGCTCCAATCGCTTAACCAGAATGGCCTAGGGGAAAAATACAGGTACCGTTGTAATTGGGCGAGTTTCTACTTTCAGATGCAACAGGAATTTTTGGGTTAGGTCAATCCGTTCGCGAGATATGGGAGTTTGAAGCTAAGAACTGGTTGAGAAGACAACAAATTTTTCGCACTTCTGCTGCTCCAAACCCTTAACCAGAATGGCCCAGGGAAAAAATGCACATACCGTTGTAATCGGGCGAGCTTCTGCTTTCAGATGCAATAGGAATTTTTGGGTTAGGTCAATCCGTTCGCGAGATATGGGACATTGGAGCTAAGAAATGGTTGAGAAGACATCAAATTTTTCGCACTTCTGCTGCTCCAAACGCTTAACCAGAATGGCCTAGGGGAAAAATACACACACCGTTGTAATCGGCCGAGCTTCTACTTTCAAATGCAATAGGAATTTTTGGGTTAGGTCAATCCGTTCGCGAGATATGAGAGTTTGAAGCTAAGAAATGGTTGAGAAGAGTACAAACTTTTCGCAATTCTGCTGCTCCAAACGCTTAACCAGAATGGCATGGGACAAAATACACATACCGTTGTTATCGGGCGAGTTTCTACTTTCAAATGCAAAAGGAATTATTGGGTTAGGTCAATCCATTCGCGAGATATCGGAGTTTGAAGACAAAAAATGGTTGAGAAGCCAAAAAATTTTTCACAATTCTGCTGCTCCAAACGCTTAACCAGAATGGCATCGGGAAAAAATACCCATACCTTTGTAATCGGGCGAGTTTCTACTTTCAGTTACAATAGGAATTTTTGGGTTAGGTCAATCCGTTCGCGAGATATAGGACTTTGAATATAAGAAATGGTTGACAAGATAACAAATTTTTCGCACTTCTGCTGCTCCAATCGCTTAACCAGAATGGCCTAGGGGAAAAATACACGTACCGTTGTAATCGGGCGAGTTTCTACTTTCAAATGCAATAGGAATTTTTGTGTTATGTCAATCCGTTCGCGAGATATGGGAGTTCGAAGCCAAGAAATATTTGGGAAGGCAATCAATTTTTCGCAATTCTGCTGCTCCAAACTCTTAGCCAGAATGGCCTAGGGAAAAAATACACATACCGTTGTAATCGGGCGAGTTTCTACTTTCAAATGCAACAGGAATTTTTGGGTTAGGTCAATCCGTTCGCGAGATATGGGACATTGAAGCTAAGAAATTATTGAGAAGACAACAAATCTTTCGCACTTCTGCTGCTCCAAACGCTTAACCAGAATGGCCTAGGGAAAAAATACCCATACCTTTGTAATCGGACGAGTTTCTACTTTCAGTTACAATACGAATTTTTGGGTTAGGTCAATCCGTTCGCGAGATATCGGACTTTGAATCTAAGAAATGGTTGACAAGACAACAAATTTTTCGCACTTCTGCTGCTCCAATCGCTTAATCAGAACGGCCTAGGGGAAAAATACACATACGGTTGTAATCGGGCGAGTTTCTACTTTCATACGCAGCAGGAATTTTTGGGTTTGGTCAATCCGTTCGCGAGATATGGAACATTGAAGCTAAGAAATTGTTGAGAAGACAACAAATCTTTCGCACTTCTGCTGCTCCAAACGCTTAACCAGAATGGCCTAGGGAAAAAATACCCATACCTTTGTAATCGGACGAGTTTCTACTTTCAGTTACAATAGGAATTTTTGGGTTAGGTCAATCCGTTCGCGAGATATGGGAGTTTGAAGACAAGAAATGGTTGAGAAGGCAAAAAACTTTTCGCAATTCTGCTGCTCCAAATGCTTAGCCAGAATGGGCTAGGGAAAAAATACACATACCGTTGTAATCGGGCGAGTATCTACTTTCAGATGCAACAGGAATTTTTGGGTTAGGTCAATCCGTTCGCGAGATATGGGAGTTTGAAGCTAAGAACTGGTTGAGAAGACAACAAATTTTTCGCACTTCTGCTGCTCCAAACGCTTAACCAGAATGGCCCAGGGAAAAAATACACATACCGTTGTAATCGGGCGAGTTTCTGCTTTCAGATGCAATAGGAATTTTTGGGTTAGGTCAATCCGTTCGCGAGATATGGGACATTGAAGCTAAGAAATGGTTGAGAAGACAACAAATTTTTCGCACTTCTGCTGCTCCAAACGCTTAACCAGAATGGCCTAGGGGAAAAATACACACACCGTTGTAATCGGGCGAGCTTCTACTTTCAAATGCAATAGGAATTTTTGGGTTAGGTAAATCCGTTCGCGAGATATGAGAGTTTGAAGCTAAGAAATGGTTGAGAAGAGAACAAATTTTTCGCAATTCTGCTGCTCCAAACGCTTAACCAGAATGGCATGGGAAAAAATACACATACCGTTGTTATCGGGCGAGTTTCTACTTTCAAATGCAATAGGAATTTTTGGGTTAGGTCAATCCGTTCGCGAGATATGGGAGTTTGAAGCTAAGAAATGGTTGAGAAGAGAACAAATTTTTCGCAATTCTGCTGCTCCAAACGCTTAACCAGAATGGCCTAGGGAAAAAATACACACACCTTTGTAGTCGGGCGAGTTTCTACTTTCAAATGCAATAGGAATTTTTGGGTTAGGTCAATTCGTTCGCGAGATATGGGACATTGAAGCTAAGAAATGGTTGAGAAGACAACAAATTTTTCGCACTTCTGCTGCTCCAATCGCTTAACCAGAATGGCCTAGGGGAAAAATACAGGTACCGTTGTAATTGGGCGAGTTTCTACTTTCAGATGCAACAGGAATTTTTGGGTTAGGTCAATCCGTTCGCGAGATATGGGAGTTTGAAGCTAAGAACTGGTTGAGAAGACAACAAATTTTTCGCACTTCTGCTGCTCCAAACCCTTAACCAGAATGGCCCAGGGAAAAAATGCACATACCGTTGTAATCGGGCGAGCTTCTGCTTTCAGATGCAATAGGAATTTTTGGGTTAGGTCAATCCGTTCGCGAGATATGGGACATTGGAGCTAAGAAATGGTTGAGAAGACATCAAATTTTTCGCACTTCTGCTGCTCCAAACGCTTAACCAGAATGGCCTAGGGGAAAAATACACACACCGTTGTAATCGGCCGAGCTTCTACTTTCAAATGCAATAGGAATTTTTGGGTTAGGTCAATCCGTTCGCGAGATATGAGAGTTTGAAGCTAAGAAATGGTTGAGAAGAGTACAAACTTTTCGCAATTCTGCTGCTCCAAACGCTTAACCAGAATGGCATGGGACAAAATACACATACCGTTGTTATCGGGCGAGTTTCTACTTTCAAATGCAAAAGGAATTATTGGGTTAGGTCAATCCATTCGCGAGATATCGGAGTTTGAAGACAAAAAATGGTTGAGAAGCCAAAAAATTTTTCACAATTCTGCTGCTCCAAACGCTTAACCAGAATGGCATCGGGAAAAAATACCCATACCTTTGTAATCGGGCGAGTTTCTACTTTCAGTTACAATAGGAATTTTTGGGTTAGGTCAATCCGTTCGCGAGATATAGGACTTTGAATATAAGAAATGGTTGACAAGATAACAAATTTTTCGCACTTCTGCTGCTCCAATCGCTTAACCAGAATGGCCTAGGGGAAAAATACACGTACCGTTGTAATCGGGCGAGTTTCTACTTTCAAATGCAATAGGAATTTTTGTGTTATGTCAATCCGTTCGCGAGATATGGGAGTTCGAAGCCAAGAAATATTTGGGAAGGCAATCAATTTTTCGCAATTCTGCTGCTCCAAACTCTTAGCCAGAATGGCCTAGGGAAAAAATACACATACCGTTGTAATCGGGCGAGTTTCTACTTTCAGGTGCAATAGGAATTTTTGGGTTAGGTCAATCCGTTCGCGAGATATGGGAGTTTGAAGACAAGAAATGGTTGAGAAGGCAAAAAATTTTTCGCAATTCTGCTGCTCCAAATGCTTAGCCAGAATGGGCTAGGGAAAAAATACACATACCGTTGTAATCGGGCGAGTTTCTACTTTCAAATGCAATAGGAATTTTTGGGTTAGGTCAATCCGTTCGCGAGATATGAGAGTTTGAAGCTAAGAAATGGTTGAGAAGGGAAAAAATTTTTCGCAATTCTGCTGCTCCAAACGCTTAACCAGAATGGCATGGGGAAAAAATACCTATACCTTTGTAATCGGACGAGTTTCTACTTTCAGTTACAAGAGGAATTTTTGGGTTAGGTCAATCCGTTCGCGAGATATAGGACTTTGAATATAAGAAATGGTTGACAAGACAACAAATTTTTCGCACTTCTGCTGCTCCAATCGCTTAACCAGAATGGCCTAGGGAAAAAATACACATACCGTTGTAATCGGGCGAGTTTCTACTTTCAGGTGCAATAGGAATTTTTGGGTTAGGTCAATCCGTTCGGGACATACGGGAGTTTGAAGCTAAGAAATGGTTGAGAAGACAACAAATTTTTCGCAATTCTGCTGCTCCGAACGCTTAACCACAATGGCCTAGAGATAAAATACACGTACCGTTGTAATCGAGCGAGTTTCTACTTTCAAATGCAATAGGAATTTTTGAGTTAGGTCAATCCGTTCGCGAGATATGGGAGTTTGAAGACAAGAAATGGTTGAGAAGGCAAAAAATTTTTCGCAATTCTGCTGCTCCAAATGCTTAGCCAGAATGGGCTAGGGAAAAAATACACATACCGTTGTAATCGGGCGAGTTTCTACTTTCAAATGCAATAGGAATTTTTGGGTTAGGTCAATCCGTTCGCGAGATATGAGAGTTTGAAGCTAAGAAATGGTTGAGAAGGGAAAAAATTTTTCGCAATTCTGCTGCTCCAAACGCTTAACCAGAATGGCATGGGGAAAAAATACCCATACCTTTGTAATCGGACGAGTTTCTACTTTCAGTTACAATAGGAATTTTTGGGTTAGGTCAATCCGTTCGCGAGATATAGGACTTTGAATATAAGAAATGGTTGACAAGACAACAAATTTTTCGCACTTCTGCTGCTCCAATCGCTTAACCAGAATGGCCTAGGGGAAAAATACACGTACCGTTGTAATCGGGCGAGTTTCTACTTTCAAATGCAATAGGAATTTTTGTGTTATGTCAATCCGTTCGCGAGATATGGGAGTTCGAAGCCAAGAAATATTTGGGAAGGCAAACATTTTTTCGCAATTCTGCTGCTCCAAACTCTTAGCCAGAATGGCCTAGGGAAAAAATACACATACCGTTGTAATCGGGCGAGTTTCTACTTTCAGGTGCAATAGGAATTTTTGGGTTAGGTCAATCCGTTCGGGACATACGGGAGTTTGAAGCTAAGAAATGGTTGAGAAGACAACAAATTTTTCGCAATTCTGCTGCTCCAAACGCTTAACCACAATGGCCTAGAGAAAAAATACACGTACCGTTGTAATCGGGCGAGTTTCTACTTTCAAATGCAATAGGAATTTTTGGGTTAGGTCAATCCGTTCGCGAGATATGGGAGTTTGAAGCTAAGAAATGGTTGAGAAGAAAACAAATTTTTCGCAATTCTGCTGCTCCAAACGCTTAACCAGAATGGCCTAGGGAAAAAATACACATACCGTTGTAATCGGGCGAGTTTCTACTTTCAAATGCAATAGGAATTTTTGGGTTAGGTCAATCCGTTCGCGAGATATGGGAGTTTGAAGCTAAGAAATGGTTGAGAAGAGAACAAATTTTTCGCAATTCTGCTGCTCCAAGCGCTTAACCAGAATGGCCTAGGGGAAAAATACACGTACCGTTGTAATCGGGCGAGTTTCTACTTTCAAATGCAATAGGAATTTTTGTGTTATGTCAATCCGTTCGCGAGATATGGGAGTTCGAAGCCAAGAAATATTTGGGAAGGCAATCAATTTTTCGCAATTCTGCTGCTCCAAACTCTTAGCCAGAATGGCCTAGGGAAAAAATACACATACCGTTGTAATCGGGCGAGTTTCTACTTTCAGGTGCAATAGGAATTTTTGGGTTAGGTCAATCCGTTCGCGAGATATGGGAGTTTGAAGACAAGAAATGGTTGAGAAGGCAAAAAATTTTTCGCAATTCTGCTGCTCCAAATGCTTAGCCAGAATGGGCTAGGGAAAAAATACACATCCCGTTGTAATCGGGCGAGTTTCTACTTTCAAATGCAATAGGAATTTTTGGGTTAGGTCAATCCGTTCGCGAGATATGAGAGTTTGAAGCTAAGAAATGGTTGAGAAGGGAAAAAATTTTTCGCAATTCTGCTGCTCCAAACGCTTAACCAGAATGGCATGGGGAAAAAATACCTATACCTTTGTAATCGGACGAGTTTCTACTTTCAGTTACAATAGGAATTTTTGGGTTAGGTCAATCCGTTCGCGAGATATAGGACTTTGAATATAAGAAATGGTTGACAAGACAACAAATTTTTCGCACTTCTGCTGCTCCAATCGCTTAACCAGAATGGCCTAGGGAAAAAATACACATACCGTTGTAATCGGGCGAGTTTCTACTTTCAGGTGCAATAGGAATTTTTGGGTTAGGTCAATCCGTTCGGGACATACGGGAGTTTGAAGCTAAGAAATGGTTGAGAAGACAACAAATTTTTCGCAATTCTGCTGCTCCGAACGCTTAACCACAATGGCCTAGAGATAAAATACACGTACCGTTGTAATCGAGCGAGTTTCTACTTTCAAATGCAATAGGAATTTTTGAGTTAGGTCAATCCGTTCGCGAGATATGGGAGTTTGAAGACAAGAAATGGTTGAGAAGGCAAAAAATTTTTCGCAATTCTGCTGCTCCAAATGCTTAGCCAGAATGGGCTAGGGAAAAAATACACATACCGTTGTAATCGGGCGAGTTTCTACTTTCAAATGCAATAGGAATTTTTGGGTTAGGTCAATCCGTTCGCGAGATATGAGAGTTTGAAGCTAAGAAATGGTTGAGAAGGGAAAAAATTTTTCGCAATTCTGCTGCTCCAAACGCTTAACCAGAATGGCATGGGGAAAAAATACCCATACCTTTGTAATCGGACGAGTTTCTACTTTCAGTTACAATAGGAATTTTTGGGTTAGGTCAATCCGTTCGCGAGATATAGGACTTTGAATATAAGAAATGGTTGACAAGACAACAAATTTTTCGCACTTCTGCTGCTCCAATCGCTTAACCAGAATGGCCTAGGGAAAAAATACACATACCGTTGTAATCGGGCGAGTTTCTACTTTCAGGTGCAATAGGAATTTTTGGGTTAGGTCAATCCGTTCGGGACATACGGGAGTTTGAAGCTAAGAAATGGTTGAGAAGACAACAAATTTTTCGCAATTCTGCTGCTCCGAACGCTTAACCACAATGGCCTAGAGATAAAATACACGTACCGTTGTAATCGAGCGAGTTTCTACTTTCAAATGCAATAGGAATTTTTGAGTTAGGTCAATCCGTTCGCGAGATATGGGAGTTTGAAGACAAGAAATGGTTGAGAAGGCAAAAAATTTTTCGCAATTCTGCTGCTCCAAATGCTTAGCCAGAATGGGCTAGGGAAAAAATACACATACCGTTGTAATCGGGCGAGTTTCTACTTTCAAATGCAATAGGAATTTTTGGGTTAGGTCAATCCGTTCGCGAGATATGAGAGTTTGAAGCTAAGAAATGGTTGAGAAGGGAAAAAATTTTTCGCAATTCTGCTGCTCCAAACGCTTAACCAGAATGGCATGGGGAAAAAATACCCATACCTTTGTAATCGGACGAGTTTCTACTTTCAGTTACAATAGGAATTTTTGGGTTAGGTCAATCCGTTCGCGAGATATAGGACTTTGAATATAAGAAATGGTTGACAAGACAACAAATTTTTCGCACTTCTGCTGCTCCAATCGCTTAACCAGAATGGCCTAGGGGAAAAATACACGTACCGTTGTAATCGGGCGAGTTTCTACTTTCAAATGCAATAGGAATTTTTGTGTTATGTCAATCCGTTCGCGAGATATGGGAGTTCGAAGCCAAGAAATATTTGGGAAGGCAAACATTTTTTCGCAATTCTGCTGCGCCAAACTCTTAGCCAGAATGGCCTAGGGAAAAAATACACATACCGTTGTAATCGGGCGAGTTTCTACTTTCAGGTGCAATAGGAAATTTTGGGTTAGGTCAATCCGTTCGGGACATACGGGAGTTTGAAGCTAAGAAATGGTTGAGAAGACAACAAATTTTTCGCAATTCTGCTGCTCCAAACGCTTAACCACAATGGCCTAGAGAAAAAATACACGTACCGTTGTAATCGGGCGAGTTTCTACTTTCAAATGCAATAGGAATTTTTGAGTTAGGTCAATCCGTTCGCGAGATATGGGAGTTTGAAGCTAAGAAATGGTTGAGAAGAAAACAAATTTTTCGCAATTCTGCTGCTCCAAACGCTTAACCAGAATGGCCTAGGGAAAAAATACACATACCGTTGTAATCGGGCGAGTTTCTACTTTCAAATGCAATAGGAATTTTTGGGTTAGGTCAATCCGTTCGCGAGATATGGGAGTTTGAAGCTAAGAAATGGTTGAGAAGAGAACAAATTTTTCGCAATTCTGCTGCTCCAAGCGCTTAACCAGAATGGCCTAGGGGAAAAATACACACACCTTTGTAGTCGGGCGAGTTTCTACTTTCAAATGCAATAGGAATTTTTGGGTTAGGTCAATCCGTTCGCGAGATATGGGAGTTTGAAGACAAGAAATGGTTGAGAAGGCAAAAAACTTTTCGCAATTCTGCTGCTCCAAATGCTTAGCCAGAATGGGCTAGGGAAAAAATACACACACCGTTGTAATCGGGCGAGTTTCTACTTTCAGATGCAACAGGAATTTTTGGGTTAGGTCAATCCGTTCGCGAGATATGGGAGTTTGAAGCTAAGAACTGGTTGAGAAGACAACAAATTTTTCGCACTTCTGCTGCTCCAAACGCTTAACCAGAATGGCCCAGGGAAAAAATACACATACCGTTGTAATCGGGCGAGTTTCTGCTTTCAGATGCAATAGGAATTATTGGGTTAGGTCAATCCGTTCGCGAGATATGGGACATTGAAGCTAAGAAATGGTTGAGAAGACAACAAATTTTTCGCACTTCTGCTGCTCCAAACGCTTAACCAGAATGGCCTAGGGGAAAAATACACACACCGTTGTAATCGTGCGAGCTTCTACTTTCAAATGCAATAGGAATTTTTGGGTTAGGTAAATCCGTTCGCGAGATATGAGAGTTTGAAGCTAAGAAATGGTTGAGAAGAGAACAAATTTTTCGCAATTCTGCTGCTCCAAACGCTTAACCAGAATGGCATGGGAAAAAATACACATACCGTTGTTATCGGGCAAGTTTCTACTTTCAAATGCAATAGGAATTTTTGGGTTAGGTCAATCCGTTCGCGAGATATGGGAGTTTGAAGCTAAGAAATGGTTGAGAAGAGAACAAATTTTTCGCAATTCTGCTGCTCCAAACGCTTAACCAGAATGGCCTAGGGAAAAAATACACACACCTTTGTAGTCGGGCGAGTTTCTACTTTCAAATGCAATAGGAATTTTTGGGTTAGGTCAATTCGTTCGCGAGATATGGGACATTGAAGCTAAGAAATGGTTGAGAAGACAACAAATTTTTCGCACTTCTGCTGCTCCAATCGCTTAACCAGAATGCCCTAGGGGAAAAATACACGTACCGTTGTAATTGGGCGAGTTTCTACTTTCAAATGCAATAGGAATTTTTGGGTTAGGTCAATCCGTTCGCGAGATATGGGAGTTTGAAGCTAAGAAATGGTTGAGAAGAGAACAAATTTTTCGCAATTCTGCTGCTCCAAACGCTTAACCAGAATGGCCTAGGGAAAAAATACACACACCGTTGTAATCGGGCGAGTTTCTACTTTCAGATGCAACAGGAATTTTTGGGTTAGGTCAATCCGTTCGCGAGATATGGGAGTTTGAAGCTAAGAACTGGTTGAGAAGACAACAAATTTTTCGCACTTCTGCTGCTCCAAACCCTTAACCAGAATGGCCCAGGGAAAAAATGCACATACCGTTGTAATCGGGCGAGCTTCTGCTTTCAGATGCAATAGGAATTTTTGGGTTAGGTCAATCCGTTCGCGAGATATGGGACATTGAAGCTAAGAAATGGTTGAGAAGACATCAAATTTTTCGCACTTCTGCTGCTCCAAACGCATAACCAGAATGGCCTAGGGGAAAAATACACACACCGTTGTAATCGGCCGAGCTTCTACTTTCAAATGCAATAGGAATTTTTGGGTTAGGTCAATCCGTTCGCGAGATATGGGAGTTTGAAGCTAAGAAATGGTTGAGAAGAAAACAAATTTTTCGCAATTCTGCTGCTCCAAACGCTTAACCAGAATGGCCTAGGGAAAAAATACACATACCGTTGTAATCGGGCGAGTTTCTACTTTCAAATGCAATAGGAATTTTTGGGTTAGGTCAATCCGTTCGCGAGATATGGGACATTGAAGCTAAGAAATGGTTGAGAAGACATCAAATTTTTCGCACTTCTGCTGCTCCAAACGCATAACCAGAATGGCCTAGGGGAAAAATACACACACCGTTGTAATCGGCCGAGCTTCTACTTTCAAATGCAATAGGAATTTTTGGGTTAGGTCAATCCGTTCGCGAGATATGGGAGTTTGAAGCTAAGAAATGGTTGAGAAGAAAACAAATTTTTCGCAATTCTGCTGCTCCAAACGCTTAACCAGAATGGCCTAGGGAAAAAATACACATACCGTTGTAATCGGGCGAGTTTCTACTTTCAAATGCAATAGGAATTTTTGGGTTAGGTCAATCCGTTCGCGAGATATGGGAGTTTGAAGCTAAGAAATGGTTGAGAAGAGAACAAATTTTTCGCAATTCTGCTGCTCCAAGCGCTTAACCAGAATGGCCTAGGGGAAAAATACACACACCTTTGTAGTCGGGCGAGTTTCTACTTTCAAATGCAATAGGAATTTTTGGGTTAGGTCAATCCGTTCGCGAGATATGGGAGTTTGAAGACAAGAAATGGTTGAGAAGGCAAAAAACTTTTCGCAATTCTGCTGCTCCAAATGCTTAGCCAGAATGGGCTAGGGAAAAAATACACACACCGTTGTAATCGGGCGAGTTTCTAGTTTCAGATGCAACAGGAATTTTTGGGTTAGGTCAATCCGTTCGCGAGATATGGGAGTTTGAAGCTAAGAACTGGTTGAGAAGACAACAAATTTTTCGCACTTCTGCTGCTCCAAACGCTTAACCAGAATGGCCCAGGGAAAAAATACACATACCGTTGTAATCGGGCGAGTTTCTGCTTTCAGATGCAATAGGAATTATTGGGTTAGGTCAATCCGTTCGCGAGATATGGGACATTGAAGCTAAGAAATGGTTGAGAAGACAACAAATTTTTCGCACTTCTGCTGCTCCAAACGCTTAACCAGAATGGCCTAGGGGAAAAATACACACACCGTTGTAATCGTGCGAGCTTCTACTTTCAAATGCAATAGGAATTTTTGGGTTAGGTAAATCCGTTCGCGAGATATGAGAGTTTGAAGCTAAGAAATGGTTGAGAAGAGAACAAATTTTTCGCAATTCTGCTGCTCCAAACGCTTAACCAGAATGGCATGGGAAAAAATACACATACCGCTGTTATCGGGCAAGTTTCTACTTTCAAATGCAATAGGAATTTTTGGGTTAGGTCAATCCGTTCGCGAGATATGGGAGTTTGAAGCTAAGAAATGGTTGAGAAGAGAACAAATTTTTCGCAATTCTGCTGCTCCAAACGCTTAACCAGAATGGCCTAGGGAAAAAATACACACACCTTTGTAGTCGGGCGAGTTTCTACTTTCAAATGCAATAGGAATTTTTGGGTTAGGTCAATTCGTTCGCGAGATATGGGACATTGAAGCTAAGAAATGGTTGAGAAGACAACAAATTTTTCGCACTTCTGCTGCTCCAATCGCTTAACCAGAATGCCCTAGGGGAAAAATACACGTACCGTTGTAATTGGGCGAGTTTCTACTTTCAAATGCAATAGGAATTTTTGGGTTAGGTCAATCCGTTCGCGAGATATGGGAGTTTGAAGCTAAGAAATGGTTGAGAAGAGAACAAATTTTTCGCAATTCTGCTGCTCCAAACGCTTAACCAGAATGGCCTAGGGAAAAAATACACACACCGTTGTAATCGGGCGAGTTTCTACTTTCAGATGCAACAGGAATTTTTGGGTTAGGTCAATCCGTTCGCGAGATATGGGAGTTTGAAGCTAAGAACTGGTTGAGAAGACAACAAATTTTTCGCACTTCTGCTGCTCCAAACCCTTAACCAGAATGGCCCAGGGAAAAAATGCACATACCGTTGTAATCGGGCGAGCTTCTGCTTTCAGATGCAATAGGAATTTTTGGGTTAGGTCAATCCGTTCGCGAGATATGGGACATTGAAGCTAAGAAATGGTTGAGAAGACATCAAATTTTTCGCACTTCTGCTGCTCCAAACGCATAACCAGAATGTCCTAGGGGAAAAATACACACACCGTTGTAATCGGCCGAGCTTCTACTTTCAAATGCAATAGGAATTTTTGGGTTAGGTCAATCCGTTCGCGAGATATGGGAGTTTGAAGCTAAGAAATGGTTGAGAAGAAAACAAATTTTTCGCAATTCTGCTGCTCCAAACGCTTAACCAGAATGGCCTAGGGAAAAAATACACATACCGTTGTAATCGGGCGAGTTTCTACTTTCAAATGCAATAGGAATTTTTGGGTTAGGTCAATCCGTTCGCGAGATATGGGAGTTTGAAGCTAAGAAATGGTTGAGAAGAGAACAAATTTTTCGCAATTCTGCTGCTCCAAACGCTTAACCAGAATGGCCTAGGGGAAAAATACACACACCTTTGTAGTCGGGCGAGTTTCTACTTTCAAATGCAATAGGAATTTTTGGGTTAGGTCAATCCGTTCGCGAGATATGGGAGTTTGAAGACAAGAAATGGTTGAGAAGGCAAAAAACTTTTCGCAATTCTGCTACTCCAAATGCTTAGCCAGAATGGGCTAGGGAAAAAATACACATACCGTTGTAATCGGGCGAGTTTCTACTTTCAGATGCAACAGGAATTTTTGGGTTAGGTCAATCCGTTCGCGAGATATGGGAGTTTGAAGCTAAGAACTGGTTGAGAAGACAACAAATTTTTCGCACTTCTGCTGCTCCAAACGCTTAACCAGAATGGCCCAGGGAGAAAATACACATACCGTTGTTATCGGGCGAGTTTCTGCTTTCAGATGCAATAGGAATTTTTGGGTTAGGTCAATCCGTTCGCGAGATATGGGACATTGAAGCTAAGAAATGGTTGAGAAGACAACAAATTTTTCGCACTTCTGCTGCTCCAAACGCTTAACCAGAATGGCCTAGGGGAAAAATACACACACCGTTGTAATCGGGCGAGCTTCTACTTTCAAATGCAATAGGAATTTTTGGGTTAGGTAAATCCGTTCGCGAGATATGAGAGTTTGAAGCTAAGAAATGGTTGAGAAGAGAACAAATTTTTCGCAATTCTGCTGCTCCAAACGCTTAACCAGAATGGCATGGGAAAAAATACACATACCGTTGTTATCGGGCGAGTTTCTACTTTCAAATGCAATAGGAATTTTTGGGTTAGGTCAATCCGTTCGCGAGATATGGGAGTTTGAAGCTAAGAAATGGTTGAGAAGAGAACAAATTTTTCGCAATTCTGCTGCTCCAAACGCTTAACCAGAATGGCCTAGGGAAAAAATACACACACCTTTGTAGACGGGCGAGTTTCTACTTTCAAATGCAATAGGAATTTTTGGGTTAGGTCAATTCGTTCGCGAGATATGGGACATTGAAGCTAAGAAATGGTTGAGAAGACAACAAATTTTTCGCACTTCTGCTGCTCCAATCGCTTAACCAGAATGGCCTAGGGGAAAAATACACGTACCGTTGTAATTGGGCGAGTTTCTACTTTCAAATGCAATAGGAATTTTTGGGTTAGGTCAATCCGTTCGCGAGATATGGGACTTTGAATCTAAGAAATGGTTGACAAGACAACAAATTTTTCGCACTTCAGCTGCTCCAATCGCCTAATCAGAATGGTCGAGGGGAAAAATACACACACCGTTGTAATGGGGCGAGCTTCTACTTTCAAATGCAATAGGATATTTTGGGTTAGGTCAATCCGTTCGCGAGATATGAGAGTTTGAAGCTAAGAAATGGTTGAGAAGAGAACAAATTTTTCGCAATTCTGCTGCTCCAAACGCTTAACCAGAATGGCCTAGGGGAAAAATACACACACCGTTGTAATCGGGCGAGCTTCTACTTTCAAATGCAATAGGAATTTTTGGGTTAGGTCAATCCGTTTGCGAGATATGAGAGTTTGAAGCTAAGAAATGGTTGAGAAGAGAACAAATTTTTCGCAATTCTGCTGCTCCAAACGCTTAACCAGAATGGCATGGGAAAAAATACACATACCGTTGTTATCGGGCGAGTTTCTACTTTCAAATGCAATAGGAATTTTTGGGTTAGGTCAATCCGTTCGCGAGATATCGGAGTTTGAAGACAAGAAATGGTTGAGAAGGCAAAAAATTTTTCACAATTCTGCTGCTCCAAACGCTTAACCAGTATGGCCTAGGGAAAAAATACCCCTACCGTTGTAATCGCGCGAGCTTCTACTTTCAAATGCAATAGGAATTCTTGGGTTAGGCCAATCCGTTCGCGAGATATGAGAGTTTGAAGCTAAGAAATGGTTGAGAAGAGAACAAATTTTTCGCAATTCTGCTGCTCCAAACGCTTAACCAGAATGGCCTAGGGAAAAAATACGCATACCGTTGTATTGGGGCGAGTTTCAACTTTCAAATGCAGTAGGAATTTTTGTGTTATGTCAATCCGTTCGCGAGATATGGGAGTTTGAAGCTAAGAAATGGTTGTGAAGAGAACAAATTTTTCGCAATTCTGCTGCCCCAAACGCTTAACCAGAATGGCCTAGGGAAAAAATACGCACACCGTTGTAATCGGGCGAGTTTCTACTTTCAGACGCAGCAGGAATTTTTGGGTTTGGTCAATCTGTTCGCGAGATATGGGAGTTTGAAGCTAAGAAATGGTTGAGAAGACAACAAATTTTTCGCACCTCTGCTGCTCCAAACGCTTAACCAGAATGGCCTAGGGAAAAAATACACATACCGGTGTAATCGGGAGAGTTTCTACTTTCAGACGCGACAGGAATTTTTGGGTTAGGTCAATCCGTTCGCGAGATATGGGACTTTGAATCTAAGAAATGGTTGACAAGACAACAAATTTTTCGCACTTCAGCTGCTCCAATCGCCTAATCAGAATGGTCTAGGGGAAAAATACACACACCGTTGTAATGGGGCGAGCTTCTACTTTCAAATGCAATAGGATATTTTGGGTTAGGTCAATCCGTTCGCGAGATATGAGAGTTTGAAGCTAAGAAATGGTTGAGAAGAGAACAAATTTTTCGCAATTCTGCTGCTCCAAACGCTTAACCAGAATGGCCTAGGGGAAAAATACACACACCGTTGTAATCGGGCGAGCTTCTACTTTCAAATGCAATAGGAATTTTTGGGTTAGGTCAATCCGTTTGCGAGATATGAGAGTTTGAAGCTAAGAAATGGTTGAGAAGAGAACAAATTTTTCGCACTTCTGCTGCTCCAAACGCTTAACCAGAATGGCCCAGGGAAAAAATACACATACCGTTGTTATCGGGCGAGTTTCTGCTTTCAGATGCAATAGGAATTTTTGGGTTAGGTCAATCCGTTCGCGAGATATGGGACATTGAAGCTAAGAAATGGTTGAGAAGACAACAAATTTTTCGCACTTCTGCTGCTCCAAACGCTTAACCAGAATGGCCTAGGGGAAAAATACACACACCGTTGTAATCGGGCGAGCTTCTACTTTCAAATGCAATAGGAATTTTTGGGTTAGGTAAATCCGTTCGCGAGATATGAGAGTTTGAAGCTAAGAAATGGTTGAGAAGAGAACAAATTTTTCGCAATTCTGCTGCTCCAAACGCTTAACCAGAATGGCATGGGAAAAAATACACATACCGTTGTTATCGGGCGAGTTTCTACTTTCAAATGCAATAGGAATTTTTGGGTTAGGTCAATCCGTTCGCGAGATATGGGAGTTTGAAGCTAAGAAATGGTTGAGAAGAGAACAAATTTTTCGCAATTCTGCTGCTCCAAACGCTTAACCAGAATGGCCTAGGGAAAAAATACACACACCTTTGTAGTCGGGCGAGTTTCTACTTTCAAATTGCAATAGGAATTTTTGGGTTAGGTCAATTCGTTCGCGAGATATGGGACATTGAAGCTAAGAAATGGTTGAGAAGACAACAAATTTTTCGCACTTCTGCTGCTCCAATCGCTTAACCAGAATGGCCTAGGGGAAAAATACACGTACCGTTGTAATTGGGCGAGTTTCTACTTTCAAATGCAATACGAATTTTTGGGTTAGGTCAATCCGTTCGCGAGATATGGGAGTTTGAAGCTAAGAAATGGTTGAGAAGAGAACAAATTTTTCGCACCTCTGCTGCTCCAAACGCTTAACCAGAATGGCCTAGGAAAAAAATACACATACCGGTGTAATCGGGAGAGTTTCTACTTTCAGACGCGACAGGAATTTTTGGGTTAGGTCAATCCGTTCGCGAGATATGGGACTTTGAATCTAAGAAATGGTTGACAAGACAACAAATTTTTCGCACTTCAGCTG
Organism: Ptiloglossa arizonensis; assembly: GCF_051014685.1. Lineage (NCBI taxonomy): Eukaryota > Metazoa > Arthropoda > Insecta > Hymenoptera > Colletidae > Ptiloglossa > Ptiloglossa arizonensis. Next base: position 6,773,715 of record NW_027478385.1, read on the forward strand.
CTCCAATCGCCTAATCAGAATGGTCTAGGGGAAAAATACACACACCGTTGTAATGGGGCGAGCTTCTACTTTCAAATGCAATAGGATATTTTGGGTTAGGTCAATCCGTTCGCGAGATATGAGAGTTTGAAGCTAAGAAATGGTTGAGAAGAGAACAAATTTTTCGCAATTCTGCTGCTCCAAACGCTTAACCAGAATGGCCTAGGGGAAAAATACACACACCGTTGTAATCGGGCGAGCTTCTACTTTCAAATGCAATAGGAATTTTTGGGTTAGGTCAATCCGTTTGCGAGATATGAGAGTTTGAAGCTAAGAAATGGTTGAGAAGAGAACAAATTTTTCGCAATTCTGCTGCTCCAAACGCTTAACCAGAATGGCATGGGAAAAAATACACATACCGTTGTTATCGGGCGAGTTTCTACTTTCAAATGCAATAGGAATTTTTGGTTAGGTCAATCCGTTCGCGAGATATCGGAGTTTGAAGACAAGAAATGGTTGAGAAGGCAAAAAATTTTTCACAATTCTGCTGCTCCAAACGCTTAACCAGAATGGCATGGGAAAAAATACACATACCGTTGTAATCGCGCGAGCTTCTACTTTCAAATGCAATAGGAATTCTTGGGTTAGGCCAATCCGTTCGCGAGATATGAGAGTTTGAAGCTAAGAAATGGTTGAGAAGAGAACAAATTTTTCGCAATTCTGCTGCTCCAAACGCTTAACCAGAATGGCCTAGGGAAAAAATACGCATACCGTTGTATTGGGGCGAGTTTCAACTTTCAAATGCAGTAGGAATTTTTGTGTTATGTCAATCCGTTCGGGAGATATGGGAGTTTGAAGCTAAGAAATGGTTGTGAAGAGAACAAATTTTTCGCAATTCTGCTGCCCCAAACGCTTAACCAGAATGGCCTAGGGAAAAAATACGCACACCGTTGTAATCGGGCGAGTTTCTACTTTCAGACGCAGCAGGAATTTTTGGGTTTGGTCAATCTGTTCGCGAGATATGGGAGTTTGAAGCTAAGAAATGGTTGAGAAGACAACAAATTTTTCGCACCTCTGCTGCTCCAAACGCTTAACCAGAATGGCCTAGGGAAAAAATACACATACCGGTGTAATCGGGAGAGTTTCTACTTTCAGACGCGACAGGAATTTTTGGGTTAGGTCAATCCGTTCGCGAGATATGGGACTTTGAATCTAAGAAATGGTTGACAAGACAACAAATTTTTCGCACTTCAGCTGCTCCAATCGCCTAATCAGAATGGTCTAGGGGAAAAATACACACACCGTTGTAATGGGGCGAGCTTCTACTTTCAAATGCAATAGGATATTTTGGGTTAGGTCAATCCGTTCGCGAGATATGAGAGTTTGAAGCTAAGAAATGGTTGAGAAGAGAACAAATTTTTCGCAATTCTGCTGCTCCAAACGCTTAACCAGAATGGCCTAGGGGAAAAATACACACACCGTTGTAATCGGGCGAGCTTCTACTTTCAAATGCAATAGGAATTTTTGGGTTAGGTCAATCCGTTTGCGAGATATGAGAGTTTGAAGCTAAGAAATGGTTGAGAAGAGAACAAATTTTTCGCACTTCTGCTGCTCCAAACGCTTAACCAGAATGGCCCAGGGAAAAAATACACATACCGTTGTTATCGGGCGAGTTTCTGCTTTCAGATGCAATAGGAATTTTTGGGTTAGGTCAATCCGTTCGCGAGATATGGGACATTGAAGCTAAGAAATGGTTGAGAAGACAACAAATTTTTCGCACTTCTGCTGCTCCAAACGCTTAACCAGAATGGCCTAGGGGAAAAATACACACACCGTTGTAATCGGGCGAGCTTCTACTTTCAAATGCAATAGGAATTTTTGGGTTAGGTAAATCCGTTCGCGAGATATGAGAGTTTGAAGCTAAGAAATGGTTGAGAAGAGAACAAATTTTTCGCAATTCTGCTGCTCCAAACGCTTAACCAGAATGGCATGGGAAAAAATACACATACCGTTGTTATCGGGCGAGTTTCTACTTTCAAATGCAATAGGAATTTTTGGGTTAGGTCAATCCGTTCGCGAGATATGGGAGTTTGAATCTAAGAAATGGTTGAGAAGAGAACAAATTTTTCGCAATTCTGCTGCTCCAAACGCTTAACCAGAATGGCCTAGGGAAAAAATACACACACCTTTGTAGTCGGGCGAGTTTCTACTTTCAAATGCAATAGGAATTTTTGGGTTAGGTCAATTCGTTCGCGAGATATGGGACATTGAAGCTAAGAAATGGTTGAGAAGACAACAAATTTTTCGCACTTCTGCTGCTCCAATCGCTTAACCAGAATGGCCTAGGGGAAAAATACACGTACCGTTGTAATTGGGCGAGTTTCCACTTTCAAATGCAATAGGAATTTTTGGGTTAGGTCAATCCGTTCGCGAGATATGGGAGTTTGAAGCTAAGAAATGGTTGAGAAGAGAACAAATTTTTCGCACCTCTGCTGCTCCAAACGCTTAACCAGAATGGCCTAGGAAAAAAATACACATACCGGTGTAATCGGGAGAGTTTCTACTTTCAGACGCGACAGGAATTTTTGGGTTAGGTCAATCCGTTCGCGAGATATGGGACTTTGAATCTAAGAAATGGTTGACAAGACAACAAATTTTTCGCACTTCAGCTGCTCCAATCGCCTAATCAGAATGGTCTAGGGGAAAAATACACACACCGTTGTAATGGGGCGAGCTTCTACTTTCAAATGCAATAGGATATTTTGGGTTAGGTCAATCCGTTCGCGAGATATGAGAGTTTGAAGCTAAGAAATGGTTGAGAAGAGAACAAATTTTTCGCAATTCTGCTGCTCCAAACGCTTAACCAGAATGGCCTAGGGGAAAAATACACACACCGTTGTAATCGGGCGAGCTTCTACTTTCAAATGCAATAGGAATTTTTGGGTTAGGTCAATCCGTTTGCGAGATATGAGAGTTTGAAGCTAAGAAATGGTTGAGAAGAGAACAAATTTTTCGCACTTCTGCTGCTCCAAACGCTTAACCAGAATGGCCCAGGGAAAAAATACACATACCGTTGTTATCGGGCGAGTTTCTGCTTTCAGATGCAATAGGAATTTTTGGGTTAGGTCAATCCGTTCGCGAGATATGGGACATTGAAGCTAAGAAATGGTTGAGAAGACAACAAATTTTTCGCACTTCTGCTGCTCCAAACGCTTAACCAGAATGGCCTAGGGGAAAAATACACACACCGTTGTAATCGGGCGAGCTTCTACTTTCAAATGCAATAGGAATTTTTGGGTTAGGTAAATCCGTTCGCGAGATATGAGAGTTTGAAGCTAAGAAATGGTTGAGAAGAGAACAAATTTTTCGCAATTCTGCTGCTCCAAACGCTTAACCAGAATGGCATGGGAAAAAATACACATACCGTTGTTATCGGGCGAGTTTCTACTTTCAAATGCAATAGGAATTTTTGGGTTAGGTCAATCCGTTCGCGAGATATGGGAGTTTGAAGCTAAGAAATGGTTGAGAAGAGAACAAATTTTTCGCAATTCTGCTGCTCCAAACGCTTAACCAGAATGGCCTAGGGAAAAAATACACACACCTTTGTAGTCGGGCGAGTTTCTACTTTCAAATGCAATAGGAATTTTTGGGTTAGGTCAATTCGTTCGCGAGATATGGGACATTGAAGCTAAGAAATGGTTGAGAAGACAACAAATTTTTCGCACTTCTGCTGCTCCAATCGCTTAACCAGAATGGCCTAGGGGAAAAATACACGTACCGTTGTAATTGGGCGAGTTTCTACTTTCAAATGCAATAGGAATTTTTGGGTTAGGTCAATCCGTTCGCGAGATATGGGAGTTTGAAGCTAAGAAATGGTTGAGAAGAGAACAAATTTTTCGCACCTCCGCTGCTCCAAACGCTTAACCAGAATGGCCTAGGAAAAAAATACACATACCGGTGTAATCGGGAGAGTTTCTACTTTCAGACGCGACAGGAATTTTTGGGTTAGGTCAATCCGTTCGCGAGATATGGGACTTTGAATCTAAGAAATGGTTGACAAGACAACAAATTTTTCGCACTTCAGCTGCTCCAATCGCCTAATCAGAATGGTCTAGGGGAAAAATACACACACCGTTGTAATGGGGCGAGCTTCTACTTTCAAATGCAATAGGATATTTTGGGTTAGGTCAATCCGTTCGCGAGATATGAGAGTTTGAAGCTAAGAAATGGTTGAGAAGAGAACAAATTTTTCGCAATTCTGCTGCTCCAAACGCTTAACCAGAATGGCCTAGGGGAAAAATACACACACCGTTGTAATCGGGCGAGCTTCTACTTTCAAATGCAATAGGAATTTTTGGGTTAGGTCAATCCGTTTGCGAGATATGAGAGTTTGAAGCTAAGAAATGGTTGAGAAGAGAACAAATTTTTCGCAATTCTGCTGCTCCAAACGCTTAACCAGAATGGCATGGGAAAAAATACACATACCGTTGTTATCGGGCGAGTTTCTACTTTCAAATGCAATAGGAATTTTTGGTTAGGTCAATCCGTTCGCGAGATATGAGAGTTTGAAGCTAAGAAATGGTTGAGAAGAGAACAAATTTTTCGCAATTCTGCTGCTCCAAACGCTTAACCAGAATGGCCTAGGGAAAAAATACGCATACCGTTGTATTGGGGCGAGTTTCAACTTTCAAATGCAGTAGGAATTTTTGTGTTATGTCAATCCGTTCGCGAGATATGGGAGTTTGAAGCTAAGAAATGGTTGTGAAGAGGACAAATTTTTCGCAATTCTGCTGCTCCAAACGCTTAACCAGAATGGCCTAGGGAAAAAATACACATACCGGTGTAATCGGGAGAGTTTCTACTTTCAGACGCGACAGGAATTTTTGGGTTAGGTCAATCCGTTCGCGAGATATGGGACTTTGAATCTAAAAAATGGTTGACAAGACAACAAATTTTTCGCACTTCAGCTGCTCCAATCGCCTAATCAGAATGGTCTAGGGGAAAAATACACACACCGTTGTAATGGGGCGAGCTTCTACTTTCAAATGCAATAGGATATTTTGGGTTAGGTCAATCGGTTCGCGAGATATGAGAGTTTGAAGCTAAGAAATGGTTGAGAAGAGAACAAATTTTTCGCAATTCTGCTGCTCCAAACGCTTAACCAGAATGGCCTAGGGGAAAAATACACACACCGTTGTAATCGGGCGAGCTTCTACTTTCAAATGCAATAGGAATTTTTGGGTTAGGTCAATCCGTTTGCGAGATATGAGAGTTTGAAGCTAAGAAATGGTTGAGAAGAGAACAAATTTTTCGCACTTCTGCTGCTCCAAACGCTTAACCAGAATGGCCCAGGGAAAAAATACACATACCGTTGTTATCGGGCGAGTTTCTGCTTTCAGATGCAATAGGAATTTTTGGGTTAGGTCAATCCGTTCGCGAGATATGGGACATTGAAGCTAAGAAATGGTTGAGAAGACAACAAATTTTTCGCACTTCTGCTGCTCCAAACGCTTAACCAGAATGGCCTAGGGGAAAAATACACACACCGTTGTAATCGGGCGAGCTTCTACTTTCAAATGCAATAGGAATTTTTGGGTTAGGTAAATCCGTTCGCGAGATATGAGAGTTTGAAGCTAAGAAATGGTTGAGAAGAGAACAAATTTTTCGCAATTCTGCTGCTCCAAACGCTTAACCAGAATGGCATGGGAAAAAATACACATACCGTTGTTATCGGGCGAGTTTCTACTTTCAAATGCAATAGGAATTTTTGGGTTAGGTCAATCCGTTCGCGAGATATGGGAGTTTGAAGCTAAGAAATGGTTGAGAAGAGAACAAATTTTTCGCAATTCTGCTGCTCCAAACGCTTAACCAGAATGGCCTAGGGAAAAAATACACACACCTTTGTAGTCGGGCGAGTTTCTACTTTCAAATGCAATAGGAATTTTTGGGTTAGGTCAATTCGTTCGCGAGATATGGGACATTGAAGCTAAGAAATGGTTGAGAAGACAACAAATTTTTCGCACTTCTGCTGCTCCAATCGCTTAACCAGAATGGCCTAGGGGAAAAATACACGTACCGTTGTAATTGGGCGAGTTTCTACTTTCAAATGCAATAGGAATTTTTGGGTTAGGTCAATCCGTTCGCGAGATATGGGAGTTTGAAGCTAAGAAATGGTTGAGAAGAGAACAAATTTTTCGCACCTCTGCTGCTCCAAACGCTTAACCAGAATGGCCTAGGAAAAAAATACACATACCGGTGTAATCGGGAGAGTTTCTACTTTCAGACGCGACAGGAATTTTTGGGTTAGGTCAATCCGTTCGCGAGATATGGGACTTTGAATCTAAGAAATGGTTGACAAGACAACAAATTTTTCGCACTTCAGCTGCTCCAATCGCCTAATCAGAATGGTCTAGGGGAAAAATACACACACCGTTGTAATGGGGCGAGCTTCTACTTTCAAATGCAATAGGATATTTTGGGTTAGGTCAATCCGTTCGCGAGATATGAGAGTTTGACGCTAAGAAATGGTTGAGAAGAGAACAAATTTTTCGCAATTCTGCTGCTCCAAACGCTTAACCAGAATGGCCTAGGGGAAAAATACACACACCGTTGTAATCGGGCGAGCTTCTACTTTCAAATGCAATAGGAATTTTTGGGTTAGGTCAATCCGTTTGCGAGATATGAGAGTTTGAAGCTAAGAAATGGTTGAGAAGAGAACAAATTTTTCGCACTTCTGCTGCTCCAAACGCTTAACCAGAATGGCCCAGGGAAAAAATACACATACCGTTGTTATCGGGCGAGTTTCTGCTTTCAGATGCAATAGGAATTTTTGGGTTAGGTCAATCCGTTCGCGAGATATGGGACATTGAAGCTAAGAAATGGTTGAGAAGACAACAAATTTTTCGCACTTCTGCTGCTCCAAACGCTTAACCAGAATGGCCTAGGGGAAAAATACACACACCGTTGTAATCGGGCGAGCTTCTACTTTCAAATGCAATAGGAATTTTTGGGTTAGGTAAATCCGTTCGCGAGATATGAGAGTTTGAAGCTAAGAAATGGTTGAGAAGAGAACAAATTTTTCGCAATTCTGCTGCTCCAAACGCTTAACCAGAATTGCATGGGAAAAAATACACATACCGTTGTTATCGGGCGAGTTTCTACTTTCAAATGCAATAGGAATTTTTGGGTTAGGTCAATCCGTTCGCGAGATATGGGAGTTTGAAGCTAAGAAATGGTTGAGAAGAGAACAAATTTTTCGCAATTCTGCTGCTCCAAACGCTTAACCAGAATGGCCTAGGGAAAAAATACACACACCTTTGTAGTCGGGCGAGTTTCTACTTTCAAATGCAATAGGAATTTTTGGGTTAGGTCAATTCGTTCGCGAGATATGGGACATTGAAGCTAAGAAATGGTTGAGAAGACAACAAATTTTTCGCACTTCTGCTGCTCCAATCGCTTAACCAGAATGGCCTAGGGGAAAAATACACGTACCGTTGTAATTGGGCGAGTTTCTACTTTCAAATGCAATAGGAATTTTTGGGTTAGGTCAATCCGTTCGCGAGATATGGGAGTTTGAAGCTAAGAAATGGTTGAGAAGAGAACAAATTTTTCGCACCTCTGCTGCTCCAAACGCTTAACCAGAATGGCCTAGGAAAAAAATACACATACCGGTGTAATCGGGAGAGTTTCTACTTTCAGACGCGACAGGAATTTTTGGGTTAGGTCAATCCGTTCGCGAGATATGGGACTTTGAATCTAAGAAATGGTTGACAAGACAACAAATTTTTCGCACTTCAGCTGCTCCAATCGCCTAATCAGAATGGTCTAGGGGAAAAATACACACACCGTTGTAATGGGGCGAGCTTCTACTTTCAAATGCAATAGGATATTTTGGGTTAGGTCAATCCGTTCGCGAGATATGAGAGTTTGAAGCTAAGAAATGGTTGAGAAGAGAACAAATTTTTCGCAATTCTGCTGCTCCAAACGCTTAACCAGAATGGCCTAGGGGAAAAATACACACACCGTTGTAATCGGGCGAGCTTCTACTTTCAAATGCAATAGGAATTTTTGGGTTACGTCAATCCGTTTGCGAGATATGAGAGTTTGAAGCTAAGAAATGGTTGAGAAGAGAACAAATTTTTCGCAATTCTGCTGCTCCAAACGCTTAACCAGAATGGCATGGGAAAAAATACACATACCGTTGTTATCGGGCGAGTTTCTACTTTCAAATGCAATAGGAATTTTTGGTTAGGTCAATCCGTTCGCGAGATATCGGAGTTTGAAGACAAGAAATGGTTGAGAAGGCAAAAAATTTTTCACAATTCTGCTGCTCCAAACGCTTAACCAGTATGGCCTAGGGAAAAAATACCCCTACCGTTGTAATCGCGCGAGCTTCTACTTTCAAATGCAATAGGAATTCTTGGGTTAGGCCAATCCGTTCGCGAGATATGAGAGTTTGAAGCTAAGAAATGGTTGAGAAGAGAACAAATTTTTCGCAATTCTGCTGCTCCAAACGCTTAACCAGAATGGCCTAGGGAAAAAATACGCATACCGTTGTATTGGGGCGAGTTTCAACTTTCAAATGCAGTAGGAATTTTTGTGTTATGTCAATCCGTTCGCGAGATATGGGAGTTTGAAGCTAAGAAATGGTTGTGAAGAGAACAAATTTTTCGCAATTCTGCTGCCCCAAACGCTTAACCAGAATGGCCTAGGGAAAAAATACGCACACCGTTGTAATCGGGCGAGTTTCTACTTTCAGACGCAGCAGGAATTTTTGGGTTTGGTCAATCTGTTCGCGAGATATGGGAGTTTGAAGCTAAGAAATGGTTGAGAAGACAACAAATTTTTCGCACCTCTGCTGCTCCAAACGCTTAACCAGAATGGCCTAGGGAAAAAATACACATACCGGTGTAATCGGGAGAGTTTCTACTTTCAGACGCGACAGGAATTTTTGGGTTAGGTCAATCCGTTCGCGAGATATGGGACTTTGAATCTAAGAAATGGTTGACAAGACAACAAATTTTTCGCACTTCAGCTGCTCCAATCGCCTAATCAGAATGGTCTAGGGGAAAAATACACACACCGTTGTAATGGGGCGAGCTTCTACTTTCAAATGCAATAGGATATTTTGGGTTAGGTCAATCCGTTCGCGAGATATGAGAGTTTGAAGCTAAGAAATGGTTGAGAAGAGAACAAATTTTTCGCAATTCTGCTGCTCCAAACGCTTAACCAGAATGGCCTAGGGGAAAAATACACACACCGTTGTAATCGGGCGAGCTTCTACTTTCAAATGCAATAGGAATTTTTGGGTTAGGTCAATCCGTTTGCGAGATATGAGAGTTTGAAGCTAAGAAATGGTTGAGAAGAGAACAAATTTTTCGCACTTCTGCTGCTCCAAACGCTTAACCAGAATGGCCCAGGGAAAAAATACACATACCGTTGTTATCGGGCGAGTTTCTGCTTTCAGATGCAATAGGAATTTTTGGGTTAGGTCAATCCGTTCGCGAGATATGGGACATTGAAGCTAAGAAATGGTTGAGAAGACAACAAATTTTTCGCACTTCTGCTGCTCCAAACGCTTAACCAGAATGGCCTAGGGGAAAAATACACACACCGTTGTAATCGGGCGAGCTTCTACTTTCAAATGCAATAGGAATTTTTGGGTTAGGTAAATCCGTTCGCGAGATATGAGAGTTTGAAGCTAAGAAATGGTTGAGAAGAGAACAAATTTTTCGCAATTCTGCTGCTCCAAACGCTTAACCAGAATGGCATGGGAAAAAATACACATACCGTTGTTATCGGGCGAGTTTCTACTTTCAAATGCAATAGGAATTTTTGGGTTAGGTCAATCCGTTCGCGAGATATGGGAGTTTGAAGCTAAGAAATGGTTGAGAAGAGAACAAATTTTTCGCAATTCTGCTGCTCCAAACGCTTAACCAGAATGGCCTAGGGAAAAAATACACACACCTTTGTAGTCGGGCGAGTTTCTACTTTCAAATGCAATAGGAATTTTTGGGTTAGGTCAATTCGTTCGCGAGATATGGGACATTGAAGCTAAGAAATGGTTGAGAAGACAACAAATTTTTCGCAATTCTGCTGCTCCAATCGCTTAACCAGAATGGCCTAGGGGAAAAATACACGTACCGTTGTAATTGGGCGAGTTTCTACTTTCAAATGCAATAGGAATTTTTGGGTTAGGTCAATCCGTTCGCGAGATATGGGAGTTTGAAGCTAAGAAATGGTTGAGAAGAGAACAAATTTTTCGCACCTCTGCTGCTCCAAACGCTTAACCAGAATGGCCTAGGAAAAAAATACACATACCGGTGTAATCGGGAGAGTTTCTACTTTCAGACGCGACAGGAATTTTTGGGTTAGGTCAATCCGTTCGCGAGATATGGGACTTTGAATCTAAGAAATGGTTGACAAGACAACAAATTTTTCGCACTTCAGCTGCTCCAATCGCCTAATCAGAATGGTCTAGGGGAAAAATACACACACCGTTGTAATGGGGCGAGCTTCTACTTTCAAATGCAATAGGATATTTTGGGTTAGGTCAATCCGTTCGCGAGATATGAGAGTTTGAAGCTAAGAAATGGTTGAGAAGAGAACAAATTTTTCGCAATTCTGCTGCTCCAAACGCTTAACCAGAATGGCCTAGGGGAAAAATACACACACCGTTGTAATCGGGCGAGCTTCTACTTTCAAATGCAATAGGAATTTTTGGGTTAGGTCAATCCGTTTGCGAGATATGAGAGTTTGAAGCTAAGAAATGGTTGAGAAGAGAACAAATTTTTCGCAATTCTGCTGCTCCAAACGCTTAACCAGAATGGCATGGGAAAAAATACACATACCGTTGTTATCGGGCGAGTTTCTACTTTCAAATGCAATAGGAATTTTTGGTTAGGTCAATCCGTTCGCGAGATATCGGAGTTTGAAGACAAGAAATGGTTGAGAAGGCAAAAAATTTTTCACAATTCTGCTGCTCCAAACGCTTAACCAGTATGGCCTAGGGAAAAAATACCCCTACCGTTGTAATCGCGCGAGCTTCTACTTTCAAATGCAATAGGAATTCTTGGGTTAGGCCAATCCGTTCGCGAGATATGAGAGTTTGAAGCTAAGAAATGGTTGAGAAGAGAACAAATTTTTCGCAATTCTGCTGCTCCAAACGCTTAACCAGAATGGCCTAGGGAAAAAATACGCATACCGTTGTATTCGGGCGAGTTTCAACTTTCAAATGCAGTAGGAATTTTTGTGTTATGTCAATCCGTTCGCGAGATATGGGAGTTTGAAGCTAAGAAATGGTTGTGAAGAGAACAAATTTTTCGCAATTCTGCTGCCCCAAACGCTTAACCAGAATGGCCTAGGGAAAAAATACGCACACCGTTGTAATCGGGCGAGTTTCTACTTTCAGACGCAGCAGGAATTTTTGGGTTTGGTCAATCTGTTCGCGAGATATGGGAGTTTGAAGCTAAGAAATGGTTGAGAAGACAACAAATTTTTCGCAATTCTGCTGCTCCAAACGCTTAACCAGAATGGCCTAGGGAAAAAATACGCATACCGTTGTATTCGGGCGAGTTTCAACTTTCAAATGCAGTAGGAATTTTTGTGTTATGTCAATCCGTTCGCGAGATATGGGAGTTTGAAGCTAAGAAATGGTTGTGAAGAGAACAAATTTTTCGCACCTCTGCTGCTCCAAACGCTTAACCAGAATGGCCTAGGGAAAAAATACACATACCGGTGTAATCGGGAGAGTTTCTACTTTCAGACGCGACAGGAATTTTTGGGTTAGGTCAATCCGTTCGCGAGATATGGGACTTTGAATCTAAGAAATGGTTGACAAGACAACAAATTTTTCGCACTTCAGCTGCTCCAATCGCCTAATCAGAATGGTCTAGGGGAAAAATACACACACCGTTGTAATGGGGCGAGCTTCTACTTTCAAATGCAATAGGATATTTTGGGTTAGGTCAATCCGTTCGCGAGATATGAGAGTTTGAAGCTAAGAAATGGTTGAGAAGAGAACAAATTTTTCGCAATTCTGCTGCTCCAAACGCTTAACCAGAATGGCCTAGGGGAAAAATACACACACCGTTGTAATCGGGCGAGCTTCTACTTTCAAATGCAATAGGAATTTTTGGGTTAGGTCAATCCGTTTGCGAGATATGAGAGTTTGAAGCTAAGAAATGGTTGAGAAGAGAACAAATTTTTCGCAATTCTGCTGCTCCAAACGCTTAACCAGAATGGCATGGGAAAAAATACACATACCGTTGTTATCGGGCGAGTTTCTACTTTCAAATGCAATAGGAATTTTTGGGTTAGGTCAATCCGTTCGCGAGATATCGGAGTTTGAAGACAAGAAATGGTTGAGAAGGCAAAAAATTTTTCACAATTCTGCTGCTCCAAACGCTTAACCAGTATGGCCTAGGGAAAAAATACCCCTACCGTTGTAATCGCGCGAGCTTCTACTTTCAAATGCAATAGGAATTCTTGGGTTAGGCCAATCCGTTCGCGAGATATGAGAGTTTGAAGCTAAGAAATGGTTGAGAAGAGAACAAATTTTTCGCAATTCTGCTGCTCCAAACGCTTAACCAGAATGGCCTAGGGAAAAAATACGCATACCGTTGTATTCGGGCGAGTTTCAACTTTCAAATGCAGTAGGAATTTTTGTGTTATGTCAATCCGTTCGCGAGATATGGGAGTTTGAAGCTAAGAAATGGTTGTGAAGAGAACAAATTTTTCGCAATTCTGCTGCCCCAAACGCTTAACCAGAATGGCCTAGGGAAAAAATACGCACACCGTTGTAATCGGGCGAGTTTCTACTTTCAAACGCAGCAGGAATTTTTGGGTTTGGTCAATCTGTTCGCGAGATATGGGAGTTTGAAGCTAAGAAATGGTTGAGAAGACAACAAATTTTTCGCACCTCTGCTGCTCCAAACGCTTAACCAGAATGGCCTAGGGAAAAAATACACATACCGGTGTAATCGGGAGAGTTTCTACTTTCAGACGCGACAGGAATTTTTGGGTTAGGTCAATCCGTTCGCGAGATATGGGACTTTGAATCTAAGAAATGGTTGACAAGACAACAAATTTTTCGCACTTCAGCTGCTCCAATCGCCTAATCAGAATGGTCTAGGGGAAAAATACACACACCGTTGTAATGGGGCGAGCTTCTACTTTCAAATGCAATAGGATACTTTGGGTTAGGTCAATCCGTTCGCGAGATATGAGAGTTTGAAGCTAAGAAATGGTTGAGAAGAGAACAAATTTTTCGCAATTCTGCTGCTCCAAACGCTTAACCAGAATGGCCTAGGGGAAAAATACACACACCGTTGTAATCGGGCGAGCTTCTACTTTCAAATGCAATAGGAATTTTTGGGTTAGGTCAATCCGTTTGCGAGATATGAGAGTTTGAAGCTAAGAAATGGTTGAGAAGAGAACAAATTTTTCGCAATTCTGCTGCTCCAAACGCTTAACCAGAATGGCATGGGAAAAAATACACATACCGTTGTTATCGGGCGAGTTTCTACTTTCAAATGCAATAGGAATTTTTCGGTTAGGTCAATCCGTTCGCGAGATATCGGAGTTTGAAGACAAGAAATGGTTGAGAAGGCAAAAAATTTTTCACAATTCTGCTGCTCCAAACGCTTAACCAGTATGGCCTAGGGAAAAAATACCCCTACCGTTGTAATCGCGCGAGCTTCTACTTTCAAATGCAATAGGAATTCTTGGGTTAGGCCAATCCGTTCGCGAGATATGAGAGTTTGAAGCTAAGAAATGGTTGAGAAGAGAACAAATTTTTCGCAATTCTGCTGCTCCAAACGCTTAACCAGAATGGCCTAGGGAAAAAATACGCATACCGTTGTATTCGGGCGAGTTTCAACTTTCAAATGCAGTAGGAATTTTTGTGTTATGTCAATCCGTTCGCGAGATATGGGAGTTTGAAGCTAAGAAATGGTTGTGAAGAGAACAAATTTTTCGCAATTCTGCTGCCCCAAACGCTTAACCAGAATGGCCTAGGGAAAAAATACGCACATCGTTGTAATCGGGCGAGTTTCTACTTTCAGACGCAGCAGGAATTTTTGGGTTTGGTCAATCTGTTCGCGAGATATGGGAGTGTGAAGCTAAGAAATGGTTGAGAAGACAACAAATTTTTCGCACCTCTGCTGCTCCAAACGCTTAACCAGAATGGCCTAGGGAAAAAATACACATACCTGTGTAATCGGGAGAGTTTCTACTTTCAGACGCAACAGGAATTTTTGGGTTAGGTCAATCCGTTCGCGAGATATGGGACTTTGAATCTAGGAAATGGTTGACAAGACAACAAATTTTTCGCACTTCAGCTGCTCCAATCGCCTAATCAGAATGGTCTAGGGGAAAAATACACACACCGTTGTATTCGGGCGAGTTTCTACTTTCAAATGCAGTAGGAATTTTTGTGTTATGTCAATCCGTTCGCGAGATATGGGAGTTTGAAGCTAAGAAATGGTTGTGAACAGAACAAATTTTTCGCAATTCTGCTGCCCCAAACGCCTAACCAGAATGGCCTAGGGAAAAAATACGCACACCGTTGTAATCGGGAGAGTTTCTACTTTCAGACGCAGCAGGAATTTTTGGGTTTGGTCAATCTGTTCGCGAGATATGGGAGTTTGAAGCTAAGAACTGGTTGAGAAGACAACAAATTTTTCGCACTTCTGCTGCTCCAAACGCTTAACCAGAATGGCCCAGGGAAAAAGTATACATACCGTTGTAATCGGGCGAGTTTCTGCTTTCAGGTGCAATAGGAATTTTTGGGTTAGGTCAATCCGTTCGCGAGATATGGGAGTTTGAAGCTAAGAAATGGTTGAGAAGAGAACAAATTTTTCGCAATTCTGCTGCTCCAAACGCTTAACCAGAATGGCCTAGGGAAAAAATACACACACCGTTGTTATCGGGCGAGTTTCTACTTTCAAATGCAATAGGAATTTTTGGGTTAGGTCAATCCATTCGCGAGATATCGGAGTTTGAAGACAAGAAATGGTTGAGAAGGCAAAAAATTTTTCACAATTCTGCTGCTCCAAACGCTTAACCAGAATGGCCTAGGGAAAAAATACCCATACCGTTGTAATCGCGCGAGCTTCTACTTTCAAATGCAATAGGAATTTTTCGGTTAGGCCAATCCGTTCGCGAGATATGAGAGTTTGAAGCTAAGAAATGGTTGAGAAGACAACAAATTTTTCGCACCTCTGCTGCTCCAAACGCTTAACCAGAATGGCCTAGGGAAAAAATACACATACCGGTGTAATCGGGAGAGTTTCTACTTTCAGACGCAACAGGAATTTTTGGGTTAGGTCAATCCGTTCGCGAGATATGGGACTTTGAATCTAAGAAATGGTTGACAAGACAACAAATTTTTCGCACTTCAGCTGCTCCAATCGCCTAATCAGAATGGTCTAGGGGAAAAATACACACACCGTTGTATTCGGGCGAGCTTCTACTTTCAAATGCAATGGGAATTTTTGGGTTAGGTCAATCGGTTCGCGAGATATGAGAGTTTGAAGCTAAGAAATGGTTGAGAAGAGAACAAATTTTTCGCAATTCTGCTGCTCCAAACGCTTAATCAGAATGGCCTAGGGGAAAAATACACACACCGTTGTAATCGGGCGAGCTTCTACTTTCAAATGCAATAGGAATTTTTGGGTTAGGTCAATCCGTTCGCGAGATATGAGAGTTTGAAGCTAAGAAATGGTAGAGAAGAGAACAAATTTTTCGCAATTCTGCTGCTCCAAACGCTTAACCAGAATGGCATGGGAAAAAATACACATACCGTTGTTATCGGGCGAGTTTCTACTTTCAAATGCAATAGCAATTTTTGGGTTAGGTCAATCCATTCGCGAGATATCGGAGTTTGAAGACAAGAAATGGTTGAGAAGGCAAAAAATTTTTCACAATTCTGCTGCTCCAAACGCTTAACCAGAATGGCCTAGGGAAAAAATACCCATACCGTTGTAATCGCGCGAGCTTCTACTTTCAAATGCAATAGGAATTTTTGGGTTAGGCCAATCCGTTCGCGAGATATGAGAGTTTGAAGCTAAGAAATGGTTGAGAAGAGAACAAATTTTTCGCAATTCTGCTGCTCCAAACGCTTAACCAGAATGGCCTAGGGAAAAAATACGCATACCGTTGTATTCGGGCGAGTTTCTACTTTCAGACGCAACAGGAATTTTTGGGTTAGGTCAATCCGTTCGCGAGATATGGGACTTTGAATCTAAGAAATGGTTGACAAGACAACAAGTTTTTCGCACTTCAGCTGCTCCAATCGCCTAATCAGAATGGTCTAGGGGAAAAATACACACGCCGTTGTATTCGGGCGAGCTTCTACTTTCAAATGCAATAGGAATTTTTGGGTTAGGTCAATCGGTTCGCGAGATATGAGAGTTTGAAGCTAAGAAATGGTTGAGAAGAGAACAAATTTTTCGCAATTCTGCTGCTCCAAACGCTTAACCAGAATGGCCTAGGGGAAAAATACACACACCGTTGTAATCGGGCGAGCTTCTACTTTCAAATGCAATAGGAATTTTTGGGTTAGGTCAATCCGTTCGCGAGATATGAGAGTTTGAAGCTAAGAAATGGTAGAGAAGAGAACAAATTTTTCGCAATTCTGCTGCTCCAAACGCTTAACCAGAATGGCCTAGGGAAAAAATACCCATACCGTTGTAATCGCGCGAGCTTCTACTTTCAAATGCAATAGGAATTTTTGGGTTAGGCCAATCCGTTCGCGAGATATGAGAGTTTGAAGCTAAGAAATGGTTGAGAAGAGAACAAATTTTTCGCAATTCTGCTGCTCCAAACGCTTAACCAGAATGGCCTAGGGAAAAAATACGCATACCGTTGTATTCGGGCGAGTTTCTACTTTCAAATGCAGTAGGAATTTTTGTGTTATGTCAATCCGTTCGCGAGATATGGGAGTTTGAAGCTAAGAAATGGTTGAGAAGAGAACAAATTTTTCGCAATTCTGCTGCTCCAAACGCTTAACCAGAATGGCATGGGAAAAAATACACATACCGTTGTTATCGGGCGAGTTTCTACTTTCAAATGCAATAGGAATTTTTGGGTTAGGTCAATCCATTCGCGAGATATCGGAGTTTGAAGACAAGAAATGGTTGAGAAGGCAAAAAATTTTTCACAATTCTGCTGCTCCAAACGCTTAACCAGAATGGCCTAGGGTAAAAATACCCCTATCGTTGTAATCGCGCGAGCTTCTACTTTCAAATGCAATAGGAATTCTTGGGTTAGGCCAATCCGTTCGCGAGATATGAGAGTTTGAAGCTAAGAAATGGTTGAGAAGAGAACAAATTTTTCGCAATTCTGCTGCTCCAAACGCTTAACCAGAATGGCCTAGGGAAAAAATACGCATACCGTTGTATTCGGGCGAGTTTCTACTTTCAAATGCAGTAGGAATTTTTGTGTTATGTCAATCCGTTCGCGAGATATGGGAGTTTGAAGCTAAGAAATGGTTGTGAAGAGAACAAATTTTTCGCAATTCTGCTGCCCCAAAGGCTTAAACAGAATGGCCTAGGGAAAAAATACGCACACCGTTGTAATCGGGCGAGTTTCTACTTTCAGACGCAGCAGGAATTTTTGGGTTTGGTCAATCTGTTCGCGAGATATGGGAGTTTGAAGCTAAGAAAT
This sequence comes from Ptiloglossa arizonensis, assembly GCF_051014685.1. Taxonomy (NCBI): domain Eukaryota; kingdom Metazoa; phylum Arthropoda; class Insecta; order Hymenoptera; family Colletidae; genus Ptiloglossa; species Ptiloglossa arizonensis. Next base: position 6,791,361 of record NW_027478385.1, read on the forward strand.
GGTTGAGAAGACAACAAATTTTTCGCACCTCTGCTGCTCCAAACGCTTAACCAGAATGGCCAAGGGAAAAAATACACATACCGGTGTAATCGGGAGAGTTTCTACTTTCAGACGCAACAGGAAGTTTTGGGTTAGGTCAATCCGTTCGCGAGATATGGGACATTGAAGCTAAGAAATGGTTGAGAAGACAACAAATTTTTCGCAATTCTGCTGCTCCAATCACTTAACCAGAATGGCCTAGGGAAAAAATACCCATACCGTTGTAATCGCGCGAGCTTCTACTTTCAAATGCAATAGGAATTTTTGGGTTAGGCCAATCCGTTCGCGAGATATGAGAGTTTGAAGCTAAGAAATGGTTGAGAAGAGAACAAATTTTTCGCAATTCTGCTGCTCCAAACGCTTAACCAGAATGGCCTAGGGAAAAAATACGCATACCGTTGTATTCGGGCGAGTTTCTACTTTCAAATGCAGTAGGAATTTTTGTGTTATGTCAATCCGTTCGCGAGATATGGGAGTTTGAAGCTAAGAAATGGTTGAGAAGAGAACAAATTTTTCGCAATTCTGCTGCTCCAAACGCTTAACCAGAATGGCATGGGAAAAAATACACATACCGTTGTTATCGGGCGAGTTTCTACTTTCAAATGCAATAGCAATTTTTGGGTTAGGTCAATCCATTCGCGAGATATCGGAGTTTGAAGACAAGAAATGGTTGAGAAGGCAAAAAATTTTTCACAATTCTGCTGCTCCAAACGCTTAACCAGAATGGCCTAGGGTAAAAATACCCCTATCGTTGTAATCGCGCGAGCTTCTACTTTCAAATGCAATAGGAATTCTTGGGTTAGGCCAATCCGTTCGCGAGATATGAGAGTTTGAAGCTAAGAAATGGTTGAGAAGAGAACAAATTTTTCGCAATTCTGCTGCTCCAAACGCTTAACCAGAATGGCCTAGGGAAAAAATACGCATACCGTTGTATTCGGGCGAGTTTCTACTTTCAAATGCAGTAGGAATTTTTGTGTTATGTCAATCCGTTCGCGAGATATGGGAGTTTGAAGCTAAGAAATGGTTGTGAAGAGAACAAATTTTTCGCAATTCTGCTGCCCCAAAGGCTTAAACAGAATGGCCTAGGGAAAAAATACGCACACCGTTGTAATCGGGCGAGTTTCTACTTTCAGACGCAGCAGGAATTTTTGGGTTTGGTCAATCTGTTCGCGAGATATGGGAGTTTGAAGCTAAGAAATGGTTGAGAAGACAACAAATTTTTCGCACCTCTGCTGCTCCAAACGCTTAACCAGAATGGCCTAGGGAAAAAATACACATACCGGTGTAATCGGGAGAGTTTCTACTTTCAGACGCAACAGGAAGTTTTGGGTTAGGTCAATCCGTTCGCGAGATATGGGACATTGAAACTAAGAAATGGTTGAGAAGACAACAAATTTTTCGCAATTCTGCTGCTCCAATCACTTAACCAGAATGGCCTAGGGGAAAAATACACACACCGTTGTAATCGGGCGAGTTTCTACTTTCAGATGCAACAGGAATTTTTGGGTTAGGTCAATCCGTTCGCGAGATATGGGAGTTTGAAGCTAAGAACTGGTTGAGAAGACAACAAATTTTTCGCACTTCTGCTGCTCCAATCGCTTAACCAGAATGGCCCAGGGAAAAAATGCACATACCGTTGTAATCGGGCGAGCTTCTGCTTTCAGATGCAATAGGGATTTTTGGGTTAGGTCAATCCGTTCGCGAGATATGAGAGTTTGAAGCTAAGAAATGGTTGAGAAGACAACAAATTTTTCGCACCTCTGCTGCTCCAAACGCTTAACCAGAATGGCCTAGGGAAAAAATACACATACCGGTGTAATCGGGAGAGTTTCTACTTTCAGACGCAACAGGAATTTTTGGGTTAGGTCAATCCGTTCGCGAGATATGGGACTTTGAATCTAAGAAATGGTTGACAAGACAACAAATTTTTCGCACTTCAGCTGCTCCAATCGCCTAATCAGAATGGTCTAGGGGAAAAATACACACACCGTTGTATTCGGGCGAGCTTCTACTTTCAAATGCAATGGGAATTTTTGGGTTAGGTCAATCGGTTCGCGAGATATGAGAGTTTGAAGCTAAGAAATGGTTGAGAAGAGAACAAATTTTTCGCAATTCTGCTGCTCCAAACGCTTAACCAGAATGGCCTAGGGGAAAAAATACACATACCGTTGTTATCGGGCGAGTTTCTACTTTCAAATGCAATAGCAATTTTTGGGTTAGGTCAATCCATTCGCGAGATATCGGAGTTTGAAGACAAGAAATGGTTGAGAAGGCAAAAAATTTTTCACAATTCTGCTGCTCCAAACGCTTAACCAGAATGGCCTAGGGAAAAAATACCCATACCGTTGTAATCGCGCGAGCTTCTACTTTCAAATGCAATAGGAATTTTTGGGTTAGGCCAATCCGTTCGCGAGATATGAGAGTTTGAAGCTAAGAAATGGTTGAGAAGAGAACAAATTTTTCGCAATTCTGCTGCTCCAAACGCTTAACCAGAATGGCCTAGGGAAAAAATACGCATACCGTTGTATTCGGGCGAGTTTCTACTTTCAAATGCAGTAGGAATTTTTGTGTTATGTCAATCCGTTCGCGAGATATGGGAGTTTGAAGCTAAGAAATGGTTGTGAAGAGAACAAATTTTTCGCAATTCTGCTGCCCCAAACGCCTAACCAGAATGGCCTAGGGAAAAAATACACATACCGGTGTAATCGGGAGAGTTTCTACTTTCAGACGCAACAGGAATTTTTGGGTTAGGTCAATCCGTTCGCGAGATATGGGACTTTGAATCTAAGAAATGGTTGACAAGACAACAAGTTTTTCGCACTTCAGCTGCTCCAATCGCCTAATCAGAATGGTCTAGGGGAAAAATACACACACCGTTGTATTCGGGCGAGCTTCTACTTTCAAATGCAATAGGAATTTTTGGGTTAGGTCAATCGGTTCGCGAGATATGAGAGTTTGAAGCTAAGAAATGGTTGAGAAGAGAACAAATTTTTCGCAATTCTGCTGCTCCAAACGCTTAACCAGAATGGCCTAGGGGAAAAATACACACACCCTTGTAATCGGGCGAGCTTCTACTTTCAAATGCAATAGGAATTTTTGGGTTAGCTCAATCCGTTCGCGAGATATGAGAGTTTGAAGCTAAGAAATGGTAGAGAAGAGAACAAATTTTTCGCAATTCTGCTGCTCCAAACGCTTAACCAGAATGGCCTAGGGAAAAAATACCCATACCGTTGTAATCGCGCGAGCTTCTACTTTCAAATGCAATAGGAATTTTTGGGTTAGGCCAATCCGTTCGCGAGATATGAGAGTTTGAAGCTAAGAAATGGTTGAGAAGAGAACAAATTTTTCGCAATTCTGCTGCTCCAAACGCTTAACCAGAATGGCCTAGGGAAAAAATACGCATACCGTTGTATTCGGGCGAGTTTCTACTTTCAAATGCAGTAGGAATTTTTGTGTTATGTCAATCCGTTCGCGAGATATGGGAGTTTGAAGCTAAGAAATGGTTGAGAAGAGAACAAATTTTTCGCAATTCTGCTGCTCCAAACGCTTAACCAGAATGGCATGGGAAAAAATACACATACCGTTGTTATCGGGCGAGTTTCTACTTTCAAATGCAATAGGAATTTTTGGGTTAGGTCAATCCATTCGCGAGATATCGGAGTTTGAAGACAAGAAATGGTTGAGAAGGCAAAAAATTTTTCACAATTCTGCTGCTCCAAACGCTTAACCAGAATGGCCTAGGGTAAAAATACCCCTATCGTTGTAATCGCGCGAGCTTCTACTTTCAAATGCAATAGGAATTCTTGGGTTAGGCCAATCCGTTCGCGAGATATGAGAGTTTGAAGCTAAGAAATGGTTGAGAAGAGAACAAATTTTTCGCAATTCTGCTGCTCCAAACGCTTAACCAGAATGGCCTAGGGAAAAAATACGCATACCGTTGTATTCGGGCGAGTTTCTACTTTCAAATGCAGTAGGAATTTTTGTGTTATGTCAATCCGTTCGCGAGATATGGGAGTTTGAAGCTAAGAAATGGTTGTGAAGAGAACAAATTTTTCGCAATTCTGCTGCCCCAAAGGCTTAACCAGAATGGCCTAGGGAAAAAATACGCACACCGTTGTAATCGGGCGAGTTTCTACTTTCAGACGCAGCAGGAATTTTTGGGTTTGGTCAATCTGTTCGCGAGATATGGGAGTTTGAAGCTAAGAAATGGTTGAGAAGACAACAAATTTTTCGCACCTCTGCTGCTCCAAACGCTTAACCAGAATGGCCTAGGGAAAAAATACACATACCGGTGTAATCGGGAGAGTTTCTACTTTCAGACGCAACAGGAAGTTTTGGGTTAGGTCAATCCGTTCGCGAGATATGGGACATTGAAGCTAAGAAATGGTTGAGAAGACAACAAATTTTTCGCAATTCTGCTGCTCCAATCGCTTAACCAGAATGGCCTAGGGGAAAAATACACACACCGTTGTAATCGGGCGAGTTTCTACTTTCAGATGCAACAGGAATTTTTGGGTTAGGTCAATCCGTTCGCGAGATATGGGAGTTTGAAGCTAAGAACTGGTTGAGAAGACAACAAATTTTTCGCACTTCTGCTGCTCCAATCGCTTAACCAGAATGGCCCAGGGAAAAAATGCACATACCGTTGTAATCGGGCGAGCTTCTGCTTTCAGATGCAATAGGGATTTTTGGGTTAGGTCAATCCGTTCGCGAGATATGAGAGTTTGAAGCTAAGAAATGGTTGAGAAGACAACAAATTTTTCGCACCTCTGCTGCTCCAAACGCTTAACCAGAATGGCCTAGGGAAAAAATACACATACCGGTGTAATCGGGAGAGTTTCTACTTTCAGACGCAACAGGAATTTTTGGGTTAGGTCAATCCGTTCGCGAGATGTGGGACTTTGAATCTAAGAAATGGTTGACAAGACAACAAATTTTTCGCACTTCAGCTGCTCCAATCGCCTAATCAGAATGGTCTAGGGGAAAAATACACACACCGTTGTATTCGGGCGAGCTTCTACTTTCAAATGCAATGGGAATTTTTGGGTTAGGTCAATCGGTTCGCGAGATATGAGAGTTTGAAGCTAAGAAATGGTTGAGAAGAGAACAAATTTTTCGCAATTCTGCTGCTCCAAACGCTTAACCAGAATGGCCTAGGGGAAAAATACACACACCGTTGTAATCGGGCGAGCTTCTACTTTCAAATGCAATAGGAATTTTTGGGTTAGGTCAATCCGTTCGCGAGATATGAGAGTTTGAAGCTAAGAAATGGTAGAGAAGAGAACAAATTTTTCGCAATTCTGCTGCTCCAAACGCTTAACCAGAATGGCATGGGAAAAAATACACATACCGTTGTTATCGGGCGAGTTTCTACTTTCAAATGCAATAGCAATTTTTGGGTTAGGTCAATCCATTCGCGAGATATCGGAGTTTGAAGACAAGAAATGGTTGAGAAGGCAAAAAATTTTTCACAATTCTGCTGCTCCAAACGCTTAACCAGAATGGCATGGGAAAAAATACACATACCGTTGTTATCGGGCGAGTTTCTACTTTCAAATGCAATAGGAATTTTTGGGTTAGGTCAATCCGTTCGCGAGATATGGGACATTGAAGCTAAGAAATGGTTGAGAAGACATCAAATTTTTCGCACTTCTGCTGCTCCAAACGCTTAACCAGAATGGCCTAGGGGAAAAATACACACACCGTTGTAATCGGCCGAGCTTCTACTTTCAAATGCAATAGGAATTTTTGGGTTAGGTCAATCCGTTCGCGAGATATGAGGGTTTGAAGCTAAGAAATGGTTGAGAAGAGTACAAATTTTTCGCAATTCTGCTGCTCCAAACGCTTAACCAGAATGGCATGGGAAAAAATACACATACCGTTGTTATCGGGCGAGTTTCTACTTTCAAATGCAATAGGAATTTTTGGGTTAGGTCAATCCATTCGCGAGATATCGGAGTTTGAAGACAAGAAATGGTTGAGAAGGCAAAAAATTTTTCACAATTCTGCTGCTCCAAACGCTTAACCAGAATGGCCTAGGGAAAAAATACCCATACCGTTGTAATCGCGCGAGCTTCTACTTTCAAATGCAATAGGAATTTTTGGGTTAGGCCAATCCGTTCGCGAGATATGAGAGTTTGAAGCTAAGAAATGGTTAAGAAGAGAACAAATTTTTCGCAATTCTGCTGCTCCAAACGCTTAACCAGAATGGCCTAGGGAAAAAATACGCATACCGTTGTATTCGGGCGAGTTTCTACATTCAAATGCAGTAGGAATTTTTGGGTTAGGTCAATCCGTTCGCGAGATATGGGAGTTTGAAGCTAAGAAATGGTTGTGAAGAGAACAAATTTTTCGCAATTCTGCTGCCCCAAACGCTTAACCAGAATGGCCTAGGGAAAAAATACGCACACCGTTGTAATCGGGCGAGTTTCTACTTTCAGACGCGACAGGAATTTTTGGGTTAGGTCAATCCGTTCGCGAGATATGGGACTTTGAATCTAAGAAATGGTTGACAAGACAACAAATTTTTCGCACTTCAGCTGCTCCAATCGCCTAATCAGAATGGTCTAGGGGAAAAATACACACACCGTTGTAATCGGGCGAGCTTCTACTTTCAAATGCAATAGGAATTTTTGGGTTAGGTCAATCCGTTCGCGAGATATGAGAGTTTGAAGCTAAGAAATGGTTGAGAAGAGAACAAATTTTTCGCAATTCTGCTGCTCCAAACGCTTAACCAGAATGGCCTAGGGGAAAAATACACACACCGTTGTAATCGGCCGAGCTTCTACTTTCAAATGCAATAGGAATTTTTGGGTTAGGTCAATCCGTTCGCGAGATATGAGAGTGTGAAGCTAAGAAATGGTTGAGAAGAGAACAAATTTTTCGCAATTCTGCTGCTCCAAACGCTTAACCAGAATGGCATGGGAAAAAATACACATACCGTTGTTATCGGGCGAGTTTCTACTTTCAAATGCAATAGGAATTTTTGTGTTAGGTCAATCCATTCGCGAGATATCGGAGTTTGAAGACAAGAAATGGTTGAGAAGGCACAAAATTTTTCACAATTCTGCTGCTCCAAACGCTTAACCAGAATGGCCTAGGGTAAAAATACCCCTACCGTTGTAATCGCGCGAGCTTCTACTTTCAAATGCAATAGGAATTCTTGGGTTAGGCCAATCCGTTCGCGAGATATGAGAGTTTGAAGCTAAGAAATGGTTGAGAAGAGAACAAATTTTTCGCAATTCTGCTGCTCCAAACGCTTAACCAGAATGGCCTAGGGAAAAAATACGCACACAGTTGTAATCGGGCGAGTTTCTACTTTCAGACGCAGCAGGAATTTTTGGGTTTGGTCAATCTGTTCGCGAAATATGGGAGTTTGAAGCTAAGAAATGGTTGAGAAGACAACAAATTTTTCGCACCTCTGCTGCTCCAAACGCTTAACTAGAATGGCCTAGGGAAAAAATACACATACCGGTGTAATCGGGAGAGTTTCTACTTTCAGACGCAACAGGAAGTTTTGGGTTAGGTCAATCCGTTCGCGAGATATGGGACATTGAAGCTAAGAAATGGTTGAGAAGACAACAAATTTTTCGCAATTCTGCTGCTCCAATCGCTTAACCAGAATGGCCTAGGGGAAAAATACACACACCGCTGTAATCGGGCGAGTTTCTACTTTCAGATGCAACAGGAATTTTTGGGTTAGGTCAATCCGTTCGCGAGATATGGGAGTTTGAAGCTAAGAACTGGTTGAGAAGACAACAAATTTTTCGCACTTCTGCTGCTCCAAACCCTTAACCAGAATGGCCCAGGGAAAAAATGCACATACCGTTGTAATCGGGCGAGCTTCTGCTTTCAGATGCAATAGGAATTTTTGGGTTAGATCAATCCGTTCGCGAGATATGGGACATTGAAGCTAAGAAATGGTTGAGAAGACATCAAATTTTTCGCACTTCTGCTGCTCCAAACGCTTAACCAGAATGGCCTAGGGGAAAAATACACACAGCGTTGTAATCGGGCGAGCTTCTACTTTCAAATGCAATAGGAATTTTTGGGTTAGGTCAATCCGTTCGCGAGATATGAGAGTTTGAAGCTAAGAAATGGTTGAGAAGAGAACAAATTTTTCGCAATTCTGCAGCTCCAAACGCTTAACCAGAATGGCCTAGGGGAAAAATACACACACCGTTGTAATCGGGCGAGCTTCTACTTTCAAATGCAATAGGAATTTTTGGGTTAGGTCAATCCGTTCGCGAGATATGGGAGTTTGAAGCTAAGAAATGGTTGTGAAGAGAACAAATTTTTCGCAATTCTGCTGCCCCAAACGCTTAACCAGAATGGCCTAGGGAAAAAATACGCACACCGTTGTAATCGGGCGAGTTTCTACTTTCAGACGCAGCAGGAATTTTTGGGTTTGGTCAATCTGTTCGCGAGATATGGGAGTTTGAAGCTAAGAAATGGTTGAGAAGACAACAAATTTTTCGCACCTCTGCTGCTCCAAACGCTTAACCAGAATGGCCTAGGGAAAAAATACACATACCGGTGTAATCGGGAGAGTTTCTACTTTCAGACGCGACAGGAATTTTTGGGTTAGGTCAATCCGTTCGCGAGATATGGGACTTTGAATCTAAGAAATGGTTGACAAGACAACAAATTTTTCGCACTTCAGCTGCTCCAATCGCCTAATCAGAATGGTCTAGGGGAAAAATACACACACCGTTGTAATCGGGCGAGCTTCTACTTTCAAATGCAATAGGAATTTTTGGGTTAGGTCAATCCGTTCGCGAGATATGAGAGTTTGAAGCTAAGAAATGGTTGAGAAGGGAACAAATTTTTCGCAATTCTGCTGCTCCAAACGCTTAACCAGAATGGCCTAGGGGAAAAATACACACACCGTTGTAATCGGCCGAGCTTCTACTTTCAAATGCAATAGGAATTTTTGGGTTAGGTCAATCCGTTCGCGAGATATGAGAGTTTGAAGCTAAGAAATGGTTGAGAAGAGAACAAATTTTTCGCAATTCTGCTGCTCCAAACGCTTAACCAGAATGGCATGGGAAAAAATACACATACCGTTGTTATCGGGCGAGTTTCTACTTTCAAATGCAATAGGAATTTTTGTGTTAGGTCAATCCATTCGCGAGATATCGGAGTTTGAAGACAAGAAATGGTTGAGAAGGCAAAAAATTTTTCACAATTCTGCTGCTCCAAACGCTTAACCAGAATGGCCTAGGGTAAAAATACCCCTACCGTTGTAATCGCGCGAGCTTCTACTTTCAAATGCAATAGGAATTCTTGGGTTAGGCCAATCCGTTCGCGAGATATGAGAGTTTGAAGCTAAGAAATGGTTGAGAAGAGAACAAATTTTTCGCAATTCTGCTGCTCCAAACGCTTAACCAGAATGGCCTAGGGAAAAAATACGCACACAGTTGTAATCGGGCGAGTTTCTACTTTCAGACGCAGCAGGAATTTTTGGGTTTGGTCAATCTGTTCGCGAGATATGGGAGTTTGAAGCTAAGAAATGGTTGAGAAGACAACAAATTTTTCGCACCTCTGCTGCTCCAAACGCTTAACTAGAATGGCCTAGGGAAAAAATACACATACCGGTGTAATCGGGAGAGTTTCTACTTTCAGACGCAACAGGAAGTTTTGGGTTAGGTCAATCCGTTCGCGAGATATGGGACATTGAAGCTAAGAAATGGTTGAGAAGACAACAAATTTTTCGCAATACTGCTGCTCCAATCGCTTAACCAGAATGGCCTAGGGGAAAAATACACACACCGCTGTAATCGGGCGAGTTTCTACTTTCAAATGCAATAGGAATTTTTGGGTTAGGTCAATCCGTTCGCGAGATATGAGAGTTTGAAGCTAAGAAATGGTTGAGAAGGGAACAAATTTTTCGCAATTCTGCTGCTCCAAACGCTTAACCAGAATGGCCTAGGGGAAAAATACACACACCGTTGTAATCGGCCGAGCTTCTACTTTCAAATGCAATAGGAATTTTTGGGTTAGGTCAATCCGTTCGCGAGATATGAGAGTTTGAAGCTAAGAAATGGTTGAGAAGAGAACAAATTTTTCGCAATTCTGCTGCTCCAAACGCTTAACCAGAATGGCATGGGAAAAAATACACATACCGTTGTTATCGGGCGAGTTTCTACTTTCAAATGCAATAGGAATTTTTGTGTTAGGTCAATCCATTCGCGAGATATCGGAGTTTGAAGACAAGAAATGGTTGAGAAGGCAAAAAATTTTTCACAATTCTGCTGCTCCAAACGCTTAACCAGAATGGCCTAGGGTAAAAATACCCCTACCGTTGTAATCGCGCGAGCTTCTACTTTCAAATGCAATAGGAATTCTTGGGTTAGGCCAATCCGTTCGCGAGATATGAGAGTTTGAAGCTAAGAAATGGTTGAGAAGAGAACAAATTTTTCGCAATTCTGCTGCTCCAAACGCTTAACCAGAATGGCCTAGGGAAAAAATACGCACACAGTTGTAATCGGGCGAGTTTCTACTTTCAGACGCAGCAGGAATTTTTGGGTTTGGTCAATCTGTTCGCGAGATATGGGAGTTTGAAGCTAAGAAATGGTTGAGAAGACAACAAATTTTTCGCACCTCTGCTGCTCCAAACGCTTAACTAGAATGGCCTAGGGAAAAAATACACATACCGGTGTAATCGGGAGAGTTTCTACTTTCAGACGCAACAGGAAGTTTTGGGTTAGGTCAATCCGTTCGCGAGATATGGGACATTGAAGCTAAGAAATGGTTGAGAAGACAACAAATTTTTCGCAATACTGCTGCTCCAATCGCTTAACCAGAATGGCCTAGGGGAAAAATACACACACCGCTGTAATCGGGCGAGTTTCTACTTTCAGATGCAACAGGAATTTTTGGGTTAGGTCAATCCGTTCGCGAGATATGGGAGTTTGAAGCTAAGAACTGGTTGAGAAGACAACAAATTTTTCGCACTTCTGCTGCTCCAAACCCTTAACGAGAATGGCCCAGGGAAAAAATGCACATACCGTTGTAATCGGGCGAGCTTCTGCTTTCAGATGCAATAGGAATTTTTGGGTTAGGTCAATCCGTTCGCGAGATATGGGACATTGAAGCTAAGAAATGGTTGAGAAGACATCAAATTTTTCGCACTTCTGCTGCTCCAAACGCTTAACCAGAATGGCCTAGGGGAAAAATACACACACCGTTGTAATCGGGCGAGCTTCTACTTTCAAATGCAATAGGAATTTTTGGGTTAGGTCAATCCGTTCGCGAGATATGAGAGTTTGAAGCTAAGAAATGGTTGAGAAGAGAACAAATTTTTCGCAATTCTGCTGCTCCAAACGCTTAACCAGAATGGCCTAGGGGAAAAATACACACACCGTTGTAATCGGGCGAGCTTCTACTTTCAAATGCAATAGGAATTTTTGGGTTAGGTCAATCCGTTCGCGAGATATGGGAGTTTGAAGCTAAGAAATGGTTGTGAAGAGAACAAATTTTTCGCAATTCTGCTGCCCCAAACGCTTAACCAGAATGGCCTAGGGAAAAAATACGCACACCGTTGTAATCGGGCGAGTTTCTACTTTCAGACGCAGCAGGAATTTTTGGGTTTGGTCAATCTGTTCGCGAGATATGGGAGTTTGAAGCTAAGAAATGGTTGAGAAGACAACAAATTTTTCGCACCTCTGCTGCTCCAAACGCTTAACCAGAATGGCCTAGGGAAAAAATACACATACCGGTGTAATCGGGAGAGTTTCTACTTTCAGACGCGACAGGAATTTTTGGGTTAGGTCAATCCGTTCGCGAGATATGGGACTTTGAATCTAAGAAATGGTTGACAAGACAACAAATTTTTCGCACTTCAGCTGCTCCAATCGCCTAATCAGAATGGTCTAGGGGAAAAATACACACACCGTTGTAATCGGGCGAGCTTCTACTTTCAAATGCAATAGGAATTTTTGGGTTAGGTCAATCCGTTCGCGAGATATGAGAGTTTGAAGCTAAGAAATGGTTGAGAAGAGAACAAATTTTTCGCAATTCTGCTGCTCCAAACGCTTAACCAGAATGGCCTAGGGGAAAAATACACACACCGTTGTAATCGGCCGAGCTTCTACTTTCAAATGCAATAGGAATTTTTGGGTTAGGTCAATCCGTTCGCGAGATATGAGAGTTTGAAGCTAAGAAATGGTTGAGAAGAGAACAAATTTTTCGCAATTCTGCTGCTCCAAACGCTTAACCAGAATGGCATGGGAAAAAATACACATACCGTTGTTATCGGGCGAGTTTCTACTTTCAAATGCAATAGGAATTTTTGTGTTAGGTCAATCCATTCGCGAGATATCGGAGTTTGAAGACAAGAAATGGTTGAGAAGGCAAAAAATTTTTCACAATTCTGCTGCTCCAAACGCTTAACCAGAATGGCCTAGGGTAAAAATACCCCTACCGTTGTAATCGCGCGAGCTTCTACTTTCAAATGCAATAGGAATTCTTGGGTTAGGCCAATCCGTTCGCGAGATATGAGAGTTTGAAGCTAAGAAATGGTTGAGAAGAGAACAAATTTTTCGCAATTCTGCTGCTCCAAACGCTTAACCAGAATGGCCTAGGGAAAAAATACGCACACAGTTGTAATCGGGCGAGTTTCTACTTTCAGACGCAGCAGGAATTTTTGGGTTTGGTCAATCTGTTCGCGAGATATGGGAGTTTGAAGCTAAGAAATGGTTGAGAAGACAACAAATTTTTCGCACCTCTGCTGCTCCAAACGCTTAACTAGAATGGCCTAGGGAAAAAATACACATACCGGTGCAATCGGGAGAGTTTCTACTTTCAGACGCAACAGGAAGTTTTGGGTTAGGTCAATCCGTTCGCGAGATATGGGACATTGAAGCTAAGAAATGGTTGAGAAGACAACAAATTTTTCGCAATTCTGCTGCTCCAATCGCTTAACCAGAATGGCCTAGGGGAAAAATACACACACCGCTGTAATCGGGCGAGTTTCTACTTTCAGATGCAACAGGAATTTTTGGGTTAGGTCAATCCGTTCGCGAGATATGGGAGTTTGAAGCTAAGAACTGGTTGAGAAGACAACAAATTTTTCGCACTTCTGCTGCTCCAAACCCTTAACCAGAATGGCCCAGGGAAAAAATGCACATACCGTTGTAATCGGGCGAGCTTCTGCTTTCAGATGCAATAGGAATTTTTGGGTTAGGTCAATCCGTTCGCGAGATATGGGACATTGAAGCTAAGAAATGGTTGAGAAGACATCAAATTTTTCGCACTTCTGCTGCTCCAAACGCTTAACCAGAATGGCCTAGGGGAAAAATACACACACCGTTGTAATCGGGCGAGCTTCTACTTTCAAATGCAATAGGAATTTTTGGGTTAGGTCAATCCGTTCGCGAGATATGAGAGTTTGAAGCTAAGAAATGGTTGAGAAGAGAACAAATTTTTCGCATTTCTGCTGCTCCAAACGCTTAACCAGAATGGCCTAGGGGAAAAATACACACACCGTTGTAATCGGGCGAGCTTCTACTTTCAAATGCAATAGGAATTTTTGGGTTAGGTCAATCCGTTCGCGAGATATGAGAGTTTGAAGCTAAGAAATGGTTGAGAGGAGAACAAATTTTTCGCAATTCTGCTGCTCCAAACGCTTAACCAGAATGGCATGGGAAAAAATACGCACACCGTTGTAATCGGGCGAGTTTCTACTTTCAGACGCAGCAGGAATTTTTGGGTTTGGTCAATCTGTTCGCGAGATATGGGAGTTTGAAGCTAAGAAATGGTTGAGAAGACAACAAATTTTTCGCACCTCTGCTGCTCCAAACGCTTAACCAGAATGGCCTAGGGAAAAAATACACATACCGGTGTAATCGGGAGAGTTTCTACTTTCAGACGCGACAGGAATTTTTGGGTTAGGTCAATCCGTTCGCGAGATATGGGACTTTGAATCTAAGAAATGGTTGACAAGACAACAAATTTTTCGCACTTCAGCTGCTCCAATCGCCTAATCAGAATGGTCTAGGGGAAAAATACACACACCGTTGTAATCGGGCGAGCTTCTACTTTCAAATGCAATAGGAATTTTTGGGTTAGGTCAATCCGTTCGCGAGATATGAGAGTTTGAAGCTAAGAAATGGTTGAGAAGAGAACAAATTTTTCGCAATTCTGCTGCTCCAAACGCTTAACCAGAATGGCCTAGGGGAAAAATACACACACCGTTGTAATCGGCCGAGCTTCTACTTTCAAATGCAATAGGAATTTTTGGGTTAGGTCAATCCGTTCGCGAGATATGAGAGTTTGAAGCTAAGAAATGGTTGAGAAGAGAACAAATTTTTCGCAATTCTGCTGCTCCAAACGCTTAACCAGAATGGCATGGGAAAAAATACACATACCGTTGTTATCGGGCGAGTTTCTACTTTCAAATGCAATAGGAATTTTTGTGTTAGGTCAATCCATTCGCGAGATATCGGAGTTTGAAGACAAGAAATGGTTGAGAAGGCAAAAAATTTTTCACAATTCTGCTGCTCCAAACGCTTAACCAGAATGGCCTAGGGTAAAAATACCCCTACCGTTGTAATCGCGCGAGCTTCTACTTTCAAATGCAATAGGAATTCTTGGGTTAGGCCAATCCGTTCGCGAGATATGAGAGTTTGAAGCTAAGAAATGGTTGAGAAGAGAACAAATTTTTCGCAATTCTGCTGCTCCAAACGCTTAACCAGAATGGCCTAGGGAAAAAATACGCACACAGTTGTAATCGGGCGAGTTTCTACTTTCAGACGCAGCAGGAATTTTTGGGTTTGGTCAATCTGTTCGCGAGATATGGGAGTTTGAAGCTAAGAAATGGTTGAGAAGACAACAAATTTTTCGCACCTCTGCTGCTCCAAACGCTTAACTAGAATGGCCTAGGGAAAAAATACACATACCGGTGCAATCGGGAGAGTTTCTACTTTCAGACGCAACAGGAAGTTTTGGGTTAGGTCAATCCGTTCGCGAGATATGGGACATTGAAGCTAAGAAATGGTTGAGAAGACAACAAATTTTTCGCAATTCTGCTGCTCCAATCGCTTAACCAGAATGGCCTAGGGGAAAAATACACACACCGCTGTAATCGGGCGAGTTTCTACTTTCAGATGCAACAGGAATTTTTGGGTTAGGTCAATCCGTTCGCGAGATATGGGAGTTTGAAGCTAAGAACTGGTTGAGAAGACAACAAATTTTTCGCACTTCTGCTGCTCCAAACCCTTAACCAGAATGGCCCAGGGAAAAAATGCACATACCGTTGTAATCGGGCGAGCTTCTGCTTTCAGATGCAATAGGAATTTTTGGGTTAGGTCAATCCGTTCGCGAGATATGGGACATTGAAGCTAAGAAATGGTTGAGAAGACATCAAATTTTTCGCACTTCTGCTGCTCCAAACGCTTAACCAGAATGGCCTAGGGGAAAAATACACACACCGTTGTAATCGGGCGAGCTTCTACTTTCAAATGCAATAGGAATTTTTGGGTTAGGTCAATCCGTTCGCGAGATATGAGAGTTTGAAGCTAAGAAATGGTTGAGAAGAGAACAAATTTTTCGCAATTCTGCTGCTCCAAACGCTTAACCAGAATGGCCTAGGGGAAAAATACACACACCGTTGTAATCGGGCGAGCTTCTACTTTCAAATGCAATAGGAATTTTTGGGTTAGGTCAATCCGTTCGCGAGATATGAGAGTTTGAAGCTAAGAAATGGTTGAGAGGAGAACAAATTTTTCGCAATTCTGCTGCTCCAAACGCTTAACCAGAATGGCATGGGAAAAAATACACATACCGTTGTTATCGGGCGAGTTTCTACTTTCAGACGCAGCAGGAATTTTTGGGTTTGGTCAATCTGTTCGCGAGATATGGGAGTTTGAAGCTAAGAAATGGTTGAGAAGACAACAAATTTATCGCACCTCTGCTGCTCCAAACGCTTAACCAGAATGACCTAGGGAAAAAATACACATACCGGTGTAATCGGGCGAGTTTCTACTTTCAGATGCAACAGGAATTTTTGGGTTAGGTCAATCCGTTCGCGAGATATGGGAGTTTGAAGCTAAGAACTGGTTGAGAAGACAACAAATTTTTCGCACTTCTGCTGCTCCAAACCCTTAACCAGAATGGCCCAGGGAAAAAATGCACATACCGTTGTAATCGGGCGAGCTTCTGCTTTCAGATGCAATAGGAATTTTTGGGTTAGGTCAATCCGTTCGCGAGATATGGGACATTGAAGCTAAGAAATGGTTGAGAAGACATCAAATTTTTCGCACTTCTGCTGCTCCAAACGCTTAACCAGAATGGCCTAGGGGAAAAATACACACACCGTTGTAATCGGGCGAGCTTCTACTTTCAAATGCAATAGGAATTTTTGGGTTAGGTCAATCCGTTCGCGAGATATGAGAGTTTGAAGCTAAGAAATGGTTGAGAAGAGAACAAATTTTTCGCAATTCTGCTGCTCCAAACGCTTAACCAGAATGGCCTAGGGGAAAAATACACACACCGTTGTAATCGGGCGAGCTTCTACTTTCAGATGCAACAGGAATTTTTGGGTTAGGTCAATCCGTTCGCGAGATATGAGAGTTTGAAGCTAAGAAATGGTTGAGAGGAGAACAAATTTTTCGCAATTCTGCTGCTCCAAACGCTTAACCAGAATGGCATGGGAAAAAATACACATACCGTTGTTATCGGGCGAGTTTCTACTTTCAAATGCAATAGGAATTTTTGGGTTAGGTCAATCCGTTCGCGAGATATCGGAGTTTGAAGACAAGAAATGGTTGAGAAGGCAAAAAATTTTTCGCAATTCTGCTGCTCCAAACGCTTAACCAGAATGGCCTAGGGGAAAAATACACACACCGTTGTAATCGGGCGAGCTTCTACTTTCAAATGCAATAGGAATTTTTGGGTTAGGTCAATCCGTTCGCGAGATATGGGAGTTTGAAGCTAAGAAATGGTTGTGAAGAGAACAAATTTTTCGAAATTCTGCTGTCCCAAACGCTTAACCAGAATGGCCTGGGGAAAAAATACGCACATCGTTGTAATCGGGCGAGTTTCTACTTTCAGACGCAGCAGGAATTTTTGGGTTTGGTCAATCTGTTCGCGAGATATGGGAGTTTGAATCTAAGAAATGGTTGACAAGACAACAAATTTTTCGCACTTCAGCTGCTCCAATCGCCTAATCAGAATGGTCTAGGGGAAAAATACACACACCGTTGTATTCGGGCGAGCTTCTACTTTCAAATGCAATAGGAATTTTTGGGTTAGGTCAATCGGTTCGCGAGATATGAGAGTTTGAAGCTAAGAAATGGTTGAGAAGAGAACAAATTTTTCGCAATTCTGCTGCTCCAAACGCTTAACCAGAATGGCATGGGAAAAAATACACATACCGTTGTTATCGGGCGAGTTTCTACTTTCAAATGCAATAGCAATTTTTGGGTTAGGTCAATCCATTCGCGAGATATCGGAGTTTGAAGACAAGAAATGGTTGAGAAGGCAAAAAATTTTTCACAATTCTGCTGCTCCAAACGCTTAACCAGAATGGCCTAGGGAAAAAATACCCATACCGTTGTAATCGCGCGAGCTTCTACTTTCAAATGCAATAGGAATTTTTGGGTTAGGCCAATCCGTTCGCGAGATATGAGAGTTTGAAGCTAAGAAATGGTTGAGAAGAGAACAAATTTTTCGCAATTCTGCTGCTCCAAACGCTTAACCAGAATGGCCTAGGGAAAAAATACGCATACCGTTGTATTCGGGCGAGTTTCTACTTTCAAATGCAGTAGGAATTTTTGTGTTATGTCAATCCGTTCGCGAGATATGGGAGTTTGAAGCTAAGAAATGGTTGAGAAGAGAACAAATTTTTCGCAATTCTGCTGCCCCAAACGCTTAACCAGAATGGCCTAGGGAAAAAATACGCACACCGTTGTAATCGGGAGAGTTTCTACTTTCAGACGCAGCAGGAATTTTTGGGTTTGGTCAATCTGTTCGCGAGATATGGGAGTTTGAAGCTAAGAAATGGTTGAGAAGACAACAAATTTATCGCACCTCTGCTGCTCCAAACGCTTAACCAGAATGACCTAGGGAAAAAATACACATACCGGTGTAATCGGGCGAGTTTCTACTTTCAGATGCAACAGGAATTTTTGGGTTAGGTCAATCCGTTCGGGAGATATGGGAGTTTGAAGCTAAGAACTGGTTGAGAAGACAACAAATTTTTCGCACTTCTGCTGCTCCAAACCCTTAACCAGAATGGCCCAGGGAAAAAATGCACATACCGTTGTAATCGGGCGAGCTTCTACTTTCAAATGCAATAGGAATTTTTGGGTTAGGTCAATCCGTTCGCGAGATATGAGAGTTTGAAGCTAAGAAATGGTTGAGAAGAGAACAAATTTTTCGCAATTCTGCTGCTCCAAACGCTTAACCAGAATGGCCTAGGGGAAAAATACACACACCGTTGTAATCGGGCGAGCTTCTACTTTCAAATGCAATAGGAATTTTTGGGTTAGGTCAATCCGTTCGCGAGATATGAGAGTTTGAAGCTAAGAAATGGTTGAGAGGAGAACAAATTTTTCGCAATTCTGCTGCTCCAAACGCTTAACCAGAATGGCATGGGAAAAAATACACATACCGTTGTTATCGGGCGAGTTTCTACTTTCAAATGCAATAGGAATTTTTGGGTTAGGTCAATCCGTTCGCGAGATATCGGAGTTTGAAGACAAGAAATGGTTGAGAAGGCAAAAAATTTTTCACAATTCTGCTGCTCCAAACGCTTAACCAGAATGGCCTAGGGAAAAAATACCCCTACCGTTGTAATCGCGCGAGCTTCTACTTTCAAATGCAATAGGAATTCTTGGGTTAGGCCAATCCGTTCGCGAGATATGAGAGTTTGAAGCTAAGAAATGGTTGAGAAGAGAACAAATTTTTCGCAATTCTGCTGCTCCAAACGCTTAACCAGAATGGCCTAGGGAAAAAATACGCATACCGTTGTATTCGGGCGAGTTTCTACTTTCAAATGCAGTAGGAATTTTTGTGTTATGTCAATCCGTTCGCGAGATATGGGAGTTTGAAGCTAAGAAATGGTTGTGAAGAGAACAAATTTTTCGAAATTCTGCTGCCCCAAACGCTTAACCAGAATGGCCTAGGGAAAAAATACGCACATCGTTGTAATCGGGCGAGTTTCTACTTTCAGACGCAGCAGGAATTTTTGGGTTTGGTCAATCTGTTCGCGAGATATGGGAGTTTGAAGCTAAGAAATGGTTGAGAAGAGAACAAATTTTTCGCACCTCTGCTGCTCCAAACGCTTAACCAGAATGGCCTAGGGAAAAAATACACATACCGGTGTAATCGGGAGAGTCTCTACTTTCAGACGCAACAGGAATTTTTGGGTTAGGTCAATCCGTTCGCGAGATATGGGACTTTGAATCTAAGAAATGGTTGACAA
Source organism: Ptiloglossa arizonensis (assembly GCF_051014685.1). Classification (NCBI taxonomy): domain Eukaryota; kingdom Metazoa; phylum Arthropoda; class Insecta; order Hymenoptera; family Colletidae; genus Ptiloglossa; species Ptiloglossa arizonensis. Next base: position 6,810,826 of record NW_027478385.1, read on the forward strand.
GACAACAAATTTTTCGCACTTCAGCTGCTCCAATCGCCTAATCAGAATGGTCTAGGGGAAAAATACACACACCGTTGTATTAGGGCGAGCTTCTACTTTCAAATGCAATAGGAATTTTTGGGTTAGGTCAATCGGTTCGCGAGATATGAGAGTTTGAAGCTAAGAAATGGTTGAGAAGAGAACAAATTTTTCGCAATTCTGCTGCTCCAAACGCTTAACCAGAATGGCATGGGAAAAAATACACATACCGTTGTTATCGGGCGAGTTTCTACATTCAAATGCAATAGCAATTTTTGGGTTAGGTCAATCCATTCGCGAGATATCGGAGTTTGAAGACAAGAAATGGTTGAGAAGGCAAAAAATTTTTCACAATTCTGCTGCTCCAAACGCTTAACCAGAATGGCCTAGGGAAAAAATACCCATACCGTTGTAATCGCGCGAGCTTCTACTTTCAAATGCAATAGGAATTTTTGGGTTAGGCCAATCCGTTCGCGAGATATGAGAGTTTGAAGCTAAGAAATGGTTGAGAAGAGAACAAATTTTTCGCAATTCTGCTGCTCCAAACGCTTAACCAGAATGGCCTAGGGAAAAAATACGCATACCGTTGTATTCGGGCGAGTTTCTACTTTCAAATGCAGTAGGAATTTTTGTGTTATGTCAATCCGTTCGCGAGATATGGGAGTTTGAAGCTAAGAAATGGTTGAGAAGAGAACAAATTTTTCGCAATTCTGCTGCCCCAAACGCTTAACCAGAATGGCCTAGGGAAAAAATACGCACACCGTTGTAATCGGGAGAGTTTCTACTTTCAGACGCAGCAGGAATTTTTGGGTTTGGTCAATCTGTTCGCGAGATATGGGAGTTTGAAGCTAAGAAATGGTTGAGAAGACAACAAATTTATCGCACCTCTGCTGCTCCAAACGCTTAACCAGAATGACCTAGGGAAAAAATACACATACCGGTGTAATCGGGCGAGTTTCTACTTTCAGATGCAACAGGAATTTTTGGGTTAGGTCAATCCGTTCGCGAGATATGGGAGTTTGAAGCTAAGAACTGGTTGAGAAGACAACAAATTTTTCGCACTTCTGCTGCTCCAAACCCTTAACCAGAATGGCCCAGGGAAAAAATGCACATACCGTTGTAATCGGGCGAGCTTCTGCTTTCAGATGCAATAGGAATTTTTGGGTTAGGTCAATCCGTTCGCGAGATATGGGACATTGAAGCTAAGAAATGGTTGAGAAGACATCAAATTTTTCGCACTTCTGCTGCTCCAAACGCTTAACCAGAATGGCCTAGGGGAAAAATACACACACCGTTGTAATCGGGCGAGCTTCTACTTTCAAATGCAATAGGAATTTTTGGGTTAGGTCAATCCGTTCGCGAGATATGAGAGTTTGAAGCTAAGAAATGGTTGAGAAGAGAACAAATTTTTCGCAATTCTGCTGCTCCAAACGCTTAACCAGAATGGCCTAGGGGAAAAATACACACACCGTTGTAATCGGGCGAGCTTCTACTTTCAAATGCAATAGGAATTTTTGGGTTAGGTCAATCCGTTCGCGAGATATGAGAGTTTGAAGCTAAGAAATGGTTGAGAGGAGAACAAATTTTTCGCAATTCTGCTGCTCCAAACGCTTAACCAGAATGGCATGGGAAAAAATACACATACCGTTGTTATCGGGCGAGTTTCTACTTTCAAATGCAATAGGAATTTTTGGGTTAGGTCAATCCGTTCGCGAGATATCGGAGTTTGAAGACAAGAAATGGTTGAGAAGGCAAAAAATTTTTCACAATTCTGCTGCTCCAAACGCTTAACCAGAATGGCCTAGGGAAAAAATACCCCTACCGTTGTAATCGCGCGAGCTTCTACTTTCAAATGCAATAGGAATTCTTGGGTTAGGCCAATCCGTTCGCGAGATATGAGAGTTTGAAGCTAAGAAATGGTTGAGAAGAGAACAAATTTTTCGCAATTCTGCTGCTCCAAACGCTTAACCAGAATGGCCTAGGGAAAAAATACGCATACCGTTGTATTCGGGCGAGTTTCTACTTTCAAATGCAGTAGGAATTTTTGTGTTATGTCAATCCGTTCGCGAGATATGGGAGTTTGAAGCTAAGAAATGGTTGTGAAGAGAACAAATTTTTCGAAATTCTGCTGCCCCAAACGCTTAACCAGAATGGCCTAGGGAAAAAATACGCACATCGTTGTAATCGGGCGAGTTTCTACTTTCAGACGCAGCAGGAATTTTTGGGTTTGGTCAATCTGTTCGCGAGATATGGGAGTTTGAAGCTAAGAAATGGTTGAGAAGAGAACAAATTTTTCGCACCTCTGCTGCTCCAAACGCTTAACCAGAATGGCCTAGGGAAAAAATACACATACCGGTGTAATCGGGAGAGTCTCTACTTTCAGACGCAACAGGAATTTTTGGGTTAGGTCAATCCGTTCGCGAGATATGGGACTTTGAATCTAAGAAATGGTTGACAAGACAACAAATTTTTCGCACTTCAGCTGCTCCAATCGCCTAATCAGAATGGTCTAGGGGAAAAATACACACACCGTTGTATTCGGGCGAGCTTCTACTTTCAAATGCAATAGGAATTTTTGGGTTAGGTCAATCGGTTCGCGAGATATGAGAGTTTGAAGCTAAGAAATGGTTGAGAAGAGAACAAATTTTTCGCAATTCTGCTGCTCCAAACGCTTAACCAGAATGGCATGGGAAAAAATACACATACCGTTGTTATCGGGCGAGTTTCTACTTTCAAATGCAATAGCAATTTTTGGGTTAGGTCAATCCATTCGCGAGATATCGGAGTTTGAAGACAAGAAATGGTTGAGAAGGCAAAAAATTTTTCACAATTCTGCTGCTCCAAACGCTTAACCAGAATGGCCTAGGGAAAAAATACCCATACCGTTGTAATCGCGCGAGCTTCTACTTTCAAATGCAATAGGAATTTTTGGGTTAGGCCAATCCGTTCGCGAGATATGAGAGTTTGAAGCTAAGAAATGGTTGAGAAGAGAACAAATTTTTCGCAATTCTGCTGCTCCAAACGCTTAACCAGAATGGCCTAGGGAAAAAATACGCATACCGTTGTATTCGGGCGAGTTTCTACTTTCAAATGCAGTAGGAATTTTTGTGTTATGTCAATCCGTTCGCGAGATATGGGAGTTTGAAGCTAAGAAATGGTTGAGAAGAGAACAAATTTTTCGCAATTCTGCTGCCCCAAACGCTTAACCAGAATGGCCTAGGGAAAAAATACGCACACCGTTGTAATCGGGAGAGTTTCTACTTTCAGACGCAGCAGGAATTTTTGGGTTTGGTCAATCTGTTCGCGAGATATGGGAGTTTGAAGCTAAGAAATGGTTGAGAAGACAACAAATTTATCGCACCTCTGCTGCTCCAAACGCTTAACCAGAATGACCTAGGGAAAAAATACACATACCGGTGTAATCGGGAGAGTTTCTACTTTCAGACGCAACAGGAATTTTTGGGTTAGGTCAATCCGTTCGCGAGATATGGGACTTTGAATCTAGGAAATGGTTGACAAGACAACAAATTTTTCGCACTTCAGCTGCTCCAATCGCCTAATCAGAATGGTCTAGGGGAAAAATACACACACCGTTGTAATCGGGCGAGCTTCTACTTTCAAATGCAATAGGAATTTTTGGGTTAGGTCAATCCGTTCGCGAGATATGAGAGTTTGAAACTAAGAAATGGTTGAGAAGAGAACAAATTTTTCGCAATTCTGCTGCTCCAAACGCTTAACCAGAATGGCCTAGGGGAAAAATACACACACCGTTGTAATCGGGCGAGCTTCTACTTTCAAATGCAATAGGAATTTTTGGGTTAGGTCAATCCGTTCGCGAGATATGAGAGTTTGAAGCTAAGAAATGGTTGAGAAGAGAACAAATTTTTCGCAATTCTGCTGCTCCAAACGCTTAACCAGAATGGCATGGGAAAAAATACACATACCGTTGTTATCGGGCGAGTTTCTACTTTCAAATGCAATAGGAATTTTTGGGTTAGGTCAATCCATTCGCGAGATATCGGAGTTTGAAGACAAGAAATGGTTGAGAAGGCAAAAAATTTTTCACAATTCTGCTGCTCCAAACGCTTAACCAGAATGGCCTAGGGAAAAAATACCCCTACCGTTGTAATCGCGCGAGCTTCTACTTTCAAATGCAATAGGAATTCTTGGGTTAGGTCAATCCGTTCGCGAGATATGAGAGTTTGAAGCTAAGAAATGGTTGAGAAGAGAACAAATTTTTCGCAATTCTGCTGCTCCAAACGCTTAACCAGAATGGCCTAGGGAAAAAATACGCATACCGTTGTATTCGGGCGAGTTTCTACTTTCAAATGCAGTAGGAATTTTTGTGTTATGTCAATCCGTTCGCGAGATATGGGAGTTTGAAGCTAAGAAATGGTTGTGAAGAGAACAAATTTTTCGCAATTCTGCTGCCCCAAAGGCTTAACCAGAATGGCCTAGGGAAAAAATACGCACACCGTTGTAATCGGGCGAGTTTCCACTTTCAGACGCAGCAGGAATTTTTGGGTGTGGTCAATCTGTTCGCGAGATATGGGAGTTTGAATCTAAGAAATGGTTGAGAAGACAACAAATTTTTCGCAATTCTGCTGCTCCAAACGCTTAACCAGAATGGCATGGGAAAAAATACACATACCGTTGTTATCGGGCGAGTTTCTACTTTCAAATGCAATAGGAATTTTTGGGTTAGGTCAATCCGTTCGCGAGATATCGGAGTTTGAAGACAAGAAATGGTTGAGAAGGCAAAAAATTTTTCACAATTCTGCTGCTCCAAACGCTTAACCAGAATGGCCTAGGGAAAAAATACACATACCGTTGTAATCGGGCAAGTTTCTACTTTCATACGCAGCAGGAATTTTTGGGTTTGGTCAATCCGTTCGCGAGATATGGGACTTTGAAGCTAAGAAATGGTTGAGAAGACAACAAATTTTTCGCAATTCTGCTGCTCCAAACGCTTAACCAGAATGGCCTAGGGAAAAAATACCCATACCGTTGTAATCGGACGAGTTTCTACTTTCAGTTACAATAGGAATTTTTGGGTTAGGTCAATCCGTTCGCGAGATATGGGACTTTGAAGCTAAGAAATGGTTGACCAGACAACAAATTTTTCGCACTTCTGCTGTTCCAATCGCTTAACCAGAATGGCCTAGGGGAAAAATACACGTACCGTTGTAATCGGGCGAGTTTCTACTTTCAAATGCAATAGCATTTTTGGGTTAGGTCAATCCGTTCGCGAGTTATGGGAGTTTGAAGCTAAGAAATGGTTGAGAAGAGAACAAATTTTTCGCAATTCTGCTGCTCCAAACGCTTAACCAGAATGGCCTAGGGAAAAAATACCCATACCGTTGTAATCGGGCGAGTTTCTACTTTCAGTTACAATAGGAATTTTTGGGTTAGGTCAATCCGTTCGCCAGATATGGTACTTTGAAGCTAAGAAATGGTTGACAAGACAACAAATTTTTCGCACTTCTGCTGCTCCAATCGCTTAACCAGAATGGCCTAGGGGAAAAATACACGTACCGTTGTAATCGGGCGAGTTTCTACTTTCAAATGCAATAGGAATTTTTGGGTTAAGCCAATCCGTTCGCGAGATATGAGAGTTTGAAGCTAAGAAATGGTTGAGAAGACAACAAATTTTTCGCAATTCTGCTGCTCCAAACGCTTAAGAAGAATGGGCTAGGGATAAAATACACATACCGTTGTAATCGGGCGAGTTTCTACTTTCAGTTACAATAGGAATTTTTGGGTTAGGTCAATCCGTTCGCGAGATATGGGACTTTGAAGCTAAGAAATGGTTGACAAGACAACAAATTTTTCGCACTTCTGCTGCACCAATCGCTTAACCAGAATGGCCTAGGGAAAAAATACACATACCGTTGTAATCGGGCGAGTTTCTACTTTCAGATGCAATAGGAATTTCTGGGTTAGGTCAATCCGTTTGCGAGATATGGGAGTTTGAAGCCAAGAAATGTTTGGGAAGGCAAACAATTTTTCGCAATTCTGCTGCTCCAAACGCTTAACCAGAATGGCCTAGGGAAAAAATACCCATACCGTTGTAATCGGGCGAGTTTCTACTTTCAGTTACAATAGGAATTTTTGGGTTAGGTAAATCCGTTGCGAGATATGGGAGTTTGAAGCCAAAAAATATTTGGGAAGGCAAAAAATTTTTCGCAATTCTGCTGCTCCAAACGCTTAACCAGAATAGCCTAGGGAAAAAATACACATACCTTTGTAATCGGGCGAGTTTCTACTTTCAGATGCGACAGGAATTTTTGGGTTAGGTCAATCCGTTCGCGAGATATGGGAGTTTGAAGCTAAGAACTGGTTGCGAAGACAACAAATTTTTCGCACTTCTGCTGCTCCAAACGCTTAACCAGAATGGCCCAGGGAAAAAATACACATACCGTTGTAATCGGGCGAGTTTCTACTTTCAGATGCAATAGGAATTTTTGGGTTAGGTCAATCCGTTCGCGAGATATGGGACATTGAAGCTAAGAAATGGTTGAGGAGACAACAAATTTTTTGCACTTCTGCTGCTCCAAACGCTTAACCAGAATGGCCTAGGGAAAAAATACCCATACCGTTGTAATCGGACGAGTTTCTACTTTCAGTTACAATAGGAATTTTTGGGTTAGGTCAATCCGTTCGCGAGATATGGGACTTTGAAGCTAAGAAATGGTTGACCAGACAACAAATTTTTCGCACTTCAGCTGCTCCAATCGCCTAATCAGAATGGTCTAGTGGAAAAATACACACACCTTTGTAATCGGGCGAGCTTCTACTTTCAAATGCAATAGGAATTTTTGGGTTAGGTCAATCCGTTCGCGAGATATGAGAGTTTGAAGCTAAGAAATGGTTGAGAAGAGAACAAATTTTTCGCAATTCTGCTGCTCCAAACGCTTAACCAGAATGGCCTAGGGGAAAAATACACACACCGTTGTAATCGGGCGAGCTTCTACTTTCAAATGCAATAGGAATTTTTGGGTTAGGTCAATCCGTTCGCGAGATATGAGAGTTTGAAGCTAAGAAATGGTTGAGAAGAGAACAAATTTTTCGCAATTCTGCTGCTCCAAACGCTTAACCAGAATGGCATGGGAAAAAATACACATACCGTTGTTATCGGGCGAGTTTCTACTTTCAAATGCAATAGGAATTTTTGGGTTAGGTCAATCCGTTCGCGAGATATCGGAGTTTGAAGACAAGAAATGGTTGAGAAGGCAAAAAATTTTTCACAATTCTGCTGCTCCAAACGCTTAACCAGAATGGCCTAGGGAAAAAATACCCCTACCGTTGTAATCGCGCGAGCTTCTACTTTCAAATGCAATAGGAATTCTTGGGTTAGGCCAATCCGTTCGCGAGATATGAGAGTTTGAAGCTAAGAAATGGTTGAGAAGAGAACAAATTTTTCGCAATTCTGCTGCTCCAAACGCTTAACCAGAATGGCCTAGGGAAAAAATACGCATACCGTTGTATTCGGGCGAGTTTCTACTTTCAAATGCAGTAGGAATTTTTGTGTTATGTCAATCCGTTCGCGAGATATGGGAGTTTGAAGCTAAGAAATGGTTGTGAAGAGAACAAATTTTTCGAAATTCTGCTGCCCCAAACGCTTAACCAGAATGGCCTAGGGAAAAAATACGCACATCGTTGTAATCGGGCGAGTTTCTACTTTCAGACGCAGCAGGAATTTTTGGGTTTGGTCAATCTGTTCGCGAGATATGGGAGTTTGAAGCTAAGAAATGGTTGAGAAGAGAACAAATTTTTCGCACCTCTGCTGCTCCAAACGCTTAACCAGAATGGCCTAGGGAAAAAATACACATACCGGTGTAATCGGGAGAGTCTCTACTTTCAGACGCAACAGGAATTTTTGGGTTAGGTCAATCCGTTCGCGAGATATGGGACTTTGAATCTAAGAAATGGTTGACAAGACAACAAATTTTTCGCACTTCAGCTGCTCCAATCGCCTAATCAGAATGGTCTAGGGGAAAAATACACACACCGTTGTATTAGGGCGAGCTTCTACTTTCAAATGCAATAGGAATTTTTGGGTTAGGTCAATCGGTTCGCGAGATATGAGAGTTTGAAGCTAAGAAATGGTTGAGAAGAGAACAAATTTTTCGCAATTCTGCTGCTCCAAACGCTTAACCAGAATGGCATGGGAAAAAATACACATACCGTTGTTATCGGGCGAGTTTCTACATTCAAATGCAATAGCAATTTTTGGGTTAGGTCAATCCATTCGCGAGATATCGGAGTTTGAAGACAAGAAATGGTTGAGAAGGCAAAAAATTTTTCACAATTCTGCTGCTCCAAACGCTTAACCAGAATGGCCTAGGGAAAAAATACCCATACCGTTGTAATCGCGCGAGCTTCTACTTTCAAATGCAATAGGAATTTTTGGGTTAGGCCAATCCGTTCGCGAGATATGAGAGTTTGAAGCTAAGAAATGGTTGAGAAGAGAACAAATTTTTCGCAATTCTGCTGCTCCAAACGCTTAACCAGAATGGCCTAGGGAAAAAATACGCATACCGTTGTATTCGGGCGAGTTTCTACTTTCAAATGCAGTAGGAATTTTTGTGTTATGTCAATCCGTTCGCGAGATATGGGAGTTTGAAGCTAAGAAATGGTTGAGAAGAGAACAAATTTTTCGCAATTCTGCTGCCCCAAACGCTTAACCAGAATGGCCTAGGGAAAAAATACGCACACCGTTGTAATCGGGAGAGTTTCTACTTTCAGACGCAGCAGGAATTTTTGGGTTTGGTCAATCTGTTCGCGAGATATGGGAGTTTGAAGCTAAGAAATGGTTGAGAAGACAACAAATTTATCGCACCTCTGCTGCTCCAAACGCTTAACCAGAATGACCTAGGGAAAAAATACACATACCGGTGTAATCGGGCGAGTTTCTACTTTCAGATGCAACAGGAATTTTTGGGTTAGGTCAATCCGTTCGCGAGATATGGGAGTTTGAAGCTAAGAACTGGTTGAGAAGACAACAAATTTTTCGCACTTCTGCTGCTCCAAACCCTTAACCAGAATGGCCCAGGGAAAAAATGCACATACCGTTGTAATCGGGCGAGCTTCTGCTTTCAGATGCAATAGGAATTTTTGGGTTAGGTCAATCCGTTCGCGAGATATGGGACATTGAAGCTAAGAAATGGTTGAGAAGACATCAAATTTTTCGCACTTCTGCTGCTCCAAACGCTTAACCAGAATGGCCTAGGGGAAAAATACACACACCGTTGTAATCGGGCGAGCTTCTACTTTCAAATGCAATAGGAATTTTTGGGTTAGGTCAATCCGTTCGCGAGATATGAGAGTTTGAAGCTAAGAAATGGTTGAGAAGAGAACAAATTTTTCGCAATTCTGCTGCTCCAAACGCTTAACCAGAATGGCCTAGGGGAAAAATACACACACCGTTGTAATCGGGCGAGCTTCTACTTTCAAATGCAATAGGAATTTTTGGGTTAGGTCAATCCGTTCGCGAGATATGAGAGTTTGAAGCTAAGAAATGGTTGAGAGGAGAACAAATTTTTCGCAATTCTGCTGCTCCAAACGCTTAACCAGAATGGCATGGGAAAAAATACACATACCGTTGTTATCGGGCGAGTTTCTACTTTCAAATGCAATAGGAATTTTTGGGTTAGGTCAATCCGTTCGCGAGATATCGGAGTTTGAAGACAAGAAATGGTTGAGAAGGCAAAAAATTTTTCACAATTCTGCTGCTCCAAACGCTTAACCAGAATGGCCTAGGGAAAAAATACCCCTACCGTTGTAATCGCGCGAGCTTCTACTTTCAAATGCAATAGGAATTCTTGGGTTAGGCCAATCCGTTCGCGAGATATGAGAGTTTGAAGCTAAGAAATGGTTGAGAAGAGAACAAATTTTTCGCAATTCTGCTGCTCCAAACGCTTAACCAGAATGGCCTAGGGAAAAAATACGCATACCGTTGTATTCGGGCGAGTTTCTACTTTCAAATGCAGTAGGAATTTTTGTGTTATGTCAATCCGTTCGCGAGATATGGGAGTTTGAAGCTAAGAAATGGTTGTGAAGAGAACAAATTTTTCGAAATTCTGCTGCCCCAAACGCTTAACCAGAATGGCCTAGGGAAAAAATACGCACATCGTTGTAATCGGGCGAGTTTCTACTTTCAGACGCAGCAGGAATTTTTGGGTTTGGTCAATCTGTTCGCGAGATATGGGAGTTTGAAGCTAAGAAATGGTTGAGAAGAGAACAAATTTTTCGCACCTCTGCTGCTCCAAACGCTTAACCAGAATGGCCTAGGGAAAAAATACACATACCGGTGTAATCGGGAGAGTCTCTACTTTCAGACGCAACAGGAATTTTTGGGTTAGGTCAATCCGTTCGCGAGATATGGGACTTTGAATCTAAGAAATGGTTGACAAGACAACAAATTTTTCGCACTTCAGCTGCTCCAATCGCCTAATCAGAATGGTCTAGGGGAAAAATACACACACCGTTGTATTCGGGCGAGCTTCTACTTTCAAATGCAATAGGAATTTTTGGGTTAGGTCAATCGGTTCGCGAGATATGAGAGTTTGAAGCTAAGAAATGGTTGAGAAGAGAACAAATTTTTCGCAATTCTGCTGCTCCAAACGCTTAACCAGAATGGCATGGGAAAAAATACACATACCGTTGTTATCGGGCGAGTTTCTACTTTCAAATGCAATAGCAATTTTTGGGTTAGGTCAATCCATTCGCGAGATATCGGAGTTTGAAGACAAGAAATGGTTGAGAAGGCAAAAAATTTTTCACAATTCTGCTGCTCCAAACGCTTAACCAGAATGGCCTAGGGAAAAAATACCCATACCGTTGTAATCGCGCGAGCTTCTACTTTCAAATGCAATAGGAATTTTTGGGTTAGGCCAATCCGTTCGCGAGATATGAGAGTTTGAAGCTAAGAAATGGTTGAGAAGAGAACAAATTTTTCGCAATTCTGCTGCTCCAAACGCTTAACCAGAATGGCCTAGGGAAAAAATACGCATACCGTTGTATTCGGGCGAGTTTCTACTTTCAAATGCAGTAGGAATTTTTGTGTTATGTCAATCCGTTCGCGAGATATGGGAGTTTGAAGCTAAGAAATGGTTGAGAAGAGAACAAATTTTTCGCAATTCTGCTGCCCCAAACGCTTAACCAGAATGGCCTAGGGAAAAAATACGCACACCGTTGTAATCGGGAGAGTTTCTACTTTCAGACGCAGCAGGAATTTTTGGGTTTGGTCAATCTGTTCGCGAGATATGGGAGTTTGAAGCTAAGAAATGGTTGAGAAGACAACAAATTTATCGCACCTCTGCTGCTCCAAACGCTTAACCAGAATGACCTAGGGAAAAAATACACATACCGGTGTAATCGGGAGAGTTTCTACTTTCAGACGCAACAGGAATTTTTGGGTTAGGTCAATCCGTTCGCGAGATATGGGACTTTGAATCTAGGAAATGGTTGACAAGACAACAAATTTTTCGCACTTCAGCTGCTCCAATCGCCTAATCAGAATGGTCTAGGGGAAAAATACACACACCGTTGTAATCGGGCGAGCTTCTACTTTCAAATGCAATAGGAATTTTTGGGTTAGGTCAATCCGTTCGCGAGATATGAGAGTTTGAAACTAAGAAATGGTTGAGAAGAGAACAAATTTTTCGCAATTCTGCTGCTCCAAACGCTTAACCAGAATGGCCTAGGGGAAAAATACACACACCGTTGTAATCGGGCGAGCTTCTACTTTCAAATGCAATAGGAATTTTTGGGTTAGGTCAATCCGTTCGCGAGATATGAGAGTTTGAAGCTAAGAAATGGTTGAGAAGAGAACAAATTTTTCGCAATTCTGCTGCTCCAAACGCTTAACCAGAATGGCATGGGAAAAAATACACATACCGTTGTTATCGGGCGAGTTTCTACTTTCAAATGCAATAGGAATTTTTGGGTTAGGTCAATCCATTCGCGAGATATCGGAGTTTGAAGACAAGAAATGGTTGAGAAGGCAAAAAATTTTTCACAATTCTGCTGCTCCAAACGCTTAACCAGAATGGCCTAGGGAAAAAATACCCCTACCGTTGTAATCGCGCGAGCTTCTACTTTCAAATGCAATAGGAATTCTTGGGTTAGGTCAATCCGTTCGCGAGATATGAGAGTTTGAAGCTAAGAAATGGTTGAGAAGAGAACAAATTTTTCGCAATTCTGCTGCTCCAAACGCTTAACCAGAATGGCCTAGGGAAAAAATACGCATACCGTTGTATTCGGGCGAGTTTCTACTTTCAAATGCAGTAGGAATTTTTGTGTTATGTCAATCCGTTCGCGAGATATGGGAGTTTGAAGCTAAGAAATGGTTGTGAAGAGAACAAATTTTTCGCAATTCTGCTGCCCCAAAGGCTTAACCAGAATGGCCTAGGGAAAAAATACGCACACCGTTGTAATCGGGCGAGTTTCCACTTTCAGACGCAGCAGGAATTTTTGGGTGTGGTCAATCTGTTCGCGAGATATGGGAGTTTGAATCTAAGAAATGGTTGAGAAGACAACAAATTTTTCGCAATTCTGCTGCTCCAAACGCTTAACCAGAATGGCATGGGAAAAAATACACATACCGTTGTTATCGGGCGAGTTTCTACTTTCAAATGCAATAGGAATTTTTGGGTTAGGTCAATCCGTTCGCGAGATATCGGAGTTTGAAGACAAGAAATGGTTGAGAAGGCAAAAAATTTTTCACAATTCTGCTGCTCCAAACGCTTAACCAGAATGGCCTAGGGAAAAAATACACATACCGTTGTAATCGGGCAAGTTTCTACTTTCATACGCAGCAGGAATTTTTGGGTTTGGTCAATCCGTTCGCGAGATATGGGACTTTGAAGCTAAGAAATGGTTGAGAAGACAACAAATTTTTCGCAATTCTGCTGCTCCAAACGCTTAACCAGAATGGCCTAGGGAAAAAATACCCATACCGTTGTAATCGGACGAGTTTCTACTTTCAGTTACAATAGGAATTTTTGGGTTAGGTCAATCCGTTCGCGAGATATGGGACTTTGAAGCTAAGAAATGGTTGACCAGACAACAAATTTTTCGCACTTCTGCTGTTCCAATCGCTTAACCAGAATGGCCTAGGGGAAAAATACACGTACCGTTGTAATCGGGCGAGTTTCTACTTTCAAATGCAATAGCATTTTTGGGTTAGGTCAATCCGTTCGCGAGTTATGGGAGTTTGAAGCTAAGAAATGGTTGAGAAGAGAACAAATTTTTCGCAATTCTGCTGCTCCAAACGCTTAACCAGAATGGCCTAGGGAAAAAATACCCATACCGTTGTAATCGGGCGAGTTTCTACTTTCAGTTACAATAGGAATTTTTGGGTTAGGTCAATCCGTTCGCCAGATATGGTACTTTGAAGCTAAGAAATGGTTGACAAGACAACAAATTTTTCGCACTTCTGCTGCTCCAATCGCTTAACCAGAATGGCCTAGGGGAAAAATACACGTACCGTTGTAATCGGGCGAGTTTCTACTTTCAAATGCAATAGGAATTTTTGGGTTAAGCCAATCCGTTCGCGAGATATGAGAGTTTGAAGCTAAGAAATGGTTGAGAAGACAACAAATTTTTCGCAATTCTGCTGCTCCAAACGCTTAAGAAGAATGGGCTAGGGATAAAATACACATACCGTTGTAATCGGGCGAGTTTCTACTTTCAGTTACAATAGGAATTTTTGGGTTAGGTCAATCCGTTCGCGAGATATGGGACTTTGAAGCTAAGAAATGGTTGACAAGACAACAAATTTTTCGCACTTCTGCTGCACCAATCGCTTAACCAGAATGGCCTAGGGAAAAAATACACATACCGTTGTAATCGGGCGAGTTTCTACTTTCAGATGCAATAGGAATTTCTGGGTTAGGTCAATCCGTTTGCGAGATATGGGAGTTTGAAGCCAAGAAATGTTTGGGAAGGCAAACAATTTTTCGCAATTCTGCTGCTCCAAACGCTTAACCAGAATGGCCTAGGGAAAAAATACCCATACCGTTGTAATCGGGCGAGTTTCTACTTTCAGTTACAATAGGAATTTTTGGGTTAGGTAAATCCGTTGCGAGATATGGGAGTTTGAAGCCAAAAAATATTTGGGAAGGCAAAAAATTTTTCGCAATTCTGCTGCTCCAAACGCTTAACCAGAATAGCCTAGGGAAAAAATACACATACCTTTGTAATCGGGCGAGTTTCTACTTTCAGATGCGACAGGAATTTTTGGGTTAGGTCAATCCGTTCGCGAGATATGGGAGTTTGAAGCTAAGAACTGGTTGCGAAGACAACAAATTTTTCGCACTTCTGCTGCTCCAAACGCTTAACCAGAATGGCCCAGGGAAAAAATACACATACCGTTGTAATCGGGCGAGTTTCTACTTTCAGATGCAATAGGAATTTTTGGGTTAGGTCAATCCGTTCGCGAGATATGGGACATTGAAGCTAAGAAATGGTTGAGGAGACAACAAATTTTTTGCACTTCTGCTGCTCCAAACGCTTAACCAGAATGGCCTAGGGAAAAAATACCCATACCGTTGTAATCGGACGAGTTTCTACTTTCAGTTACAATAGGAATTTTTGGGTTAGGTCAATCCGTTCGCGAGATATGGGACTTTGAAGCTAAGAAATGGTTGACCAGACAACAAATTTTTCGCACTTCAGCTGCTCCAATCGCCTAATCAGAATGGTCTAGTGGAAAAATACACACACCTTTGTAATCGGGCGAGCTTCTACTTTCAAATGCAATAGGAATTTTTGGGTTAGGTCAATCCGTTCGCGAGATATGAGAGTTTGAAGCTAAGAAATGGTTGAGAAGAGAACAAATTTTTCGCAATTCTGCTGCTCCAAACGCTTAACCAGAATGGCCTAGGGGAAAAATACACACACCGTTGTAATCGGGCGAGCTTCTACTTTCAAATGCAATAGGAATTTTTGGGTTAGGTCAATCCGTTCGCGAGATATGAGAGTTTGAAGCTAAGAAATGGTTGAGAAGAGAACAAATTTTTCGCAATTCTGCTGCTCCAAACGCTTAACCAGAATGGCATGGGAAAAAATACACATACCGTTGTTATCGGGCGAGTTTCTACTTTCAAATGCAATAGGAATTTTTGGGTTAGGTCAATCCGTTCGCGAGATATCGGAGTTTGAAGACAAGAAATGGTTGAGAAGGCAAAAAATTTTTCACAATTCTGCTGCTCCAAACGCTTAACCAGAATGGCCTAGGGAAAAAATACCCCTAACGTTGTAATCGCGCGAGCTTCTACTTTCAAATGCAATAGGAATTCTTGGGTTAGGCCAATCCGTTCGCGAGATATGAGAGTTTGAAGCTAAGAAATGGTTGAGAAGAGAACAAATTTTTCGCAATTCTGCTGCTCCAAACGCTTAACCAGAATGGCCTAAGGAAAAAATACGCATACCGTTGTATTCGGGCGAGTTTCTACTTTCAAATGCAGTAGGAATTTTTGTGTTATGTCAATCCGTTCGCGAGATATGGGAGTTTGAAGCTAAGAAATGGTTGTGAAGAGAACAAATTTTTCGCAATTCTGCTGCCCCAAACGCTTAACCAGAATGGCCTAGGGAAAAAATACGCACATCGTTGTAATCGGGCGAGTTTCTACTTTCAGACGCAGCAGGAATTTTTGGGTTTGGTCAATCTGTTCGCGAGATATGGGAGTTTGAAGCTAAGAAATGGTTGAGAAGAGAACAAATTTTTCGCACCTCTGCTGCTCCAAACGCTTAACCAGAATGGCCTAGGGAAAAAATACACATACCGGTGTAATCGGGAGAGTTTCTACTTTCAGACGCAACAGGAATTTTTGGGTTATGTCAATCCGTTCGCGAGATATGGGACTTTGAATCTAAGAAATGGTTGACAAGACAACAAATTTTTCGCACTTCAGCTGCTCCAATCGCCTAATCAGAATGGTCTAGGGGAAAAATACACACACCGTTGTATTCGGGCGAGCTTCTACTTTCAAATGCAATAGGAATTTTTGGGTTAGGTCAATCGGTTCGCGAGATATGAGAGTTTGAAGCTAAGAAATGTTTGAGAAGAGAACAAATTTTTCGCAATTCTGCTGCTCCAAACGCTTAACCAGAATGGCATGGGAAAAAATACACATACCGTTGATATCGGGCGAGTTTCTACTTTCAAATGCAATAGGAATTTTTGGGTTAGGTCAATCCATTCGCGAGATATCGGAGTTTGAAGACAAGAAATGGTTGAGAAGGCAAAAAATTTTTCACAATTCTGCTGCTCCAAACGCTTAACCAGAATGGCCTAGGGAAAAAATACCCCTACCGTTGTAATCGCGCGAGCTTCTACTTTCAAATGCAATAGGAATTCTTGGGTTAGGTCAATCCGTTCGCGAGATATGAGAGTTTGAAGCTAAGAAATGGTTGAGAAGAGAACAAATTTTTCGCAATTCTGCTGCTCCAAACGCTTAACCAGAATGGCCTAGGGAAAAAATACGCATACCGTTGTATTCGGGCGAGTTTCTACTTTCAAATGCAGTAGGAATTTTTGTGTTATGTCAATCCGTTCGCGAGATATGGGAGTTTGAAGCTAAGAAATGGTTGTGAAGAGAACAAATTTTTCGCAATTCTGCTGCCCCAAAGGCTTAACCAGAATGGCCTAGGGAAAAAATACGCACACCGTTGTAATCGGGCGAGTTTCCACTTTCAGACGCAGCAGGAATTTTTGGGTGTGGTCAATCTGTTCGCGAGATATGGGAGTTTGAATCTAAGAAATGGTTGAGAAGACAACAAATTTTTCGCAATTCTGCTGCTCCAAACGCTTAACCAGAATGGCATGGGAAAAAATACACATACCGTTGTTATCGGGCGAGTTTCTACTTTCAAATGCAATAGGAATTTTTGGGTTAGGTCAATCCGTTCGCGAGATATCGGAGTTTGAAGACAAGAAATGGTTGAGAAGGCAAAAAATTTTTCACAATTCTGCTGCTCCAAACGCTTAACCAGAATGGCCTAGGGAAAAAATACACATACCGTTGTAATCGGGCAAGTTTCTACTTTCATACGCAGCAGGAATTTTTGGGTTTGGTCAATCCGTTCGCGAGATATGGGACTTTGAAGCTAAGAAATGGTTGAGAAGACAACAAATTTTTCGCAATTCTGCTGCACCAAACGCTTAACCAGAATGGCCTAGGGAAAAAATACCCATACCGTTGTAATCGGACGAGTTTCTACTTTCAGTTACAATAGGAATTTTTGGGTTAGGTCAATCCGTTCGCGAGATATGGGACTTTGAAGCTAAGAAATGGTTGACCAGACAACAAATTTTTCGCACTTCTGCTGTTCCAATCGCTTAACCAGAATGGCCTAGGGGAAAAATACACGTACCGTTGTAATCGGGCGAGTTTCTACTTTCAAATGCAATAGCATTTTTGGGTTAGGTCAATCCGTTCGCGAGTTATGGGAGTTTGAAGCTAAGAAATGGTTGAGAAGAGAACAAATTTTTCGCAATTCTGCTGCTCCAAACGCTTAACCAGAATGGCCTAGGGAAAAAATACACATACCGTTGTAATCGGGCGAGTTTCTACTTTCAGTTACAATAGGAATTTTTGGGTTAGGTAAATCCGTTGCGAGATATGGGAGTTTGAAGCCAAGAAATATTTGGGAAGGCAAAAAATTTTTCGCAATTCTGCTGCTGCAAACGCTTAACCAGAATAGCCTAGGGGAAAAATACACGTACCGTTGTAAACGGGCGAGTTTCTACTTTCAAATGCAATAGGAATTTTTGGGTTAAGCCAATCCGTTTGCGAGATATGGGAGTTTGAAGCCAAGAAATGTTTGGGAAGGCAAACAATTTTTCGCAATTCTGCTGCTCCAAACGCTTAACCAGAATGGCCTAGGGAAAAAATACCCATACCGTTGTAATCGGGCGAGTTTCTACTTTCAGTTACAATAGGAATTTTTGGGTTAGGTCAATCCGTTCGCCAGATATGGTACTTTGAAGCTAAGAAATGGTTGACAAGACAACAAATTTTTCGCACTTCTGCTGCTCCAATCGCTTAACCAGAATGGCCTAGGGGAAAAATACACGTACCGTTGTAATCGGGCGAGTTTCTACTTTCAAATGCAATAGGAATTTTTGGGTTAAGCCAATCCGTTCGCGAGATATGAGAGTTTGAAGCTAAGAAATGGTTGAGAAGACAACAAATTTTTCGCAATTCTGCTGCTCCAAACGCTTAAGAAGAATGGGCTAGGGATAAAATACACATACCGTTGTAATCGGGCGAGTTTCTACTTTCAGTTACAATAGGAATTTTTGGGTTAGGTCAATCCGTTCGCGAGATATGGGACTTTGAAGCTAAGAAATGGTTGACAAGACAACAAATTTTTCGCACTTCTGCTGCACCAATCGCTTAACCAGAATGGCCTAGGGAAAAAATACACATACCGTTGTAATCGGGCGAGTTTCTACTTTCAGATGCAATAGGAATTTCTGGGTTAGGTCAATCCGTTTGCGAGATATGGGAGTTTGAAGCCAAGAAATGTTTGGGAAGGCAAACAATTTTTCGCAATTCTGCTGCTCCAAACGCTTAACCAGAATGGCCTAGGGAAAAAATACCCATACCGTTGTAATCGGGCGAGTTTCTACTTTCAGTTACAATAGGAATTTTTGGGTTAGGTAAATCCGTTGCAAGATATGGGAGTTTGAAGCCAAGAAATATTTGGGAAGGCAAAAAATTTTTCGCAATTCTGCTGCTCCAAACGCTTAACCAGAATAGCCTAGGGAAAAAATACACATACCTTTGTAATCGGGCGAGTTTCTACTTTCAGATGCGACAGGAATTTTTGGGTTAGGTCAATCCGTTCGCGAGATATGGGAGTTTGAAGCTAAGAACTGGTTGCGAAGACAACAAATTTTTCGCACTTCTGCTGCTCCAAACGCTTAACCAGAATGGCCCAGGGAAAAAATACACATACCGTTGTAATCGGGCGAGTTTCTACTTTCAGATGCAATAGGAATTTTTGGGTTAGGTCAATCCGTTCGCGAGATATGGGACATTGAAGCTAAGAAATGGTTGAGGAGACAACAAATTTTTTGCACTTCTGCTGCTCCAAACGCTTAACCAGAATGGCCTAGGGAAAAAATACCCATACCGTTGTAATCGGACGAGTTTCTACTTTCAGTTACAATAGGAATTTTTGGGTTAGGTCAATCCGTTCGCGAGATATGGGACTTTGAAGCTAAGAAATGGTTGACCAGACAACAAATTTTTCGCACTTCAGCTGCTCCAATCGCCTAATCAGAATGGTCTAGTGGAAAAATACACACACCTTTGTAATCGGGCGAGCTTCTACTTTCAAATGCAATAGGAATTTTTGGGTTAGGTCAATCCGTTCGCGAGATATGAGAGTTTGAAGCTAAGAAATGGTTGAGAAGAGAACAAATTTTTCGCAATTCTGCTGCTCCAAACGCTTAACCAGAATGGCCTAGGGGAAAAATACACACACCGTTGTAATCGGGCGAGCTTCTACTTTCAAATGCAATAGGAATTTTTGGGTTAGGTCAATCCGTTCGCGAGATATGAGAGTTTGAAGCTAAGAAATGGTTGAGAAGAGAACAAATTTTTCGCAATTCTGCTGCTCCAAACGCTTAACCAGAATGGCATGGGAAAAAATACACATACCGTTGTTATCGGGCGAGTTTCTACTTTCAAATGCAATAGGAATTTTTGGGTTAGGTCAATCCGTTCGCGAGATATCGGAGTTTGAAGACAAGAAATGGTTGAGAAGGCAAAAAATTTTTCACAATTCTGCTGCTCCAAACGCTTAACCAGAATGGCCTAGGGAAAAAATACCACTAACGTTGTAATCGCGCGAGCTTCTACTTTCAAATGCAATAGGAATTCTTGGGTTAGGCCAATCCGTTCGCGAGATATGAGAGTTTGAAGCTAAGAAATGGTTGAGAAGAGAACAAATTTTTCGCAATTCTGCTGCTCCAAACGCTTAACCAGAATGGCCTAGGGAAAAAATACGCATACCGTTGTATTCGGGCGAGTTTCTACTTTCAAATGCAGTAGGAATTTTTGTGTTATGTCAATCCGTTCGCGAGATATGGGAGTTTGAAGCTAAGAAATGGTTGTGAAGAGAACAAATTTTTCGCAATTCTGCTGCCCCAAACGCTTAACCAGAATGGCCTAGGGAAAAAATACGCACATCGTTGTAATCGGGCGAGTTTCTACTTTCAGACGCAGCAGGAATTTTTGGGTTTGGTCAATCTGTTCGCGAGATATGGGAGTTTGAAGCTAAGAAATGGTTGAGAAGAGAACAAATTTTTCGCACCTCTGCTGCTCCAAACGCTTAACCAGAATGGCCTAGGGAAAAAATACACATACCGGTGTAATCGGGAGAGTTTCTGCTTTCAGACGCAACAGGAATTTTTGGGTTATGTCAATCCTTTCGCGAGATATGGGACTTTGAATCTAAGAAATGGTTGACAAGACAACAAATTTTTCGCACTTCAGCTGCTCCAATCGCCTAATCAGAATGGTCTAGGGGAAAAATACACACACCGTTGTATTCGGGCGAGCTTCTACTTTCAAATGCAATAGGAATTTTTGGGTTAGGTCAATCGGTTCGCGAGATATGAGAGTTTGAAGCTAAGAAATGTTTGAGAAGAGAACAAATTTTTCGCAATTCTGCTGCTCCAAACGCTTAACCAGAATGGCATGGGAAAAAATACACATACCGTTGTTATCGGGCGAGTTTCTACTTTCAAATGCAATAGCAATTTTTGGGTTAGGTCAATCCATTCGCGAGATATCGGAGTTTGAAGACAAGAAATGGTTGAGAAGGCAAAAAATTTTTCACAATTCTGCTGCTCCAAACGCTTAACCAGAATGGCCTAGGGAAAAATACACACACCTTTGTAATCGGGCGAGCTTCTACTTTCAAATGCAATAGGAATTTTTGGGTTAGGTCAATCTGTTCGCGAGATATGGGAGTTTGAAGCTAAGAAATGGTTGAGAAGAGAACAAATTTTTCGCACCTCTGCTGCTCCAAACGCTTAACCAGAATGGCCTAGGGAAAAAATACACATACCGGTGTAATCGGGAGAGTTTCTACTTTCAGACGCAACAGGAATTTTTGGGTTATGTCAATCCGTTCGCGAGATATGGGACTTTGAATCTAAGAAATGGTTGACAAGACAACAAATTTTTCGCACTTCAGCTGCTCCAATCGCCTAATCAGAATGGTCTAGGGGAAAAATACACACACCGTTGTATTCGGGCGAGCTTCTACTTTCAAATGCAATAGGAATTTTTGGGTTAGGTCAATCGGTTCGCGAGATATGAGAGTTTGAAGCTAAGAAATGGTTGAGAAGAGAACAAATTTTTCGCAATTCTGCTGCTCCAAACGCTTAACCAGAATGGCATGGGAAAAAATACACATACCGTTGTTATCGGGCGAGTTTCTACTTTCAAATGCAATAGCAATTTTTGGGTTAGGTCAATCCATTCGCGAGATATCGGAGTTTGAAGACAAGAAATGGTTGAGAAGGCAAAAAATTTTTCACAATTCTGCTGCTCCAAACGCTTAACCAGAATGGCCTAGGGAAAAATTACCCATACCGTTGTAATCGGGCGAGTTTCTACTTTCAGTTACAATAGGAATTTTTGGGTTAGGTAAATCCGTTGCGAGATATGGGAGTTTGAAGCCAAGAAATATTTGGGAAGGCAAAAAATTTTTCGCAATTCTGCTGCTCCAAACGCTTAACCAGAATGGCCTAGGGGAAAAATACACGTACCGTTGTAATCGGGCGAGTTTCTACTTTCAAATGCAATAGGAATTTTTGGGTTAAGCCAATCCGTTCGCGAGATATGAGAGTTTGAAGCTAAGAAATGGTTGAAAAGACAACAAATTTTTCGCAATTCTGCTGCTCCAAACGCTTAAGAAGAATGGGCTAGGGATAAAATACACATACCGTTGTAATCGGGCGAGTTTCTACTTTCAGTTACAATAGGAATTTTTGGGTTAGGTCAATCCGTTCGCGAGATATGGGACTTTGAAGCTAAGAAATGGTTGACAAGACAACAAATTTTTCGCACTTCTGCTGCACCAATCGCTTAACCAGAATGGCCTAGGGAAAAAATACACATACCGTTGTAATCGGGCGAGTTTCTACTTTCAGATGCAATAGGAATTTCTGGGTTAGGTCAATCCGTTTGCGAGATATGGGAGTTTGAAGCCAAGAAATGTTTGGGAAGGCAAACAATTTTTCGCAATTCTGCTGCTCCAAACGCTTAACCAGAATGGCCTAGGGAAAAAATACCCATACCGTTGTAATCGGGCGAGTTTCTACTTTCAGTTACAATAGGAATTTTTGGGTTAGGTAAATCCGTTGCGAGATATGGGAGTTTGAAGCCAAGAAATATTTGGGAAGGCAAAAAATTTTTCGCAATTCTGCTGCTCCAAACGCTTAACCAGAATAGCCTAGGGAAAAAATACACATACCTTTGTAATCGGGCGAGTTTCTACTTTCAGATGCGACAGGAATTTTTGGGTTAGGTCAATCCGTTCGCGAGATATGGGAGTTTGAAGCTAAGAACTGGTTGCGAAGACAACAAATTTTTCGCACTTCTGCTGCTCCAAACGCTTAACCAGAATGGCCCAGGGAAAAAATACACATACCGTTGTAATCGGGCGAGTTTCTACTTTCAGATGCAATAGGAATTTTTGGGTTAGGTCAATCCGTTCGCGAGATATGGGACATTGAAGCTAAGAAATGGTTGAGGAGACAACAAATTTTTTGCACTTCTGCTGCTCCAAACGCTTAACCAGAATGGCCTAGGGAAAAAATACCCATACCGTTGTAATCGGACGAGTTTCTACTTTCAGTTACAATAGGAATTTTTGGGTTAGGTCAATCCGTTCGCGAGATATGGGACTTTGAAGCTAAGAAATGGTTGACCAGACAACAAATTTTTCGCACTTCAGCTGCTCCAATCGCCTAATCAGAATGGTCTAGTGGAAAAATACACACACCTTTGTAATCGGGCGAGCTTCTACTTTCAAATGCAATAGGAATTTTTGGGTTAGGTCAATCCGTTCGCGAGATATGAGAGTTTGAAGCTAAGAAATGGTTGAGAAGAGAACAAATTTTTCGCAATTCTGCTGCTCCAAACGCTTAACCAGAATGGCCTAGGGGAAAAATACACACACCGTTGTAATCGGGCGAGCTTCTACTTTCAAATGCAATAGGAATTTTTGGGTTAGGTCAATCCGTTCGCGAGATATGAGAGTTTGAAGCTAAGAAATGGTTGAGAAGAGAACAAATTTTTCGCAATTCTGCTGCTCCAAACGCTTAACCAGAATGGCATGGGAAAAAATACACATACCGTTGTTATCGGGCGAGTTTCTACTTTCAAATGCAATAGGAATTTTTGGGTTAGGTCAATCCGTTCGCGAGATATCGGAGTTTGAAGACAAGAAATGGTTGAGAAGGCAAAAAATTTTTCACAATTCTGCTGCTCCAAACGCTTAACCAGAATGGCCTAGGGAAAAAATACCCCTAACGTTGTAATCGCGCGAGCTTCTACTTTCAAATGCAATAGGAATTCTTGGGTTAGGCCAATCCGTTCGCGAGATATGAGAGTTTGAAGCTAAGAAATGGTTGAGAAGAGAACAAATTTTTCGCAATTCTGCTGCTCCAAACGCTTAACCAGAATGGCCTAGGGAAAAAATACGCATACCGTTGTATTCGGGCGAGTTTCTACTTTCAAATGCAGTAGGAATTTTTGTGTTATGTCAATCCGTTCGCGAGATATGGGAGTTTGAAGCTAAGAAATGGTTGTGAAGAGAACAAATTTTTCGCAATTCTGCTGCCCCAAACGCTTAACCAGAATGGCCTAGGGAAAAAATACGCACATCGTTGTAATCGGGCGAGTTTCTACTTTCAGACGCAGCAGGAATTTTTGGGTTTGGTCAATCTGTTCGCGAGATATGGGAGTTTGAAGCTAAGAAATGGTTGAGAAGAGAACAAATTTTTCGCACCTCTGCTGCTCCAAACGCTTAACCAGAATGGCCTAGGGAAAAAATACACATACCGGTGTAATCGGGAGAGTTTCTGCTTTCAGACGCAACAGGAATTTTTGGGTTATGTCAATCCGTTCGCGAGATATGGGACTTTGAATCTAAGAAATGGTTGACAAGACAACAAATTTTTCGCACTTCAGCTGCTCCAATCGCCTAATCAGAATGGTCTAGGGGAAAAATACACACACCGTTGTATTCGGGCGAGCTTCTACTTTCAAATGCAATAGGAATTTTTGGGTTAGGTCAATCGGTTCGCGAGATATGAGAGTTTGAAGCTAAGAAATGTTTGAGAAGAGAACAAATTTTTCGCAATTCTGCTGCTCCAAACGCTTAACCAGAATGGCATGGGAAAAAATACACATACCGTTGTTATCGGGCGAGTTTCTACTTTCAAATGCAATAGCAATTTTTGGGTTAGGTCAATCCATTCGCGAGATATCGGAGTTTGAAGACAAGAAATGGTTGAGAAGGCAAAAAATTTTTCACAATTCTGCTGCTCCAAACGCTTAACCAGAATGGCCTAGGGAAAAATACACACACCTTTGTAATCGGGCGAGCTTCTACTTTCAAATGCAATAGGAATTTTTGGGTTAGGTCAATCTGTTCGCGAGATATGGGAGTTTGAAGCTAAGAAATGGTTGAGAAGAGAACAAATTTTTCGCACCTCTGCTGCTCCAAACGCTTAACCAGAATGGCCTAGGGAAAAAATACACATACCGGTGTAATCGGGAGAGTTTCTACTTTCAGACGCAACAGGAATTTTTGGGTTATGTCAATCCGTTCGCGAGATATGGGACTTTGAATCTAAGAAATGGTTGACAAGACAACAAATTTTTCGCACTTCAGCTGCTCCAATCGCCTAATCAGAATGGTCTAGGGGAAAAATACACACACCGTTGTATTCGGGCGAGCTTCTACTTTCAAATGCAATAGGAATTTTTGGGTTAGGTCAATCGGTTCGCGAGATATGAGAGTTTGAAGCTAAGAAATGGTTGAGAAGAGAACAAATTTTTCGCAATTCTGCTGCTCCAAACGCTTAACCAGAATGGCATGGGAAAAAATACACATACCGTTGTTATCGGGCGAGTTTCTACTTTCAAATGCAATAGCAATTTTTGGGTTAGGTCAATCCATTCGCGAGATATCGGAGTTTGAAGACAAGAAATGGTTGAGAAGGCAAAAAATTTTTCACAATTCTGCTGCTCCAAACGCTTAACCAGAATGGCCTAGGGAAAAATTACCCATACCGTTGTAATCGCGCGAGCTTCTACTTTCAAATGCAATAGGAATTTTTGGGTTAGGCCAATCCGTTCGCGAGATATGAGAGTTTGAAGCTAAGAAATGGTTGAGAAGAGAACAAATTTTTCGCAATTCTGCTGCTCCAAACGCTTAACCAGAATGGCCTAGGGAAAAAATACGCATACCGTTGTATTCGGGCGAGTTTCTACTTTCAAATGCAGTAGGAATTTTTGTGTTATGTCAATCCGTTCGCGAGATATGGGAGTTTGAAGCTAAGAAATGGTTGTGAAGAGAACAAATTTTTCGCAATTCTGCTGCTCCAAACGCTTAACCAGAATGGCCTAGGGAAAAAATACGCATACCGTTGTATTCGGGCGAGTTTCTACTTTCAAATGCAGTAGGAATTTTTGTGTTATGTCAATCCGTTCGCGAGATATGGGACTTTGAATCTAGGAAATGGTTGACAAGACAACAAATTTTTCGCACTTCAGCTGCTCCAATCGCCTAATCAGAATGGTCTAGGGGAAAAATACACACACCGTTGTAATCGGGCGAGCTTCTACTTTCAAATGCAATAGGAATTTTTGGGTTAGGTCAATCCGTTCGCGAGATATGAGAGTTTGAAGCTAAGAAATGGTTGAGAAGAGAACAAATTTTTCGCAATTCTGCTGCTCCAAACGCTTAACCAGAATGGCATGGGAAAAAATACACATACCGTTGTTATCGGGCGAGTTTCTACTTTCAAATGCAATAGGAATTTTTGGGTTAGGTCAATCCATTCGCGAGATATCGGAGTTTGAAGACAAGAAATGGTTGAGAAGGCAAAAAATTTTTCACAATTCTGCTGCTCCAAACGCTTAACCAGAATGGCCTAGGGAAAAAATACCCCTACCGTTGTAATCGCGCGAGCTTCTACTTTCAAATGCAATAGGAATTCTTGGGTTAGGCCAATCCGTTCGCGAGATATGAGAGTTTGAAGCTAAGAAATGGTTGAGAAGAGAAGAAATTTTTCGCAATTCTGCTGCTCCAAACGCTTAAGAAGAATGGCCTAGGGAAAAAATACGCATACCGTTGTAATCGGGCGAGTTTCTACTTTCAGTTACAATAGGAATTTTTGGGTTAGGTCAATCCGTTCGCGAGATATGGGACTTTGAAGCTAAGAAATGGTTGACAAGACAACAAATTTTTCGCAATTCTGCTGCCCCAAAGGCTTAACCAGAATGGCCTAGGGAAAAAATACGCACACCGTTGTAATCGGGCGAGTTTCCACTTTCAGACGCAGCAGGAATTTTTGGGTTTGGTCAATCTGTTCGCGAGATATGGGAGTTTGAAGCTAAGAAATGGTTGAGAAGACAACAAATTTTTCGCAATTCTGCTGCTCCAAACGCTTAACCAGAATGGCATGGGAAAAAATACACATACCGTTGTTATCGGGCGAGTTTCTACTTTCAAATGCAATAGGAATTTTTGGGTTAGGTCAATCCGTTCGCGAGATATCGGAGTTTGAAGACAAGAAATGGTTGAGAAGGCAAAAAATTTTTCACAATTCTGCTGCTCCAAACGCTTAACCAGAATGGCCTAGGGAAAAAATACCCATACCGTTGTAATCGCGCGAGCTTCTACTTTCAAATGCAATAGGAATTTTTGGGTTAGGCCAATCCGTTCGCGAGATATGAGAGTTTGAAGCTAAGAAATGGTTGAGAAGAGAAGAAATTTTTCGCAATTCCGCTGCTCCAAACGCTTAACCAGAATGGCCTAGGGAAAAAATACACATACCGTTGTAATCGGGCAAGTTTCTACTTTCATACGCAGCAGGAATTTTTGGGTTTGGTCAATCCGTTCGCGAGATATGGGACTTTGAAGCTAAGAAATGGTTGAGAAGACAACAAATTTTTCGCAATTCTGCTGCTCCAAACGCTTAAGCAGAATGGGCTAGGGATAAAATACCCATACCGTTGTAATCGGACGAGTTTCTACTTTCAGTTACAATAGGAATTTTTGGGTTAGGTCAATCTGTTCGCGAGATATGGGACATTGAAGCTAAGAAATGGTTGAGAAGACAACAAATTTTTCGCACTTCTGCTGCTCCAAACGCTTAACCAGAATGGCCTAGGGAAAAAATACCCATACCGTTGTAATCGGACGAGTTTCTACTTTCAGTTACAATAGGAATTTTTGGGTTAGGTCAATCCGTTCGCGAGATATGGGACTTTGAAGCTAAGAAATGGTTGACCAGACAACAAATTTTTCGCACTTCTGCTGTTCCAATCGCTTAACCAGAATGGCCTAGGGGAAAAATACACGTAGCGTTGTAATCGGGCGAGTTTCTACTTTCAGATGCAATAGGAATTTCTGGGTTAGGTCAATCCGTTTGCGAGATATGGGAGTTTGAAGCCAAGAAATGTTTGGGAAGGCAAACAATTTTTCGCAATTCTGCTGCTTCAAACGCATAACCAGAATGGCCTAGGGAAAAAATACCCATACCGTTGTAATCGGGCGAGTTTCTACTTTCAGTTACAATAGGAATTTTTGGGTTAGGTAAATCCGTTGCGAGATATGGGAGTTTGAAGCCAAGAAATATTTGGGAAGGCAAAAAATTTTTCGCAATTCTGCTGCTCCAAACGCTTAACCAGAATAGCCTAGGGGAAAAATACGCGTACCGTTGTAAACGGGCGAGTTTCTACTTTCAAATGCAATAGGAATTTTTGGGTTAAGCCAATCCGTTTGCGAGATATGGGAGTTTGAAGCCAAGAAATGTTTGGGCAGGCAAACAATTTTTCGCAATTCTGCTGCTCCAAACGCTTAACCAGAATGGCCTAGGGAAAAAATACCCATACCGTTGTAATCGGGCGAGTTTCTACTTTCAGTTACAATAGGAATTTTTGGGTTAGGTCAATCCGTTCGCGAGATATGGGACTTTGAAGCTAAGAAATGGTTGACAAGACAACAAATTTTTCGCACTTCTGCTGCACCAATCGCTTAACCAGAATGGCCTAGGGAAAAAATACACATACCTTTGTAATCGGGCGAGTTTCTACTTTCAGATGCGACAGGAATTTTTGGGTTAGGTCAATCCGTTCGCGAGATATGGGAGTTTGAAGCTAAGAACTGGTTGAGAAGACAACAAATTTTTCGCACTTCTGCTGCTCCAAACGCTTAACCAGAATGGCCCAGGGAAAAAATACACATACCGTTGTAATCGGGCGAGTTTCTACTTTCAAATGCAATAGGAATTTTTGGGTTAGGCCAATCCCTTCGCGAGATATGAGAGTTTGAAGCTAAGAAATGGTTGAGAAGAGCAAAAATTTTTCGCAATTCTGCTGCTCCAAACGCTTAAGAAGAATGGGCTAGGGATAAAATACACACACCGTTGTAATCGGGCGAGTTTCTACTTTCAGTTACAATAGGAATTTTTGGGTTAGGTCAATCCGTTCGCGAGATATGGGACTTTGAAGCTAAGAAATGGTTGACAAGACAACAAATTTTTCGCACTTCTGCTGCACCAATCGCTTAACCAGAATGGCCTAGGGGAAAAATACACGTACCGTTGTAATCGGGCGAGTTTCTACATTCAAATGCAATAGCATTTTTGGGTTAGGTCAATCCGTTCTCGAGTTATGGGAGTTTGAAGCTAAGAAATGGTTGAGAAGAGAACAAATTTTTCGCAATTCTGCTGCTCCAAACGCTTAACCAGAATGGCCTAGGGAAAAAATACACGTACCGTTGTAATCGTGCGAGTTTCTACTTTCCGACGCAGCTGGAATTTTTGGGTTTGTTCAATCCGTTTGCGAGATATGGGAGTTTGAAGCCAAGAAATGTTTGGGAAGGCAAACAATTTTTCGCAATTCTGCTGCTCCAAACGCTTAACCAGAATGGCCTAGGGAAAAAATACCCATACCGTTGTAATCGGGCGAGTTTCTACTTTCAGTTACAATAGGAATTTTTGGGTTAGGTCAATCCGTTGCGAGATATGGGAGTTTGAAGCCAAGAAATATATGGGAAGGCAAAAAATTTTTCGCACTTCTGCTGCTCCAAACGCTTAACCAGAATGGCCTAGAGAGAAAATACACGTACCGTTGTAATCGGGCGAGTTTCTACTTTCAAATGCAATAGGAATTTTTGGGTTAGGCCAATCCGTTCGCGAGATATGGGAGTTTGAAGCTAAGAAATGGTTGAGAAGAGAACAAATTTTTCGAAATTCTGCTGCTCCAAACGCTTAACCAGAGTGGCCTAGGGAAAAAATACACATACGGTTGTAATCGGGCGAGTTTCTACTTTCAGATGCAATAGGAATTTTTGGGTTAGGTCAATCCGTTCGCGACATATGGGAGTTTGAAGCTAAGAAATGGTTGAGAAGAGAACAAATTATTCGCAATTCTGCTGCTCCAAACGCTTAACCAGAGTGGCCTAGGGAAAAAATACACACACCTTTGTAATCGGGCGAGTTTCTACTTTCAAATGCAATAGGAATTTTTGGGTTAGGTCAATCCGTTGCGAGATATGGGAGTTTGAAGACAAGAAATGGTTGAGAAGGCAAAAAATTTTCGGAATTCTGCTGCTCCAAACGCTTAACCAGAATGGCCTAGGGAAAAAATACACATACCTTTGTAATCGGGCGAGTTTCTACTTTCAGATGCGACAGGAATTTTTGGGTTAGGTCAATCCGTTCGCGAGATATGGGAGTTTGAAGCTAAGAACTGGTTGAGAAGACAACAAATTTTTCGCACTTCTGCTGCTCCAAACGCTTAACCAGAATGGCCTAGAGAGAAAATACACGTACCGTTGTAATCGGGCGAGTTTCTACTTTCAAATGCAATAGGAATTTTTGGGTTAGGTCAATGCGTTCGCGACATGTCGGAGTTTGAAGCTAAGAAATGGTTGAGAAGACAACAAATTTTTCGCAATTCTGCTGCTCCAAACGCTTAACCAGAGTGGCCTAGGGAAAAAATACACATACGGTTGTAATCGGGCGAGTTTCTACTTTCAGATGCAATAGGAATTTTTGGGTTAGGTCAATCCGTTCGCGACATATGGGAGTTTGAAGCTAAGAAATGGTTGAGAAGAGAACAAATTATTCGCAATTCTGCTGCTCCAAACGCTTAACCAGAGTGGCCTAGGGAAAAAATACACACACCGTTGTAATCGGGCGAGTTTCTACTTTCAAATGCAATAGGAATTTTTGGGTTAGGTCAATCCGTTGCGAGATATGGGAGTTTGAAGACAAGAAATGGTTGAGAAGGCAAAAAATTTTCGGAATTCTGCTGCTCCAAACGCTTAACCAGAATGGCCTAGGGAAAAAATACACATACCGTTGTAATCGGGCGAGTTTCTACTTTCAGATGCGACAGGAATTTTTGGGTTAGGTCAATCCGTTCGCGAGATATGGGAGTTTGAAGCTAAGAACTGGTTGAGAAGACCACAAATTTTTCGCACTTCTGCTGCTCCAAACGCTTAACCAGAATGGCCCAGGGAAAAAATACACATACGGTTGTAATCGGGCGAGTATCAACTTTCAGATGCAATAGGAATTTTTGGGTTAGTTCAATCCGTCCGCGAGATATGGGACATTGAAGCTAAGAAATGGTTGAGAAGACAACAAATTTTTCGCACTTCTGCTGCTCCAAACGCTTAACCAGAATGGCCCAGGGAAAAAATACACATACGGTTGTAATCGGGCGAGTATCAACTTTCAGATGCAATAGGAATTTTTGGGTTAGTTCTATCCGTTCGCGAGATATGGGACATTGAAGCTAAGAAATGGTTGAGAAGGCAACAAATTTTTCGCACTTCTGCTGCTCCAAACGCTTAACCAGAATGGCCTAGGGAAAAAATGCCCATACCGTTGTAATCGGGCGAGTTTCTACTTTCAGATGCAACAGGAATTTTTGGTTTAGGTCAATCTGTTCGCGAGATATGGGAGTTTGAAGCTAAGAACTGGTTGAGAAGACCACAAATTTTTCGCACTTCTGCTGCTCCAAACGCTTAACCAGAATGGCCTAGGGAAAAAATACACATACGGTTGTAATCGGGCGAGTTTCTACTTTCAGATGCATAGAAATTTTTGGGTTAGGTCAATCCGTTCGCGACATATGGGGGTTTGAAGCTAAGAAATGGTTGAGTAGAGAACAAATTATTCGCAATTCTGCTGCTCCAAACGCTTAACCAGAGTGGCCTAGGGAAAAAATACACACACCGTTGTAATCGGGCGAGTTTCTACTTTCAAATGCAATAGGAATTTTTGGGTTAGGTCAATCCGTTGCGAGATATGGGAGTTTGAAGACAAGAAATGGTTGAGAAGGC
The DNA here is from genome assembly GCF_051014685.1 of Ptiloglossa arizonensis. NCBI lineage: Eukaryota > Metazoa > Arthropoda > Insecta > Hymenoptera > Colletidae > Ptiloglossa > Ptiloglossa arizonensis. The sequence continues at coordinate 6,842,470 of NW_027478385.1, forward strand.
AAAAAATTTTCGCAATTCTGCTGCTCCAAACGCTTAACCAGAATGGCCTAGGGAAAAAATACACATACCGTTGTAATCGGGCGAGTTTCTACTTTCAGATGCAACAGGAATTTTTGGGTTAGGTCAATCGGTTCGCGAGATATGGGAGTTTGAATCTAAGAACTGGTTGAGAAGACCACAAATTTTTCGCACTTCTGCTGCTCCAAACGCATAACCAGAATGGCCCAGGGAAAAAATACACATACGGTTGTAATCGGGCGAGTATCAACTTTCAGATGCAATAGGAATTTTTGGGTTAGTTCAATCCGTTCGCGAGATATGGGACATTGAAGCTAAGAAATGGTTGAGAAGACAACAAATTTTTCGCACTTCTGCTGCTCCAAACGCTTAACCAGAATGGCCCAGGGAAAAAATACACATACGGTTGTAATCGGGCGAGTATCAACTTTCAGATGCAATAGGAATTTTTGGGTTAGTTCAATCCGTTCGCGAGATATGGGACATTGAAACTAAGAAATGGTTGAGAAGACAACAAATTTTTCGCACTTCTGCTGCTCCAAACGCTTAACCAGAATGGCCTAGGGAAAAAATACCCATACCGTTGTAATCGGGCGAGTTTCTACTTTCAGATGCAACAGGAATTTTTGGGTTGGATCAATCCGTTGCGAGATATGGGAGTTTGAAGACAAGAAATGGTTGAGAAGGCAAAAAATTTTCGCAATTCTGCTGCTCCAAACGCTTAACCAGAATGGCCTAGGGAAAAAATACACATACGGTTGTAATCGGGCGAGTTTCTACTTTCAGATGCAATAGGAATTTTTGGGTTAGGTCAATCCGTTCGCGACATATGGGAGTTTGAAGCTAAGAAATGGTTGAGAAGAGAACAAATTATTCGCAATTCTGCTGCTCCAAACGCTTATCCAGAGTGGCCTAGGGAAAAAATACACACACCGTTGTAATCGGGCGAGTTTCTACTTTCAAATGCAATAGGAATTTTTGGGTTAGGTCAATCCGTTGCGAGATATGGGAGTTTGAAGACAAGAAATGGTTGAGAAGGCAAAAAATTTTCGCAATTCTGCTGCTCCAAACGCTTAACCAGAATGGCCTAGGGAAAAAATACACATACCGTTGTAATCGAGCGAGTTTCTACTTTCAGACGCAACAGGAATTTTTGGGTTAGGTCAATCCGTTCGCGAGATATGGGAGTTTGAAGCTAAGAACTGGTTGAGAAGACCACAAATTTTTCGCACTTCTGCTGCTCCAAACGCTTAACCAGAATGGCCTAGGGAAAAAATACACATACGGTTGTAATCGGGCGAGTTTCTACTTTCAGATGCAATAGGAATTTTTGGGTTAGGTCAATCCGTTCGCGACATATGGGAGTTTGAAGCTAAGAAATGGTTGAGAAGAGAACAAATTTGTCGCAATTCTGCTGCTCCAAACGCTTAACCAGAGTGGCCTAGGGGGAAAAATACACACACCGTTGTAATCGGGCGAGTTTCTACTTTCAAATGCAATAGGAATTTTTGGGTTAGGTCAATCCGTTGCGAGATATGGGAGTTTGAAGACAAGAAATGGTTGAGAAGGCAAAAAATTTTCGCAATTCTGCTGCTCCAAACGCTTAACCAGAATGGCCTAGGGAAAAAATACACATACCGTTGTAATCGGGCGAGTTTCTACTTTCAGGTGCAACAGGAATTTTTGGGTTAGGTCAATCCGTTCGCGAGATATGGGAGTTTGAAGCTAAGAACTGGTTGAGAAGACCACAAATTTTTCGCACTTCTGCTGCTCCAAACGCTTAACCAGAATGGCCCAGGGAAAAAATACACATACGGTTGTAATCGGGCGAGTATCAACTTTCAGATGCAATAGGAATTTTTGGGTTAGTTCAATCCGTTCGCGAGATATGGGACATTGAAGCTAAGAAATGGTTGAGAAGACAACAAATTTTTCGCACTTCTGCTGCTCCAAACGCTTAACCAGAATGGCCCAGGGAAAAAATACACATACGGTTGTAATCGGGCGAGTATCAACTTTCAGATGCAATAGGAATTTTTCGGTTAGTTCAATCCGTTCGCGAGATATGGGACATTGAAGCTAAGAAATGGTTGAGAAGACAACAAATTTTTCGCACTTCTGCTGCTCCAAACGCTTAACCAGAATGGCCTAGGGAAAAAATACCCATACCGTTGTAATCGGGCGAGTTTCTACTTTCAGATGCAACAGGAATTTTTGTGTTAGGTCAATCCGTTGCGAGATATGGGAGTTTGAAGCTAAGAACTGGTTGAGAAGACCACAAATTTTTCGCACTTCTGCTGCTCCAAACGCTTAACCAGAATGGCCTAGGGATAAAATACACATACCGTTGTAATCGGGCGAGTTTCTACTTTCAGTTACAATAGGAATTTTTGGGTTAGGTCAATCCGTTCGCGAGATATGGGACTTTGAAGCTAAGAAATGGTTGACAAGACAACAAATTTTTCGCACTTCTGCTGCACCAATGGCTTAACCAGAATGGCCTAGGGGAAAAATACACGTACCGTTGTAATCGGGCGAGTTTCTACATTCAAATGCAATAGCATTTTTGGGTTAGGTCAATCCGTTCTCGAGTTATGGGAGTTTGAAGCTAAGAAATGGTTGAGAAGAGAACAAATTTTTCGCAATTCTGCTGCTCCAAACGCTTAACCAGAATGGCCTAGGGAAAAAATACACGTACCGTTGTAATCGTGCGAGTTTCTACTTTCCGACGCAGCTGGAGTATTTGGGTTTGTTCAATCCGTTTGCGAGATATGGGAGTTTGAAGCCAAGAAATGTTTGGGAAGGCAAACAATTTTTCGCAATTCTGCTGCTCCAAACGCTTAACCAGAATGGCCTAGGGAAAAAATACCCATACCGTTGTAATCGGGCGAGTTTCTACTTTCAGTTACAATAGGAATTTTTGGGTTAGGTCAATCCGTTGCGAGATATGGGAGTTTGAAGCCAAGAAATATATGGGAAGGCAAAAAATTTTTCGCAATTCTGCTGCTCCAAACGCTTAACCAGAATGGCCTAGGGAAAAAATACACATACCTTTGTAATCGGGCGAGTTTCTACTTTCAGATGCGACAGGAATTTTTGGGTTGGGTCAATCCGTTCGCGAGATATGGGAGTTTGAAGCTAAGAACTGGTTGAGAAGACAACAAATTTTTCGCACTTCTGCTGCTCCAAACGCTTAACCAGAATGGCCTAGAGAGAAAATACACGTACCGTTGTAATCGGGCGAGTTTCTACTTTCAAATGCAATAGGAATTTTTGGGTTAGGTCCATGCGTTCGCGACATATCGGAGTTTGAAGCTAAGAAATGGTTGAGGAGACAACAAATTTTTCGCAATTCTGCTGCTCCAAACGCTTAACCAGAATGGCCTAGAGAGAAAATACACGTACCGTTGTAATCGGGCGAGTTTCTACTTTCAAATGCAATAGGAATTTTTGGGTTAGGCCAATCCGTTCGCGAGATATGGGAGTTTGAAGCTAAGAAATGGTTGAGAAGAGAACAAATTTTTCGCAATTCTGCTGCTCCAAACGCTTAACCAGAGTGGCCTAGGGAAAAAATACACATACGGTTGTAATCGGGCGAGTTTCTACTTTCAGATGCAATAGGAATTTTTGGGTTAGGTCAATCCGTTCGCGACATATGGGAGTTTGAAGCTAAGAAATGGTTGAGAAGAGAACAAATTATTCGCAATTCTGCTGCTCCAAACGCTTAACCAGAGTGGCCTAGGGAAAAAATACACACACCTTTGTAATCGGGCGAGTTTCTACTTTCAAATGCAATAGGAATTTTTGGGTTAGGTCAATCCGTTGCGAGATATGGGAGTTTGAAGACAAGAAATTGTTGAGAAGGCAAAAAATTTTCGGAATTCTGCTGCTCCAAACGCTTAACCAGAATGGCCTAGGGAAAAAATACACATACCTTTGTAATCGGGCGAGTTTCTACTTTCAGATGCGACAGGAATTTTTGGGTTAGGTCAATCCGTTCGCGAGATATGGGAGTTTGAAGCTAAGAACTGGTTGAGAAGACAACAAATTTTTCGCACTTCTGCTGCTCCAAACGCTTAACCAGAATGGCCTAGAGAGAAAATACACGTACCGTTGTAATCGGGCGAGTTTCTACTTTCAAATGCAATAGGAATTTTTGGGTTAGGTCAATGCGTTCGCGACATGTCGGAGTTTGAAGCTAAGAAATGGTTGAGAAGACAACAAATTTTTCGCAATTCTGCTGCTCCAAACGCTTAACCAGAGTGGCCTAGGGAAAAAATACACATACGGTTGTAATCGGGCGAGTTTCTACTTTCAGATGCAATAGGAATTTTTGGGTTAGGTCAATCCGTTCGCGACATATGGGAGTTTGAAGCTAAGAAATGGTTGAGAAGAGAACAAATTATTCGCAATTCTGCTGCTCCAAACGCTTAACCAGAGTGGCCTAGGGAAAAAATACACACACCGTTGTAATCGGGCGAGTTTCTACTTTCAAATGCAATAGGAATTTTTGGGTTAGGTCAATCCGTTGCGAGATATGGGAGTTTGAAGACAAGAAATGGTTGAGAAGGCAAAAAATTTTCGGAATTCTGCTGCTCCAAACGCTTAACCAGAATGGCCTAGGGAAAAAATACACATACCGTTGTAATCGGGCGAGTTTCTACTTTCAGATGCGACAGGAATTTTTGGGTTAGGTCAATCCGTTCGCGAGATATGGGAGTTTGAAGCTAAGAACTGGTTGAGAAGACCACAAATTTTTCGCACTTCTGCTGCTCCAAACGCTTAACCAGAATGGCCCAGGGAAAAAATACACATACGGTTGTAATCGGGCGAGTATCAACTTTCAGATGCAATAGGAATTTTTGGGTTAGTTCAATCCGTCCGCGAGATATGGGACATTGAAGCTAAGAAATGGTTGAGAAGACAACAAATTTTTCGCACTTCTGCTGCTCCAAACGCTTAACCAGAATGGCCCAGGGAAAAAATACACATACGGTTGTAATCGGGCGAGTATCAACTTTCAGATGCAATAGGAATTTTTGGGTTAGTTCAATCCGTTCGCGAGATATGGGACATTGAAGCTAAGAAATGGTTGAGAAGGCAACAAATTTTTCGCACTTCTGCTGCTCCAAACGCTTAACCAGAATGGCCTAGGGAAAAAATACCCATACCGTTGTAATCGGGCGAGTTTCTACTTTCAGATGCAACAGGAATTTTTGGTTTAGGTCAATCTGTTCGCGAGATATGGGAGTTTGAAGCTAAGAACTGGTTGAGAAGACCACAAATTTTTCGCACTTCTGCTGCTCCAAACGCTTAACCAGAATGGCCTAGGGAAAAAATACACATACGGTTGTAATCGGGCGAGTTTCTACTTTCAGATGCATAGAAATTTTTGGGTTAGGTCAATCCGTTCGCGACATATGGGGGTTTGAAGCTAAGAAATGGTTGAGTAGAGAACAAATTATTCGCAATTCTGCTGCTCCAAACGCTTAACCAGAGTGGCCTAGGGAAAAAATACACACACCGTTGTAATCGGGCGAGTTTCTACTTTCAAATGCAATAGGAATTTTTGGGTTAGGTCAATCCGTTGCGAGATATGGGAGTTTGAAGACAAGAAATGGTTGAGAAGGCAAAAAATTTTCGCAATTCTGCTGCTCCAAACGCTTAACCAGAATGGCCTAGGGAAAAAATACACATACCGTTGTAATCGGGCGAGTTTCTACTTTCAGATGCAACAGGAATTTTTGGGTTAGGTCAATCCGTTCGCGAGATATGGGAGTTTGAATCTAAGAACTGGTTGAGAAGACCACAAATTTTTCGCACTTCTGCTGCTCCAAACGCATAACCAGAATGGCCCAGGGAAAAAATACACATACGGTTGTAATCGGGCGAGTATCAACTTTCAGATGCAATAGGAATTTTTGGGTTAGTTCAATCCGTTCGCGAGATATGGGACATTGAAGCTAAGAAATGGTTGAGAAGACAACAAATTTTTCGCACTTCTGCTGCTCCAAACGCTTAACCAGAATGGCCCAGGGAAAAAATACACATACGGTTGTAATCGGGCGAGTATCAACTTTCAGATGCAATAGGAATTTTTGGGTTAGTTCAATCCGTTCGCGAGATATGGGACATTGAAACTAAGAAATGGTTGAGAAGACAACAAATTTTTCGCACTTCTGCTGCTCCAAACTCTTAACCAGAATGGCCTAGGGAAAAAATACCCATACCGTTGTAATCGGGCGAGTTTCTACTTTCAGATGCAACAGGAATTTTTGGGTTGGATCAATCCGTTGCGAGATATGGGAGTTTGAAGACAAGAAATGGTTGAGAAGGCAAAAAATTTTCGCAATTCTGCTGCTCCAAACGCTTAACCAGAATGGCCTAGGGAAAAAATACACATACCGTTGTAATCGAGCGAGTTTCTACTTTCAGATGCAACAGGAATTTTTGGGTTAGGTCAATCCGTTCGCGAGATATGGGAGTTTGAAGCTAAGAACTGGTTGAGAAGACCACAAATTTTTCGCACTTCTGCTGCTCCAAACGCTTAACCAGAATGGCCTAGGGAAAAAATACACATACGGTTGTAATCGGGCGAGTTTCTACTTTCAGATGCAATAGGAATTTTTGGGTTAGGTCAATCCGTTCGCGACATATGGGAGTTTGAAGCTAAGAAATGGTTGAGAAGAGAACAAATTTGTCGCAATTCTGCTGCTCCAAACGCTTAACCAGAGTGGCCTAGGGAAAAAATACACACACCGTTGTAATCGGGCGAGTTTCTACTTTCAAATGCAATAGGAATTTTTGGGTTAGGTCGATCCGTTGCGAGATATGGGAGTTTGAAGACAAGAAATGGTTGAGAAGGCAAAAAATTTTCGCAATTCTGCTGCTCCAAACGCTTAACCAGAATGGCCTAGGGAAAAAATACACATACCGTTGTAATCGGGCGAGTTTCTACTTTCAGGTGCAACAGGAATTTTTGGGTTAAGTCAATCCGTTCGCGAGATATGGGAGTTTGAAGCTAAGAACTGGTTGAGAAGACCACAAATTTTTCGCACTTCTGCTGCTCCAAACGCTTAACCAGAATGGCCCAGGGAAAAAATACACATACGGTTGTAATCGGGCGAGTATCAACTTTCAGATGCAATAGGAATTTTTGGGTTAGTTCAATCCGTTCGCGAGATATGGGACATTGAAGCTAAGAAATGGTTGAGAAGACAACAAATTTTTCGCACTTCTGCTGCTCCAAACGCTTAACCAGAATGGCCCAGGGAAAAAATACACATACGGTTGTAATCGGGCGAGTATCAACTTTCAGATGCAATAGGAATTTTTCGGTTAGTTCAATCCGTTCGCGAGATATGGGACATTGAAGCTAAGAAATGGTTGAGAAGACAACAAATTTTTCGCACTTCTGCTGCTCCAAACGCTTAACCAGAATGGCCTAGGGAAAAAATACCCATACCGTTGTAATCGGGCGAGTTTCTACTTTCAGATGCAACAGGAATTTTTGTGTTAGGTCAATCCGTTGCGAGATATGGGAGTTTGAAGCTAAGAACTGGTTGAGAAGACCACAAATTTTTCGCACTTCTGCTGCTCCAAACGCTTAACCAGAATGGCCTAGGGATAAAATACACATACCGTTGTAATCGGGCGAGTTTCTACTTTCAGTTACAATAGGAATTTTTGGGTTAGGTCAATCCGTTCGCGAGATATGGGACTTTGAAGCTAAGAAATGGTTGACAAGACAACAAATTTTTCGCACTTCTGCTGCACCAATGGCTTAACCAGAATGGCCTAGGGGAAAAATACACGTACCGTTGTAATCGGGCGAGTTTCTACATTCAAATGCAATAGCATTTTTGGGTTAGGTCAATCCGTTCTCGAGTTATGGGAGTTTGAAGCTAAGAAATGGTTGAGAAGAGAACAAATTTTTCGCAATTCTGCTGCTCCAAACGCTTAACCAGAATGGCCTAGGGAAAAAATACACGTACCGTTGTAATCGTGCGAGTTTCTACTTTCCGACGCAGCTGGAATTTTTGGGTTTGTTCAATCCGTTTGCGAGATATGGGAGTTTGAAGCCAAGAAATGTTTGGGAAGGCAAACAATTTTTCGCAATTCTGCTGCTCCAAACGCTTAACCAGAATGGCCTAGGGAAAAAATACCCATACCGTTGTAATCGGGCGAGTTTCTACTTTCAGTTACAATAGGAATTTTTGGGTTAGGTCAATCCGTTGCGAGATGTGGGAGTTTGAAGCCAAGAAATATATGGGAAGGCAAAAAATTTTTCGCAATTCTGCTGCTCCAAACGCTTAACCAGAATGGCCTAGGGAAAAAATACACATACCTTTGTAATCGGGCGAGTTTCTACTTTCAGATGCGACAGGAATTTTTGGGTTGGGTCAATCCGTTCGCGAGATATGGGAGTTTGAAGCTAAGAAATGGTTGAGAAGAGAACAAATTTTTCGCAATTCTGCTGCTCCAAACGCTTAACCAGAATGGCCTAGAGAGAAAATACACGTACCGTTGTAATCGGGCGAGTTTCTACTTTCAAATGCAATAGGAATTTTTGGGTTAGGCCAATCCGTTCGCGAGATATGGGAGTTTGAAGCTAAGAAATGGTTGAGAAGAGAACAAATTTTTCGCAATTCTGCTGCTCCAAACGCTTAACCAGAGTGGCCTAGGGAAAAAATACACATACGGTTGTAATCGGGCGAGTTTCTACTTTCAGATGCAATAGGAATTTTTGGGTTAGGTCAATCCGTTCGCGACATATGGGAGTTTGAAGCTAAGAAATGGTTGAGAAGAGAACAAATTATTCGCAATTCTGCTGCTCCAAACGCTTAACCAGAGTGGCCTAGGGAAAAAATACACACACCTTTGTAATCGGGCGAGTTTCTACTTTCAAATGCAATAGGAATTTTTGGGTTAGGTCAATCCGTTGCGAGATATGGGAGTTTGAAGACAAGAAATTGTTGAGAAGGCAAAAAATTTTCGGAATTCTGCTGCTCCAAACGCTTAACCAGAATGGCCTAGGGAAAAAATACACATACCTTTGTAATCGGGCGAGTTTCTACTTTCAGATGCGACAGGAATTTTTGGGTTAGGTCAATCCGTTCGCGAGATATGGGAGTTTGAAGCTAAGAACTGGTTGAGAAGACAACAAATTTTTCGCACTTCTGCTGCTCCAAACGCTTAACCAGAATGGCCTAGAGAGAAAATACACGTACCGTTGTAATCGGGCGAGTTTCTACTTTCAAATGCAATAGGAATTTTTGGGTTAGGTCAATGCGTTCGCGACATGTCGGAGTTTGAAGCTAAGAAATGGTTGAGAAGACAACAAATTTTTCGCAATTCTGCTGCTCCAAACGCTTAACCAGAGTGGCCTAGGGAAAAAATACACATACGGTTGTAATCGGGCGAGTTTCTACTTTCAGATGCAATAGGAATTTTTGGGTTAGGTCAATCCGTTCGCGACATATGGGAGTTTGAAGCTAAGAAATGGTTGAGAAGAGAACAAATTATTCGCAATTCTGCTGCTCCAAACGCTTAACCAGAGTGGCCTAGGGAAAAAATACACACACCGTTGTAATCGGGCGAGTTTCTACTTTCAAATGCAATAGGAATTTTTGGGTTAGGTCAATCCGTTGCGAGATATGGGAGTTTGAAGACAAGAAATGGTTGAGAAGGCAAAAAATTTTCGGAATTCTGCTGCTCCAAACGCTTAACCAGAATGGCCTAGGGAAAAAATACACATACCGTTGTAATCGGGCGAGTTTCTACTTTCAGATGCGACAGGAATTTTTGGGTTAGGTCAATCCGTTCGCGAGATATGGGAGTTTGAAGCTAAGAACTGGTTGAGAAGACCACAAATTTTTCGCACTTCTGCTGCTCCAAACGCTTAACCAGAATGGCCCAGGGAAAAAATACACATACGGTTGTAATCGGGCGAGTATCAACTTTCAGATGCAATAGGAATTTTTGGGTTAGTTCAATCCGTCCGCGAGATATGGGACATTGAAGCTAAGAAATGGTTGAGAAGACAACAAATTTTTCGCACTTCTGCTGCTCCAAACGCTTAACCAGAATGGCCCAGGGAAAAAATACACATACGGTTGTAATCGGGCGAGTATCAACTTTCAGATGCAATAGGAATTTTTGGGTTAGTTCAATCCGTTCGCGAGATATGGGACATTGAAGCTAAGAAATGGTTGAGAAGGCAACAAATTTTTCGCACTTCTGCTGCTCCAAACGCTTAACCAGAATGGCCTAGGGAAAAAATACCCATACCGTTGTAATCGGGCGAGTTTCTACTTTCAGATGCAACAGGAATTTTTGGTTTAGGTCAATCTGTTCGCGAGATATGGGAGTTTGAAGCTAAGAACTGGTTGAGAAGACCACAAATTTTTCGCACTTCTGCTGCTCCAAACGCTTAACCAGAATGGCCTAGGGAAAAAATACACATACGGTTGTAATCGGGCGAGTTTCTACTTTCAGATGCATAGAAATTTTTGGGTTAGGTCAATCCGTTCGCGACATATGGGGGTTTGAAGCTAAGAAATGGTTGAGTAGAGAACAAATTATTCGCAATTCTGCTGCTCCAAACGCTTAACCAGAGTGGCCTAGGGAAAAAATACACACACCGTTGTAATCGGGCGAGTTTCTACTTTCAAATGCAATAGGAATTTTTGGGTTAGGTCAATCCGTAGCGAGATATGGGAGTTTGAAGACAAGAAATGGTTGAGAAGGCAAAAAATTTTCGCAATTCTGCTGCTCCAAACGCTTAACCAGAATGGCCTAGGGAAAAAATACACATACCGTTGTAATCGGGCGAGTTTCTACTTTCAGATGCAACAGGAATTTTTGGGTTAGGTCAATCCGTTCGCGAGATATGGGAGTTTGAATCTAAGAACTGGTTGAGAAGACCACAAATTTTTCGCACTTCTGCTGCTCCAAACGCATAACCAGAATGGCCCAGGGAAAAAATACACATACGGTTGTAATCGGGCGAGTATCAACTTTCAGATGCAATAGGAATTTTTGGGTTAGTTCAATCCGTTCGCGAGATATGGGACATTGAAGCTAAGAAATGGTTGAGAAGACAACAAATTTTTCGCACTTCTGCTGCTCCAAACGCTTAACCAGAATGGCCCAGGGAAAAAATACACATACGGTTGTAATCGGGCGAGTATCAACTTTCAGATGCAATAGGAATTTTTGGGTTAGTTCAATCCGTTCGCGAGATATGGGACATTGAAACTAAGAAATGGTTGAGAAGACAACAAATTTTTCGCACTTCTGCTGCTCCAAACGCTTAACCAGAATGGCCTAGGGAAAAAATACCCATACCGTTGTAATCGGGCGAGTTTCTACTTTCAGATGCAACAGGAATTTTTGGGTTGGATCAATCCGTTGCGAGATATGGGAGTTTGAAGACAAGAAATGGTTGAGAAGGCAAAAAATTTTCGCAATTCTGCTGCTCCAAACGCTTAGCCAGAATGGCCTAGGGAAAAAATACACATACGGTTGTAATCGGGCGAGTTTCTACTTTCAGATGCAATAGGAATTTTTGGGTTAGGTCAATCCGTTCGCGACATATGGGAGTTTGAAGCTAAGAAATGGTTGAGAAGAGAACAAATTATTCGCAATTCTGCTGCTCCAAACGCTTATCCAGAGTGGCCTAGGGAAAAAATACACACACCGTTGTAATCGGGCGAGTTTCTACTTTCAAATGCAATAGGAATTTTTGGGTTAGGTCAATCCGTTGCGAGATATGGGAGTTTGAAGACAAGAAATGGTTGAGAAGGCAAAAAATTTTCGCAATTCTGCTGCTCCAAACGCTTAACCAGAATGGCCTAGGGAAAAAATACACATACCGTTGTAATCGAGCGAGTTTCTACTTTCAGATGCAACAGGAATTTTTGGGTTAGGTCAATCCGTTCGCGAGATATGGGAGTTTGAAGCTAAGAACTGGTTGAGAAGACCACAAATTTTTCGCACTTCTGCTGCTCCAAACGCTTAACCAGAATGGCCTAGGGAAAAAATACACATACGGTTGTAATCGGGCGAGTTTCTACTTTCAGATGCAATAGGAATTTTTGGGTTAGGTCAATCCGTTCGCGACATATGGGAGTTTGAAGCTAAGAAATGGTTGAGAAGAGAACAAATTTGTCGCAATTCTGCTGCTCCAAACGCTTAACCAGAGTGGCCTAGGGAAAAAATACACACACCGTTGTAATCGGGCGAGTTTCTACTTTCAAATGCAATAGGAATTTTTGGGTTAGGTCAATCCGTTGCGAGATATGGGAGTTTGAAGACAAGAAATGGTTGAGAAGGCAAAAAATTTTCGCAATTCTGCTGCTCCAAACGCTTAACCAGAATGGCCTAGGGAAAAAATACACATACCGTTGTAATCGGGCGAGTTTCTACTTTCAGGTGCAACAGGAATTTTTGGGTTAGGTCAATCCGTTCGCGAGATATGGGAGTTTGAAGCTAAGAACTGGTTGAGAAGACCACAAATTTTTCGCACTTCTGCTGCTCCAAACGCTTAACCAGAATGGCCCAGGGAAAAAATACACATACGGTTGTAATCGGGCGAGTATCAACTTTCAGATGCAATAGGAATTTTTGGGTTAGTTCAATCCGTTCGCGAGATATGGGACATTGAAGCTAAGAAATGGTTGAGAAGACAACAAATTTTTCGCACTTCTGCTGCTCCAAACGCTTAACCAGAATGGCCCAGGGAAAAAATACACATACGGTTGTAATCGGGCGAGTATCAACTTTCAGATGCAATAGGAATTTTTCGGTTAGTTCAATCCGTTCGCGAGATATGGGACATTGAAGCTAAGAAATGGTTGAGAAGACAACAAATTTTTCGCACTTCTGCTGCTCCAAACGCTTAACCAGAATGGCCTAGGGAAAAAATACCCATACCGTTGTAATCGGGCGAGTTTCTACTTTCAGATGCAACAGGAATTTTTGTGTTAGGTCAATCCGTTGCGAGATATGGGAGTTTGAAGACAAGAAATGGTTGAGAAGGCAAAAAATTTTCGCAATTCTGCTGCTCCAAACGCTTAACCAGAATGGCCTAGGGAAAAAATACACATACCGTTGTAATCGGGCGAGTTTCTACTTTCAGGTGCAACAGGAATTTTTGGGTTAGGTCAATCCGTTCGCGAGATATGGGAGTTTGAAGCTAAGAACTGGTTGAGAAGACCACAAATTTTTCGCACTTCTGCTGCTCCAAACGCTTAACCAGAATGGCCCAGGGAAAAAATACACATACGGTTGTAATCGGGCGAGTATCAACTTTCAGATGCAATAGGAATTTTTGGGTTAGTTCAATCCGTTCGCGAGATATGGGACATTGAAGCTAAGAAATGGTTGAGAAGACAACAAATTTTTCGCACTTCTGCTGCTCCAAACGCTTAACCAGAATGGCCCAGGGAAAAAATACACATACGGTTGTAATCGGGCGAGTATCAACTTTCAGATGCAATAGGAATTTTTCGGTTAGTTCAATCCGTTCGCGAGATATGGGACATTGAAGCTAAGAAATGGTTGAGAAGACAACAAATTTTTCGCACTTCTGCTGCTCCAAACGCTTAACCAGAATGGCCTAGGGAAAAAATACCCATACCGTTGTAATCGGGCGAGTTTCTACTTTCAGATGCAACAGGAATTTTTGTGTTAGGTCAATCCGTTGCGAGATATGGGAGTTTGAAGACAAGAAATGGTTGAGAAGGCAAAAAATTTTCGCAATTCTGCTGCTCCAAACGCTTAACCAGAATGGCCTAGGGAAAAAATACACATACCGTTGTAATCGGGCGAGTTTCTACTTTCAGATGCAACAGGAATTTTTGGGTTAGGTCAATCCGTTCGCGAGATATGGGAGTTTGAAGCTAAGAACTGGTTGAGAAGACCACAAATTTTTCGCACTTTTGCTGCTCCAAACGCTTAACCAGAATGGCCCAGGGAAAAAATACACATACGGTTGTAATCGGGCGAGTATCAACTTTCAGATGCAATAGGAATTTTTGGGTTAGTTCAATCCGTTCGCGAGATATGGGACATTGAAGCTAAGAAATGGTTGAGAAGACAACAAATTTTTCGCACTTCTGCTGCTCCAAACGCTTAACCAGAATGGCCTAGGGAAAAAATACACATACGGTTGTAATCGGGCGAGTTTCTACTTTCAGATGCAATAGGAATTTTTGGGTTAGGTCAATCCGTTCGCGACATATGGGAGTTTGAAGCTAAGAAATGGTTGAGAAGAGAACAAATTTGTCGCAATTCTGCTGCTCCAAACGCTTAACCAGAGTGGCCTAGGGAAAAAATACACACACCGTTGTAATCGGGCGAGTTTCTACTTTCAAATGCAATAGGAATTTTTGGGTTAGGTCAATCCGTTGCGAGATATGGGAGTTTGAAGACAAGAAATGGTTGAGAAGGCAAAAAATTTTCGCAATTCTGCTGCTCCAAACGCTTAACCAGAATGGCCTAGGGAAAAAATACACATACCGTTGTAATCGGGCGAGTTTCTACTTTCAGGTGCAACAGGAATTTTTGGGTTAGGTCAATCCGTTCGCGAGATATGGGAGTTTGAAGCTAAGAACTGGTTGAGAAGACCACAAATTTTTCGCACTTCTGCTGCTCCAAACGCTTAACCAGAATGGCCCAGGGAAAAAATACACATACGGTTGTAATCGGGCGAGTATCAACTTTCAGATGCAATAGGAATTTTTGGGTTAGTTCAATCCGTTCGCGAGATATGGGACATTGAAGCTAAGAAATGGTTGAGAAGACAACAAATTTTTCGCACTTCTGCTGCTCCAAACGCTTAACCAGAATGGCCCAGGGAAAAAATACACATACGGTTGTAATCGGGCGAGTATCAACTTTCAGATGCAATAGGAATTTTTCGGTTAGTTCAATCCGTTCGCGAGATATGGGACATTGAAGCTAAGAAATGGTTGAGAAGACAACAAATTTTTCGCACTTCTGCTGCTCCAAACGCTTAACCAGAATGGCCTAGGGAAAAAATACCCATACCGTTGTAATCGGGCGAGTTTCTACTTTCAGATGCAACAGGAATTTTTGTGTTAGGTCAATCCGTTGCGAGATGTGGGAGTTTGAAGACAAGAAATGGTTGAGAAGGCACAAAATTTTCGCAATTCTGCTGCTCCAAACGCTTAACCAGAATGGCCTAGGGAAAAAATACACATACCGTTGTAATCGGGCGAGTTTCTACTTTCAGGTGCAACAGGAATTTTTGGGTTAGGTCAATCCGTTCGCGAGATATGGGAGTTTGAAGCTAAGAACTGGTTGAGAAGACCACAAATTTTTCGCACTTCTGCTGCTCCAAACGCTTAACCAGAATGGCCCAGGGAAAAAATACACATACGGTTGTAATCGGGCGAGTATCAACTTTCAGATGCAATAGGAATTTTTGGGTTAGTTCAATCCGTTCGCGAGATATGGGACATTGAAGCTAAGAAATGGTTGAGAAGACAACAAATTTTTCGCACTTCTGCTGCTCCAAACGCTTAACCAGAATGGCCCAGGGAAAAAATACACATACGGTTGTAATCGGGCGAGTATCAACTTTCAGATGCAATAGGAATTTTTCGGTTAGTTCAATCCGTTCGCGAGATATGGGACATTGAAGCTAATAAATGGTTGAGAAGACAACAAATTTTTCGCACTTCTGCTGCTCCAAACGCTTAACCAGAATGGCCTAGGGAAAAAATACCCATACCGTTGTAATCGGGCGAGTTTCTACTTTCAGATGCAACAGGAATTTTTGTGTTAGGTCAATCCGTTGCGAGATATGGGAGTTTGAAGACAAGAAATGGTTGAGAAGGCAAAAAATTTTCGCAATTCTGCTACTCCAAACGCTTAACCAGAATGGCCTAGGGAAAAAATACACATACCGTTGTAATCGGGCGAGTTTCTACTTTCAGATGCAACAGGAATTTTTGGGTTAGGTCAATCCGTTCGCGAGATATGGGAGTTTGAAGCTAAGAACTGGTTGAGAAGACCACAAATTTTTCGCACTTTTGCTGCTCCAAACGCTTAACCAGAATGGCCCAGGGAAAAAATACACATACGGTTGTAATCGGGCGAGTATCAACTTTCAGATGCAATAGGAATTTTTGGGTTAGTTCAATCCGTTCGCGAGATATGGGACATTGAAGCTAAGAAATGGTTGAGAAGACAACAAATTTTTCGCACTTCTGCTGCTCCAAACGCTTAACCAGAATGGCCTAGGGAAAAAATACCCATACCGTTGTAATCGGGCGAGTTTCTACTTTCGGATGCAACAGGAATTTTTGGGTTAGGTCAATCCGTTCGCGAGATATGGGACATTGAAGCTAAGAAATGGTTGAGAAGACAACAAATTTTTCGCACTTCTGCTGCTCCAAACGCTTAACCAGAATGGCCTAGGGAAAAAATACCCATACCGTTGTAATCGGGCGAGTTTCTACTTTCAGATGCAACAGGAATTTTTGTGTTAGGTCAATCCGTTGCGAGATGTGGGAGTTTGAAGACAAGAAATGGTTGAGAAGGCACAAAATTTTCGCAATTCTGCTGCTCCAAACGCTTAACCAGAATGGCCTAGGGAAAAAATACACATACCGTTGTAATCGGGCGAGTTTCTACTTTCAGGTGCAACAGGAATTTTTGGGTTAGGTCAATCCGTTCGCGAGATATGGGAGTTTGAAGCTAAGAACTGGTTGAGAAGACCACAAATTTTTCGCACTTCTGCTGCTCCAAACGCTTAACCAGAATGGCCCAGGGAAAAAATACACATACGGTTGTAATCGGGCGAGTATCAACTTTCAGATGCAATAGGAATTTTTGGGTTAGTTCAATCCGTTCGCGAGATATGGGACATTGAAGCTAAGAAATGGTTGAGAAGACAACAAATTTTTCGCACTTCTGCTGCTCCAAACGCTTAACCAGAATGGCCCAGGGAAAAAATACACATACGGTTGTAATCGGGCGAGTATCAACTTTCAGATGCAATAGGAATTTTTCGGTTAGTTCAATCCGTTCGCGAGATATGGGACATTGAAGCTAATAAATGGTTGAGAAGACAACAAATTTTTCGCACTTCTGCTGCTCCAAACGCTTAACCAGAATGGCCTAGGGAAAAAATACCCATACCGTTGTAATCGGGCGAGTTTCTACTTTCAGATGCAACAGGAATTTTTGTGTTAGGTCAATCCGTTGCGAGATATGGGAGTTTGAAGACAAGAAATGGTTGAGAAGGCAAAAAATTTTCGCAATTCTGCTACTCCAAACGCTTAACCAGAATGGCCTAGGGAAAAAATACACATACCGTTGTAATCGGGCGAGTTTCTACTTTCAGATGCAACAGGAATTTTTGGGTTAGGTCAATCCGTTCGCGAGATATGGGAGTTTGAAGCTAAGAACTGGTTGAGAAGACCACAAATTTTTCGCACTTTTGCTGCTCCAAACGCTTAACCAGAATGGCCCAGGGAAAAAATACACATACGGTTGTAATCGGGCGAGTATCAACTTTCAGATGCAATAGGAATTTTTGGGTTAGTTCAATCCGTTCGCGAGATATGGGACATTGAAGCTAAGAAATGGTTGAGAAGACAACAAATTTTTCGCACTTCTGCTGCTCCAAACGCTTAACCAGAATGGCCTAGGGAAAAAATACCCATACCGTTGTAATCGGGCGAGTTTCTACTTTCGGATGCAACAGGAATTTTTGGGTTAGGTCAATCCGTTCGCGAGATATTGGAGTTTGAAGCTAAGAACTGGTTGAGAACACCACAAATTTTTCGCACTTCTGCTTCTCCAAACGCTTAACCAGAATGGCCTAGGGAAAAAATACACATACGGTTGTAATTGGGCGAGTTTCTACTTTCAGATGCAATAGGAATTTTTGGGTTAGGTCAATCCGTTCGCGACATATGGGAGTTTGAAGCTAAGAAATGGTTGGGAAGAGAACAAATTATTCGCAATTCTGCTGCTCCAAACGCTTAACCAGAGTGGCCTAGGGAAAAAATACACACACCGTTGTAATCGGGCGAGTTTCTACTTTCAAATGCAATAGGAATTTTTGGGTTAGGTCAATCCGTTGCGAGATATGGGAGTTTGAAGACAAGAAATGGTTGAGAAGGCAAAAAATTTTCGCAATTCTGCTGCTCCAAACGCTTAACCAGAATGGCCTAGGGAAAAAATACACATACCGTTGTAATCGGGCGAGTTTCTACTTTCAGATGCAACAGGAATTTTTGGGTTAGGTCAATCCGTTCGCGAGATATGGGAGTTTGAAGCTAAGAACTGGTTGAGAAGACCACAAATTTTTCGCACTTCTGCTGCTCCAAACGCTTAACCAGAATGGCCCAGGGAAAAAATACACATACGGTTGTAATCGGGCGAGTATCAACTTTCAGATGCAATAGGAATTTTTCGGTTAGTTCAATCCGTTCGCGAGATATGGGACATTGAAGCTAAGAAATGGTTGAGAAGACAACAAATTTTTCGCACTTCTGCTGCTCCAAACGCTTAACCAGAATGGCCTAGGGAAAAAATACACATACCGTTGTAATCGGGCGAGTTTCTACTTTCAGGTGCAACAGGAATTTTTGGGTTAGGTCAATCCGTTCGCGAGATATGGGAGTTTGAAGCTAAGAACTGGTTGAGAAGACCACAAATTTTTCGCACTTCTGCTGCTCCAAACGCTTAACCAGAATGGCCCAGGGAAAAAATACACATACGGTTGTAATCGGGCGAGTATCAACTTTCAGATGCAATAGGAATTTTTGGGTTAGTTCAATCCGTTCGCGAGATATGGGACATTGAAGCTAAGAAATGGTTGAGAAGACAACAAATTTTTCGCACTTCTGCTGCTCCAAACGCTTAACCAGAATGGCCCAGGGAAAAAATACACATACGGTTGTAATCGGGCGAGTATCAACTTTCAGATGCAATAGGAATTTTTCGGTTAGTTCAATCCGTTCGCGAGATATGGGACATTGAAGCTAAGAAATGGTTGAGAAGACAACAAATTTTTCGCACTTCTGCTGCTCCAAACGCTTAACCAGAATGGCCTAGGGAAAAAATACGCATACCGTTGTAATCGGGCGAGTTTCTACTTTCAGATGCAACAGGAATTTTTGTGTTAGGTCAATCCGTTGCGAGATATGGGAGTTTGAAGACAAGAAATGGTTGAGAAGGCAAAAAATTTTCGCAATTCTGCTGCTCCAAACGCTTAACCAGAATGGCCTAGGGAAAAAATACACATACCGTTGTAATCGGGCGAGTTTCTACTTTCAGATGCAACAGGAATTTTTGGGTTAGGTCAATCCGTTCGCGAGATATGGGAGTTTGAACCTAAGAACTTGTTGAGAAGACCACAAATTTTTCGCACTTTTGCTGCTCCAAACGCTTAACCAGAATGGCCCAGGGAAAAAATACACATACGGTTGTAATCGGGCGAGTATCAACTTTCAGATGCAATAGGAATTTTTGGGTTAGTTCAATCCGTTCGCGAGATATGGGACATTGAAGCTAAGAAATGGTTGAGAAGACAACAAATTTTTCGCACTTCTGCTGCTCCAAACGCTTAACCAGAATGGCCTAGGGAAAAAATACCCATACCGTTGTAATCGGGCGAGTTTCTACTTTCAGATGCAACAGGAATTTTTGGGTTAGGTCAATCCGTTCGCGAGATATTGGAGTTTGAAGCTAAGAACTGGTTGAGAACACCACAAATTTTTCGCACTTCTGCTTCTCCAAACGCTTAACCAGAATGGCCTAGGGAAAAAATACACATACGGTTGTAATTGGGCGAGTTTCTACTTTCAGATGCAATAGGAATTTTTGGGTTAGGTCAATCCGTTCGCGACATATGGGAGTTTGAAGCTAAGAAATGGTTGGGAAGAGAACAAATTATTCGCAATTCTGCTGCTCCAAACGCTTAACCAGAGTGGCCTAGGGAAAAAATACACACACCGTTGTAATCGGGCGAGTTTCTACTTTCAAATGCAATAGGAATTTTTGGGTTAGGTCAATCCGTTGCGAGATATGGGAGTTTGAAGACAAGAAATGGTTGAGAAGGCAAAAAATTTTCGCAATTCTGCTGCTCCAAACGCTTAACCAGAATGGCCTAGGGAAAAAATACACATACCGTTGTAATCGGGCGAGTTTCTACTTTCAGATGCAACAGGAATTTTTGGGTTAGGTCAATCCGTTCGCGAGATATGGGAGTTTGAAGCTAAGAACTGGTTGAGAAGACCACAAATTTTTCGCACTTCTGCTGCTCCAAACGCTTAACCAGAATGGCCCAGGGAAAAAATACACATACGGTTGTAATCGGGCGAGTATCAACTTTCAGATGCAACAGGAATTTTTGGGTTAGTTCAATCCGTTCGCGAGATATGGGACATTGAAGCTAAGAAATGGTTGAGAAGACAACAAATTTTTCGCACTTCTGCTGCTCCAAACGCTTAACCAGAATGGCCTAGGGAAAAAATACCCATACCGTTGTAATCGGGCGAGTTTCTACTTTCAGATGCAACAGGAATTTTTGGGTTAGGTCAATCCGTTCGCGAGATATGGGAGTTTGAAGCTAAGAACTGGTTGAGAAGACCACAAATTTTTCGCACTTCTGCTGCTCCAAACGCTTAACCAGAATGGCCCAGGGAAAAAATACACATACGGTTGTAATCGGGCGACTATCAACATTCAGATGCAATAGGAATTTTTGGGTTAGTTCAATCCGTTCGCGAGATATGGGACATTGAAGCTAAGAAATGGTTGAGAAGACAACAAATTTTTCGCACTTCTGCTGCTCCAAACGCTTAACCAGAATGGCCTAGGGAAAAAATACCCATACCGTTGTAATCGGACGAGTTTCTACTTTCAGTTACAATAGGAATTTTTGGGTTAGGTCAATCCGTTCGTGAGATAAGGGACTTTGAAGCTAAGAAATGGTTGACAAGGCAACAAATTTTTCGCACTTGTGCTGCTCCAATCGCTTAACCAGAATGGCCTAGGGGAAAAATACACGTACCGTTGTAATCGGGCGAGTTTCTACTTTCAAATGCAATAGGAATTTTAGGGTTAGGCCCATCCGTTCGCGAGATATGAGAGTTTGAAGCTAAGAAATGGTTGAGAAGAGAACATATTTTTCGCAATTCTGCTGCTCCAAACGCTTAACCAGAATGGCCTAGGGAAAAAATACACATACCGTTGTAATCGGGCGAGTTTCTACTTTCAGATGCAATAGGAATTTTTGGGTTTGTTCAATCCGTTCGCGAGATATGGGAAATTGAAGCTAAGGATTGGTTGAGAAGACAACAAATTTTTCGCACTTCTGCTGCTCCAAACGCTTAACCAGAATGGCCTAGAGAGAAAATACACGTACCGTTGTAATCGGGCGAGTTTCTACTTTCAAATGCAATAGGAATTTTTGGGTTTGGCCAATCCGTTCGCGAGATATGGGAGTTTGAAGCTAAGAAATGGTTGAGAAGAGAACAAAATTTTCGCAATTCTGCTGCTCCAAACGCTTAACCAGAATGGCCTAGGGAAAAAAATACACATACCGTTGTAATCGGGCGAGTTTCTACTATCAGATCCAACAGGAATTTTTGGGTTAGGTCAATCCGTTGGCGAGATATGGGAGTTTGAAGCTAGGAACTGGTTGAGAAGACAACAAATTTTTCGCAGTTCTGCTGCTCCAAACGCTTAACCGAATGGCCCAGGGAAAAAATGCACATACCGTTGTAATCGGGCGAGTATCAACTTTCAGATGCAATAGGAATTTTTGGGTTAGGTCAATCCGTTCGCGAGATATGGGACATGGAAGCTAAGGAATGGTTGAGAAGACAACAAATTTTTCGCAATTCTGCTGCTCCAAACACATAACCAGAATGGCCTAGGGAAAAAATACACATACCGTTGTAATCGGGCGAGTTTCTACATTCAGATGCAACAGGAATTTTTGGGTTAGGTCAATCCGTTCGCGAGATATGGGAGTTTGAAGCTAAGGACTGGTTGAGAAGACAACAAATTTTTCGCACTTCTGCTGCTCCAAACGCTTAACCAGAATGGCCCAGGGAAATAATACACATACCGTTGTAATCGGGCGAGTATCAACTTTCAGATGCAATAGGAATTTTTGGGTTAGGTCAATCCGTTCGCGAGATATGAGAGTTTGAAGCTAAGAAATGGTTGAGAAGAGAACAAATTTTTCGCAATTCTGCTGCTCCAAACGCTTAACCAGAAAGGCCTAAGGAAAAAATACACATACCTTTGTAATCGGGCGAGTTTCTACTTTCAAATGCAATAGGAATTTTTGGGTTAGGTCAATCCGTTCGCGAGATATGGGACTTTGAAGCTAAGAAATGGTTGACTAGACAACAAATTTGTCGCCCTTCTGCTGCTCCAATCGCTTAACCAGAATGGCCTAGGGGAAAAATACCCGTACCGTTGTAATCGGACGAGCTTCTACTTTCAGTTACAATAGGAATTTTTGGGTTAGGTCAATCCGTTCGCGAGATATGGAACTTTGAAGCTAAGAAATGGTTGACAAGACAACAAATTTTTCGCACTCCTGCTGCTCCAATCGCTTAACCAGAATGGCCTAGGGGAAGAATACCCGTACCGTTGTAATCGGGCGAGTTTCTACTTTCAGATGCAATAGGAATTTTTGGGTTAGTTCAATCCGTTCGCGAGATATGGGAAATTGAAGCTAAGGAATGGTTGAGAAGACAACAAATTTTTCGCACTTCTGCTGCTCCAAACGCTTAACCAGAATGTCCTAGAGAGAAAATACACGTACCGTTGTAATCGGGCGAGTTTCTACTTTCAAATGCAATAGGAATTTTTGGGTTAGGCCAATCCGGTCGCGAGATATGGGAGTTTGAAGCTAAGAAATGGTTGAGAAGAGAACAAATTTTTCGCAATTCTGCTGCTCCAAACGCTTAACCAGAATGGCCTAGGGAAAAAATACACATACAGTTGTAATCGGGCGAGTTTCTACTTTCAGATGCAATAGGAATTTTTGGGTTAGGTCAATCCGTTCGCGACATATGGGAGTTTGAAGCTAAGAAATGGTTGAGAAGAGAACAAATTATTCGCAATTCTGCTGCTCCAAACGCTTAACCAGAGTGGCCTAGGGAAAAAATACACACACCGTTGTAATCGGGCGAGGTTCTACTTTCAAATGCAACAGGAATTTTCGGGTTAGGTCAATCCGTTGCGAGATATGGGAGTTTGAAGAAAAGAAATGGTTGAGAAGGCAAATAATTTTCGCAATTCTGCTGCTCCAAACGCTTAACCAGAATGGCCTAGGTAAAAAATACACATACCGTTGTAATCGGGCGAGTTTCTACTTTCAGATGCAACAGGAATTTTTGGGTTAGGTCAATCCGTTCGCGAGATATGGGAGTTTGAATCTAAGAACTGGTTGAGAAGACAACAAATTTTTCGCACTTCTGCTGCTCCAAACGCTTAACCAGAATGGCCCAGGGAAAAAATACACATACCGTTGTAATCGGGCGAGTATCAACTTTCAGGTGCAATAGGAATTTTTGGGTTAAGTCAATCCGTTCGCGAGATATGGGACATTGAATCTAAGAAATGGTTGAGAAGACAACAAATTTTTCGCACTTCTGCTGCTCCAAACGCTTAACCAGAGTGGCCTAGGGAAAAATACCCATACCGTTGTAATCGGACGAGATTCTACTTTCAGTTACAATAGGAATTTTTGGGTTAGGTCAATCCGTTCGCGAGATATGGGACATTGAAGCTAAGAAATGGTTAACAAGACAACAAATTTTTCGCACTCCTGCTGCTCCAATCGCTTAACAAGAATGGCCTAGGGGAAGAATACCCGTACCGTTGTAATTGGGCGAGTTTCTACTTTCAGATGCAATAGGAATTTTTGGGTTAGGTCAATCCGTTCGCGAGATATGAGAGTATGAAGCTAAGAAATGGTTGAGAAGAGAACAAATTTTTCGCAATTCTGCTGCTCCAAACGCTTAACCAGAATGGCCTAGAGAAAAAATGCACGTACCGTTGTGATCGGGCGAGTCTCCACTTTCAAATGCAATAGGAATTTTTGGGTTAGGTCTATCCGTTCGCGAGATATGGGAGTTTGATGCTAAGAAATGGTTGAGAAGAGATCAAATTTTTCGCAATTCTGCTGCTCCAAACGCTTAACCAGGAAGGCCTAAGGAAAAAATACACATACCTTTGTAATCGGGCGAGTTTCTAATTTCAAATGCGATAGGAATTTTTGGGTTAGGTCAATCCGTTCGCGAGATATGGGAGTTTGAAGACAAGAAATGGTTGAGAAGACAACAAATTTTTCGCACTTTTGCTGCTCCAAACGCTTAACCAGAATGGCCCAGGAAAAAAATACACATACCGTTGTAATCGGGCTAGTTTCAACTTTCAGATGCAATAGGAATTTTTGGGTTAGTTCAATCCCTTCGCGAGATATGGGAAATTGAAGCTAAGGAATGGTTGAGAAGACAACAAATTTTTCGCACTTCTGCTATTCCAAACGCTTAACCAGAATGGCCTAGAGAAAAAATGCACGTACCGTTGTGATCGGGCGAGTCTCCACTTTCAAATGCAATAGGAATTTTTGGGTTAGGCCAATCCGTTCGCGAGATATGGGAGTTTGAAGCTAAGAAATGGTTGAGGAGAGAACAAAATTTTAGCAATTCTGCTGCTCCAAACGCTTAACCAGAATGGCCTAGGGAAAAAAATACACATACCGTTGTAATCGGGCGAGTTTCTACTTTCAGATGCAACAGGAATTTTTGGGTTAGGTCAATCCGTTCGCGAGATATGGGAGTTTGAAGCTAGGAACTGGTTGAGAAGACAACAAATTTTTCGCACTTCTGCTGCTCCAAACGCTTAACCAGAATGGCCCAGGGAAAAAATGCACATACCGTTGTAATCGGGCGAGTATCAACTTTCAGATGCAATAGGAATTTTTGGGTTAGGTCAATCTGTTCACGAGATATGGGACATTGAAGCGAAGGAATGGTTGAGGAGACAACAAATTTTTCGCAATTCTGCTGCTCCAAACACTTAACCAGAATGGCCTAGGGAAAAAATACACATACCGTTGTAATCGGGCGAGTTTCTACTTTCAGATGCAACAGGAATTTTTGGGTTAGGTCAATCCGTTCGCGAGATATGGGAGTTTGAAACTAAGAACTGGTTGAGAAGACAACAAATTTTTCGCACTTCTGCTGCTCCAAACGCTTAACCAGAATGGCCCAGGGAAATAATACACATACCGTTGTAATCGGGCGAGTATCAACTTTCAGATGCAATAGGAATTTTTGGGTTAGGTCAATCCGTTCGCGAGATATGGGACATTGAAGCTAAGAAATGGTTGAGAAGACAACAAATTTTTCGCACTTCTGCTGCTCCAAACGCTTAACCAGAATGGCCTAGGGAAAAAATGCCCATACCGTTGTAATCGGACGAGTTTCTACTTTCAGTTACAATAGGAATTTTTGGGTTAGGTCAATCCGTTCGCGAGATATGGGACTTTGAAGCTAAGAAATGGTTGACAAGACAACAAATTTTTCGCACTCCTGCTGCTTCAATCGCTTAACCAGAATGGCCTAGGGGAAGAATACCCGTACCGTTGTAATCGTGCGAGTTTCTACTTTCAGATGCAATAGGAATTTTTGGGTTAGGTCAATCCGTTCGCGAGATATGAGAGGTTGAAGCTAAGAAATGGTTGAGAAGAGAACAAATTTTTCGCAATTCTGCTGCTCCAAACGCTTAACCAGAATGGCCTAGAGAAAAAATGCACGTACCGTTGTGATCGGGCGAGTTTCTACTTTCAAATGCAATAGGAATTTTTGGGTTAGGTCTATCCGTTCGCGAGATATGGGAGTTTGATGCTAAGAAATGGTTGAGAAGAGAACAAATTTTTCGCATTTCTGCTGCTCCAAACGCTAACCAGAGTGGCCTACGGAAAAAATACACACACCGTTGTAATCGGGCGAGGTTCTACTTTCAAATGCAATAGGAATTTTTGGGTTAGTTCAATCCGTTCGCGAGATATGGGAGTTTGAAGACAAGAAATGGTTGAGAAGAGAACATATTTTTCGCAATTCTGCTGCTCCAAACGCTTAACCAGAATGGCCTAGGGAAAAAATACACACACCGTTGTAATCGGGCGAGTTTCTACTTTCAGATGCAACAGGAATTTTTGGGTTAGGTCAATCCGTTCGCGAGATATGGGAGTTTGAAGCTAAGAACTGGTTGAGAAGACAACAAATTTTTCGCACTTCTGCTGCTCCAAACGCTTAACCAGAATGGCCCAGGGAAAAAATACACATACGGTTGTAATCGGGCGAGTATCAACTTTCAGATGCAATAGGAATTTTTCGGTTAGTTCAATCCGTTCGCGAGATATGGGACATTGAAGCTAAGAAATGGTTGAGAAGACAACAAATTTTTCGCACTTCTGCTGCTCCAAACGCTTAACCAGAATGGCCTAGGGAAAAAATACCCATACCGTTGTAATCGGGCGAGTTTCTACTTTCAGATGCAACAGGAATTTTTGTGTTAGGTCAATCCGTTGCGAGATATGGGAGTTTGAAGACAAGAAATGGTTGAGAAGGCAAAAAATTTTCGCAATTCTGCTGCTCCAAACGCTTAACCAGAATGGCCTAGGGAAAAAATACACATACCGTTGTAATCGGGCGAGTTTCTACTTTCAGATGCAACAGGAATTTTTGGGTTAGGTCAATCCGTTCGCGAGATATGGGAGTTTGAAGCTAAGAACTGGTTGAGAAGACCACAAATTTTTCGCACTTTTGCTGCTCCAAACGCTTAACCAGAATGGCCCAGGGAAAAAATACACATACGGTTGTAATCGGGCGAGTATCAACTTTCAGATGCAATAGGAATTTTTGGGTTAGTTCAATCCGTTCGCGAGATATGGGACATTGAAGCTAAGAAATGGTTGAGAAGACAACAAATTTTTCGCACTTCTGCTGCTCCAAACGCTTAACCAGAATGGCCTAGGGAAAAAATACCCATACCGTTGTAATCGGGCGAGTTTCTACTTTCAGATGCAACAGGAATTTTTGGGTTAGGTCAATCCGTTCGCGAGATATTGGAGTTTGAAGCTAAGAACTGGTTGAGAAGACCACAAATTTTTCGCACTTCTGCTTCTCCAAACGCTTAACCAGAGTGGCCTAGGGAAAAAATACACACACCGTTGTAATCGGGCGAGTTTCTACTTTCAAATGCAATAGGAATTTTTGGGTTAGGTCAATCCGTTGCGAGATATGGGAGTTTGAAGACAAGAAATGGTTGAGAAGGCAAAAAATTTTCGCAATTCTGCTGCTCCAAACGCTTAACCAGAATGGCCTAGGGAAAAAATACACATACCGTTGTAATCGGGCGAGTTTCTACTGTCAGATGCAACAGGAATTTTTGGGTTAGGTCAATCCGTTCGCGAGATATGGGAGTTTGAAGCTAAGAACTGGTTGAGAAGACCACAAATTTTTCGCACTTCTGCTGCTCCAAACGCTTAACCAGAATGGCCCAGGGAAAAAATACACATACGGTTGTAATCGGGCGAGTATCAACTTTCAGATGCAACAGGAATTTTTGGGTTAGTTCAATCCGTTCGCGAGATATGGGACATTGAAGCTAAGAAATGGTTGAGAAGACAACAAATTTTTCGCACTTCTGCTGCTCCAAACGCTTAACCAGAATGGCCTAGGGAAAAAATACCCATACCGTTGTAATCGGGCGAGTTTCTACTTTCAGATGCAACAGGAATTTTTGGGTTAGGTCAATCCGTTCGCGAGATATGGGAGTTTGAAGCTAAGAACTGGTTGAGAAGACCACAAATTTTTCGCACTTCTGCTGCTCCAAACGCTTAACCAGAATGGCCCAGGGAAAAAATACACATACGGTTGTAATCGGGCGACTATCAACATTCAGATGCAATAGGAATTTTTGGGTTAGTTCAATCCGTTCGCGAGATATGGGACATTGAAGCTAAGAAATGGTTGAGAAGACAACAAATTTTTCGCACTTCTGCTGCTCCAAACGCTTAACCAGAATGGCCTAGGGAAAAAATACCCATACCGTTGTAATCGGACGAGTTTCTACTTTCAGTTACAATAGGAATTTTTGGGTTAGGTCAATCCGTTCGTGAGATAAGGGACTTTGAAGCTAAGAAATGGTTGACAAGGCAACAAATTTTTCGCACTTGTGCTGCTCCAATCGCTTAACCAGAATGGCCTAGGGGAAAAATACACGTACCGTTGTAATCGGGCGAGTTTCTACTTTCAAATGCAATAGGAATTTTAGGGTTAGGCCCATCCGTTCGCGAGATATGAGAGTTTGAAGCTAAGAAATGGTTGAGGAGAGAACATATTTTTCGCAATTCTGCTGCTCCAAACGCTTAACCAGAATGGCCTAGGGAAAAAATACACATACCGTTGTAATCGGGCGAGTTTCTACTTTCAGATGCAATAGGAATTTTTGGGTTTGTTCAATCCGTTCGCGAGATATGGGAAATTGAAGCTAAGGATTGGTTGAGAAGACAACAAATTTTTCGCACTTCTGCTGCTCCAAACGCTTAACCAGAATGGCCTAGAGAGAAAATACACGTACCGTTGTAATCGGGCGAGTTTCTACTTTCAGATGCAACAGGAATTTTTGGGTTAGGTCAATCCGTTCGCGAGATATGGGAGTTTGAAACTAAGAACTGGTTGAGAAGACAACAAATTTTTCGCACTTCTGCTGCTCCAAACGCTTAACCAGAATGGCCCAGGGAAATAATACACATACCGTTGTAATCGGGCGAGTATCAACTTTCAGATGCAATAGGAATTTTTGGGTTAGGTCAATCCGTTCGCGAGATATGGGACATTGAAGCTAAGAAATGGTTGAGAAGACAACAAATTTTTCGCACTTCTGCTGCTCCAAACGCTTAACCAGAATGGCCTAGGGAAAAAATGCCCATACCGTTGTAATCGGACGAGTTTCTACTTTCAGTTACAATAGGAATTTTTGGGTTAGGTCAATCCGTTCGCGAGATATGGGACTTTGAAGCTAAGAAATGGTTGACAAGACAACAAATTTTTCGCACTCCTGCTGCTTCAATCGCTTAACCAGAATGGCCTAGGGGAAGAATACCCGTACCGTTGTAATCGTGCGAGTTTCTACTTTCAGATGCAATAGGAATTTTTGGGTTAGGTCAATCCGTTCGCGAGATATGAGAGGTTGAAGCTAAGAAATGGTTGAGAAGAGAACAAATTTTTCGCAATTCTGCTGCTCCAAACGCTTAACCAGAATGGCCTAGAGAAAAAATGCACGTACCGTTGTGATCGGGCGAGTTTCTACTTTCAAATGCAATAGGAATTTTTGGGTTAGGTCTATCCGTTCGCGAGATATGGGAGTTTGATGCTAAGAAATGGTTGAGAAGAGAACAAATTTTTCGCATTTCTGCTGCTCCAAACGCTAACCAGAGTGGCCTACGGAAAAAATACACACACCGTTGTAATCGGGCGAGGTTCTACTTTCAAATGCAATAGGAATTTTTGGGTTAGTTCAATCCGTTCGCGAGATATGGGAGTTTGAAGACAAGAAATGGTTGAGAAGAGAACATATTTTTCGCAATTCTGCTGCTCCAAACGCTTAACCAGAATGGCCTAGGGAAAAAATACACACACCGTTGTAATCGGGCGAGTTTCTACTTTCAGATGCAACAGGAATTTTTGGGTTAGGTCAATCCGTTCGCGAGATATGGGAGTTTGAAGCTAAGAACTGGTTGAGAAGACAACAAATTTTTCGCACTTCTGCTGCTCCAAACGCTTAACCAGAATGGCCCAGGGAAAAAATACACATACGGTTGTAATCGGGCGAGTATCAACTTTCAGATGCAATAGGAATTTTTCGGTTAGTTCAATCCGTTCGCGAGATATGGGACATTGAAGCTAAGAAATGGTTGAGAAGACAACAAATTTTTCGCACTTCTGCTGCTCCAAACGCTTAACCAGAATGGCCTAGGGAAAAAATACCCATACCGTTGTAATCGGGCGAGTTTCTACTTTCAGATGCAACAGGAATTTTTGTGTTAGGTCAATCCGTTGCGAGATATGGGAGTTTGAAGACAAGAAATGGTTGAGAAGGCAAAAAATTTTCGCAATTCTGCTGCTCCAAACGCTTAACCAGAATGGCCTAGGGAAAAAATACACATACCGTTGTAATCGGGCGAGTTTCTACTTTCAGATGCAACAGGAATTTTTGGGTTAGGTCAATCCGTTCGCGAGATATGGGAGTTTGAAGCTAAGAACTGGTTGAGAAGACCACAAATTTTTCGCACTTTTGCTGCTCCAAACGCTTAACCAGAATGGCCCAGGGAAAAAATACACATACGGTTGTAATCGGGCGAGTATCAACTTTCAGATGCAATAGGAATTTTTGGGTTAGTTCAATCCGTTCGCGAGATATGGGACATTGAAGCTAAGAAATGGTTGAGAAGACAACAAATTTTTCGCACTTCTGCTGCTCCAAACGCTTAACCAGAATGGCCTAGGGAAAAAATACCCATACCGTTGTAATCGGGCGAGTTTCTACTTTCAGATGCAACAGGAATTTTTGGGTTAGGTCAATCCGTTCGCGAGATATTGGAGTTTGAAGCTAAGAACTGGTTGAGAAGACCACAAATTTTTCGCACTTCTGCTTCTCCAAACGCTTAACCAGAGTGGCCTAGGGAAAAAATACACACACCGTTGTAATCGGGCGAGTTTCTACTTTCAAATGCAATAGGAATTTTTGGGTTAGGTCAATCCGTTGCGAGATATGGGAGTTTGAAGACAAGAAATGGTTGAGAAGGCAAAAAATTTTCGCAATTCTGCTGCTCCAAACGCTTAACCAGAATGGCCTAGGGAAAAAATACACATACCGTTGTAATCGGGCGAGTTTCTACTTTCAGATGCAACAGGAATTTTTGGGTTAGGTCAATCCGTTCGCGAGATATGGGAGTTTGAAGCTAAGAACTGGTTGAGAAGACCACAAATTTTTCGCACTTCTGCTGCTCCAAACGCTTAACCAGAATGGCCCAGGGAAAAAATACACATACGGTTGTAATCGGGCGAGTATCAACTTTCAGATGCAACAGGAATTTTTGGGTTAGTTCAATCCGTTCGCGAGATATGGGACATTGAAGCTAAGAAATGGTTGAGAAGACAACAAATTTTTCGCACTTCTGCTGCTCCAAACGCTTAACCAGAATGGCCTAGGGAAAAAATACCCATACCGTTGTAATCGGGCGAGTTTCTACTTTCAGATGCAACAGGAATTTTTGGGTTAGGTCAATCCGTTCGCGAGATATGGGAGTTTGAAGCTAAGAACTGGTTGAGAAGACCACAAATTTTTCGCACTTCTGCTGCTCCAAACGCTTAACCAGAATGGCCCAGGGAAAAAATACACATACGGTTGTAATCGGGCGACTATCAACATTCAGATGCAATAGGAATTTTTGGGTTAGTTCAATCCGTTCGCGAGATATGGGACATTGAAGCTAAGAAATGGTTGAGAAGACAACAAATTTTTCGCACTTCTGCTGCTCCAAACGCTTAACCAGAATGGCCTAGGGAAAAAATACCCATACCGTTGTAATCGGACGAGTTTCTACTTTCAGTTACAATAGGAATTTTTGGGTTAGGTCAATCCGTTCGTGAGATAAGGGACTTTGAAGCTAAGAAATGGTTGACAAGGCAACAAATTTTTCGCACTTGTGCTGCTCCAATCGCTTAACCAGAATGGCCTAGGGGAAAAATACACGTACCGTTGTAATCGGGCGAGTTTCTACTTTCAAATGCAATAGGAATTTTAGGGTTAGGCCCATCCGTTCGCGAGATATGAGAGTTTGAAGCTAAGAAATGGTTGAGGAGAGAACATATTTTTCGCAATTCTGCTGCTCCAAACGCTTAACCAGAATGGCCTAGGGAAAAAATACACATACCGTTGTAATCGGGCGAGTTTCTACTTTCAGATGCAATAGGAATTTTTGGGTTTGTTCAATCCGTTCGCGAGATATGGGAAATTGAAGCTAAGGATTGGTTGAGAAGACAACAAATTTTTCGCACTTCTGCTGCTCCAAACGCTTAACCAGAATGGCCTAGAGAGAAAATACACGTACCGTTGTAATCGGGCGAGTTTCTACTTTCAAATGCAATAGGAATTTTTGGGTTTGGCCAATCCGTTCGCGAGATATGGGAGTTTGAAGCTAAGAAATGGTTGAGAAGAGAACAAAATTTTCGCAATTCTGCTGCCCCAAACGCTTAACCAGAATGGCCTAGGGAAAAAAATACACATACCGTTGTAATCGGGCGAGTTTCTACTATCAGATGCAACAGGAATTTTTGGGTTAGGTCAATCCGTTGGTGAGATATGGGAGTTTGAAGCTAGGAACTGGTTGAGAAGACAACAAATTTTTCGCAGTTCTGCTGCTCCAAACGCTTAACCGAATGGCCCAGGGAAAAAATGCACATACCGTTGTAATCGGGCGAGTATCAACTTTCAGATGCAATAGGAATTTTTGGGTTAGGTCAATCCGTTCGCGAGATATGGGACATTGAAGCTAAGGAATGGTTGAGAAGACAACAAATTTTTCGCAATTCTGCTGCTCCAAACACATAACCAGAATGGCCTAGGGAAAAAATACACATACCGTTGTAATCGGGCGAGTTTCTACTTTCAGATGCAACAGGAATTTTTGGGTTAGGTCAATCCGTTCGCGAGATATGGGAGTTTGAAGCTAAGGACTGGTTGAGAAGACAACAAATTTTTCGCACTTCTGCTGCTCCAAACGCTTAACCAGAATGGCCCAGGGAAATAATACACATACCGTTGTAATCGGGCGAGTATCAACTTTCAGATGCAATAGGAATTTTTGGGTTAGGTCAATCCGTTCGCGAGATATGAGAGTTTGAAGCTAAGAAATGGTTGAGAAGAGAACAAATTTTTCGCAATTCTGCTGCTCCAAACGCTTAACCAGAAAGGCCTAAGGAAAAAATACACATACCTTTGTAATCGGGCGAGTTTCTACTTTCAAATGCAATAGGAATTTTTGGGTTAGGTCAATCCGTTCGCGAGATATGGGACTTTGAAGCTAAGAAATGGTTGACAAGACAACAAATTTGTCGCCCTTCTGCTGCTCCAATCGCTTAACCAGAATGGCCTAGGGGAAAAATACCCGTACCGTTGTAATCGGACGAGCTTCTACTTTCAGTTACAATAGGAATTTTTGGGTTAGGTCAATCCGTTCGCGAGATATGGAACTTTGAAGCTAAGAAATGGTTGACAAGACAACAAATTTTTCGCACTCCTGCTGCTCCAATCGCTTAACCAGAATGGCCTAGGGGAAGAATACCCGTACCGTTGTAATCGGGCGAGTTTCTACTTTCAGATGCAATAGGAATTTTTGGGTTAGTTCAATCCGTTCGCGAGATATGGGAAATTGAAGCTAAGGAATGGTTGAGAA
The DNA here is from genome assembly GCF_051014685.1 of Ptiloglossa arizonensis. NCBI lineage: Eukaryota > Metazoa > Arthropoda > Insecta > Hymenoptera > Colletidae > Ptiloglossa > Ptiloglossa arizonensis. The sequence continues at coordinate 6,876,029 of NW_027478385.1, forward strand.
GACAACAAATTTTTCGCACTTCTGCTGCTCCAAACGCTTAACCAGAATGGCCTAGAGAGAAAATACACGTACCGTTGTAATCGGGCGAGTTTCTACTTTCAAATGCAATAGGAATTTTTGGGTTAGGCCAATCCGGTCGCGAGATATGGGAGTTTGAAGCTAAGAAATGGTTGAGAAGAGAACAAATTTTTCGCAATTCTGCTGCTCCAAACGCTTAACCAGAATGGCCTAGGGAAAAAATACACATACAGTTGTAATCGGGCGAGTTTCTACTTTCAGATGCAATAGGAATTTTTGGGTTAGGTCAATCCGTTCGCGACATATGGGAGTTTGAAGCTAAGAAATGGTTGAGAAGAGAACAAATTATTCGCAATTCTGCTGCTCCAAACGCTTAACCAGAGTGGCCTAGGGAAAAAATACACACACCGTTGTAATCGGGCGAGGTTCTACTTTCAAATGCAACAGGAATTTTCGGGTTAGGTCAATCCGTTGCGAGATATGGGAGTTTGAAGAAAAGAAATGGTTGAGAAGGCAAATAATTTTCGCAATTCTGCTGCTCCAAACGCTTAACCAGAATGGCCTAGGTAAAAAATACACATACCGTTGTAATCGGGCGAGTTTCTACTTTCAGATGCAACAGGAATTTTTGGGTTAGGTCAATCCTTTCGCGAGATATGGGAGTTTGAATCTAAGAACTGGTTGAGAAGACAACAAATTTTTCGCACTTCTGCTGCTCCAAACGCTTAACCAGAATGGCCCAGGGAAAAAATACACATACCGTTGTAATCGGGCGAGTATCAACTTTCAGATGCAATAGGAATTTTTGGGTTAAGTCAATCCGTTCGCGAGATATGGGACATTGAATCTAAGAAATGGTTGAGAAGACAACAAATTTTTCGCACTTCTGCTGCTCCAAACGCTTAACCAGAGTGGCCTAGGGAAAAATACCCATACCGTTGTAATCGGACGAGATTCTACTTTCAGTTACAATAGGAATTTTTGGGTTAGGTCAATCCGTTCGCGAGATATGGGACATTGAAGCTAAGAAATGGTTAATAAGACAACAAATTTTTCGCACTCCTGCTGCTCCAATCGCTTAACAAGAATGGCCTAGGGGAAGAATACCCGTACCGTTGTAATTGGGCGAGTTTCTACTTTCAGATGCAATAGGAATTTTTGGGTTAGGTCAATCCGTTCGCGAGATATGAGAGTATGAAGCTAAGAAATGGTTGAGAAGAGAACAAATTTTTCGCAATTCTGCTGCTCCAAACGCTTAACCAGAATGGCCTAGAGAAAAAATGCACGTACCGTTGTGATCGGGCGAGTCTCCACTTTCAAATGCAATAGGAATTTTTGGGTTAGGTCTATCCGTTCGCGAGATATGGGAGTTTGATGCTAAGAAATGGTTGAGAAGAGATCAAATTTTTCGCAATTCTGCTGCTCCAAACGCTTAACCAGGAAGGCCTAAGGAAAAAATACACATACCTTTGTAATCGGGCGAGTTTCTAATTTCAAATGCAATAGGAATTTTTGGGTTAGGTCAATCCGTTCGCGAGATATGGGAGTTTGAAGACAAGAAATGGTTGAGAAGACAACAAATTTTTCGCACTTTTGCTGCTCCAAACGCTTAACCAGAATGGCCCAGGAAAAAAATACACATACCGTTGTAATCGGGCTAGTTTCAACTTTCAGATGCAATAGGAATTTTTGGGTTAGTTCAATCCCTTCGCGAGATATGGGAAATTGAAGCTAAGGAATGGTTGAGAAGACAACAAATTTTTCGCACTTCTGCTATTCCAAACGCTTAACCAGAATGGCCTAGAGAGAAAATACACGTACCGTTGTAATCGGGCGAGTTTCTACTTTCAAATGCAATAGGAATTTTTGGGTTAGGCCAATCCGTTCGCGAGATATGGGAGTTTGAAGCTAAGAAATGGTTGAGAAGAGAACAAAATTTTAGCAATTCTGCTGCTCCAAACGCTTAACCAGAATGGCCTAGGGAAAAAAATACACATACCGTTGTAATCGGGCGAGTTTCTACTTTCAGATGCAACAGGAATTTTTGGGTTAGGTCAATCCGTTCGCGAGATATGGGAGTTTGAAGCTAGGAACTGGTTGAGAAGACAACAAATTTTTCGCACTTCTGCTGCTCCAAACGCTTAACCAGAATGGCCCAGGGAAAAAATGCACATACCGTTGTAATCGGGCGAGTATCAACTTTCAGATGCAATAGGAATTTTTGGGTTAGGCCAATCCGTTCGCGAGATATGGGAGTTTGAAGCTAAGAACTGGTTGAGAAGACCACAAATTTTTTGCACTTCTGCTGCTCCAAACGCTTAACCAGAATGGCCCAGGGAAAAAATACACATACGGTTGTAATCGGGCGAGTATCAACTTTCAGATGCAATAGGAATTTTTGGGTTAGTTCAATCCGTCCGCGAGATATGGGACATTGAAGCTACGAAATGGTTGAGAAGACAACAAATTTTTCGCACTTCTGCTGCTCCAAACGCTTAACCAGAGTGGCCCAGGGAAAAAATACACACACCGTTGTAATCGGGCGAGATTCTACTTTCAAATGCAATAGGAATTTTTGGGTTAGGTCAATCCGTTGCGAGATATGGGAGTTTGATGACAAGAAATGGTTGAGAAGGCAAAAAATTTTCGCAATTCTTCTGCTCCAAACGCTTAACCAGAATGGCCTAGGGAAAAAATACACATACCGTTGTAATCGGGCGAGTTTCTACTTTCAGATGCAACAGGAATTTTTGGGTTAGGTCAATCCGTTCGCGAGATATGGGAGTTTGAAGCTAAGAACTGGTTGAGAAGACCACAAATTTTTCGCAATTCTGCTGCTCCAAACGCTTAACCAGAATGGCCTAGGGAAAAAATACACATACGGTTGTAATCGGGTGAGTTTCTACTTTCAGATGCAATAGGAATTTTTGGGTTAGGTCAATCCGTTCGCGAGATATGAGAGTATGAAGCTAAGAAATGGTTGAGAAGAGAACAAATTTTTCGCAATTCTGCTGCTCCAAACGCTTAACCAGAATGGCCTAGAGAAAAAATGCACGTACCGTTGTGATCGGGCGAGTTTCTACTTTCAAATGCAATAGGAATTTTTGGGTTAGGTCTATCCGTTCGCGAGATATGGGAGTTTGATGCTAAGAAATGGTTGAGAAGAGAACAAATTTTTCGCAATTCTGCTGCTCCAAACGCTTAACCAGAAAGGCCTAAGGAAAAAATACACATACCTTTGTAATCGGGCGAGTTTCTACTTTCAAATGCAATAGGAATTTTTGGGTTAGGTCAATCCGTTCGCGAGATATGGGAGTTTGAAGACAAGAAATGGTTGAGAAGACAACAAATTTTTCGCACTTCTGCTGCTCCAAACGCTTAACCAGAATGGCCCAGGAAAAAAATACACATACCGTTGTAATCGGGCGAGTTTCAACTTTCAGATGCAATAGGAATTTTTGGGTTAGGCCAATCCGTTCGCGAGATATGGGAGTTTGAAGCTAAGAAATGGTTGAGAAGAGAACAAAATTTTCGCAATTCTGCTGCTCCAAACGCTTAACCAGAATGGCCTAGAGAGAAAATACACGTACCGTTGTAATCGGGCGAGTTTCTACTTTCAAATGCAATAGGAATTTTTGGGTTAGGCCAATCCGTTCGCGAGATATGGGAGTTTGAAGCTAAGAACTGGTTGAGAAGACCACAAATTTTTCGCACTTCTGCTGCTCCAAACGCTTAACCAGAATGGCCCAGGGAAAAAATACACATACGGTTGTAATCGGGCGAGTATCAACTTTCAGATGCAATAGGAATTTTTGGGTTAGTTCAATCCGTCCGCGAGATATGGGACATTGAAGCTAAGAAATCGTTGAGAAGACAACAAATTTTTCGCACTTCTGCTGCTCCAAACGCTTAACCAGAGTGGCCCAGGGAAAAAATACACACACCGTTGTAATCGGGCGAGATTCTACTTTCAAATGCAATAGGAATTTTTGGGTTAGGTCAATCCGTTGCGAGATATGGGAGTTTGAAGACAAGAAATGGTTGAGAAGGCAAAAAATTTTCGCAATTCTTCTGCTCCAAACGCTTAACCAGAATGGCCTAGGGAAAAAATACACATACCGTTGTAATCGGGCGAGTTTCTACTTTCAGATGCAACAGGAATTTTTGGGTTAGGTCAATCCGTTCGCGAGATATGGGAGTTTGAAGCTAAGAACTGGTTGAGAAGACCACAAATTTTTCGCAATTCTGCTGCTCCAAACGCTTAACCAGAATGGCCTAGGGAAAAAATACACATACGGTTGTAATCGGGTGAGTTTCTACTTTCAGATGCAATAGGAATTTTTGGGTTAGGTCAATCCGTTCGCGACATATGGGAGTTTGAAGCTAAGAAATGGTTGAGAAGAGAACAAATTATTCGCACTTCTGCTGCTCCAAACGCTTAACCAGAACGGCCCAGGGAAAAAATACACATACCGTTGTAATCGGGCGAGTATCAACTTTCAGATGCAATAGGAATTTTTGGGTTAGGTCAATCCGTTCGCGAGATATGGGACATTGAAGCTAAGAAATGGTTGAGAAGACAACAAATTTTTCGCACTTCTGCTGCTCCAAACGCTTAACCAGAATGGCTTAGGGAAAAAATACACATACCGTTGTAATCGGGCGAGTTTCTACTTTCAGATGCAATAGAAATTTTTGGGTTAGTTCAATCCGTTCGCGAGATATGGGAAATTGAAGCTAAGGAATGGTTGAGAAGACAACAAATTTTTCGCACTTCTGCTGCTCCAAACGCTTAACCAGAGTGGCCTAGGGAAAAATACCCATACCGTTGTAATCGGACAAGTTTCTACTTTCAGTTACAATAGGAATTTTTGGGTTAGGTCAATCCGTTCGCGAGATATGGGACTTTGAAGCTAAGAAATGGTTGACAAGACAACAAATTTGTCGCACTTCTGCTGGTCCAATCGCTTAACCAGAATGGCCTAGGGGAAAAATACCCGTACCGTTGTATTCGGACGAGCTTCTACTTTCAGTTACAGTAGGAATTTTTGGCTTAGGTCAATCAGTTCGCGAGATATGGAACTTTGAAGCTAAGAAATGGTTGACAAGAAAACAAATTTTTCGCACTCCTGCTGCTCCAATCGCTTAACAAGAATGGCCTAGGGGAAGAATACCCGTACCGTTGAAATCGGGCGAGTTTCTACTTTCAGATGCAATAGGAATTTTTGGGTTAGGTCAATCCGTTCGCGAGATATGAGAGTATGAAGCTAAGAAATGGTTGAGAAGAGAACAAATTTTTCGCAATTCTGCTGCTCCAAACGCTTAACCAGAATGGCCTAGAGAAAAAATGCACGTACCGTTGTGATCGGGCGAGTTTCTACTTTCAAATGCAATAGGAATTTTTGGGTTAGGTCTATCCGTTCGCGAGATATGGGAGTTTGATGCTAAGAAATGGTTGAGAAGAGAACAAATTTTTCGCAATTCTGCTGCTCCAAACGCTTAACCAGAAAGGCCTAAGGAAAAAATACACATACCTTTGTAATCGGGCGAGTTTCTACTTTCAAATGCAATAGGAATTTTTGGGTTAGGTCAATCCGTTCGCGAGATATGGGAGTTTGAAGACAAGAAATGGTTGAGAAGACAACAAATTTTTCGCACTTCTGCTGCTCCAAACGCTTAACCAGAATGGCCCAGGAAAAAAATACACATACCGTTGTAATCGGGCGAGTTTCAACTTTCAGATGCAATAGGAATTTTTGGGTTAGGCCAATCCGTTCGCGAGATATGGGAGTTTGAAGCTAAGAAATGGTTGAGAAGAGAACAAAATTTTCGCAATTCTGCTGCTCCAAACGCTTAACCAGAATGGCCTAGGAGTGAAAATACACGTACGGTTGTAATCGGGCGAGTATCAACTTTCAGATGCAATAGGAATTTTTGGGTTAGTTCAATCCGTCCGCGAGATATGGGACATTGAAGCTAAGAAATGGTTGAGAAGACAACAAATTTTTCGCACTTCTGCTGCTCCAAACGCTTAACCAGAGTGGCCCAGGGAAAAAATACACACACCGTTGTAATCGGGCGAGATTCTACTTTCAAATGCAATAGGAATTTTTGGGTTAGGTCAATCCGTTGCGAGATATGGGAGTTTGAAGACAAGAAATGGTTGAGAAGGCAAAAAATTTTCGCAATTCTTCTGCTCCAAACGCTTAACCAGAATGGCCTAGGGAAAAAATACACATACCGTTGTAATCGGGCGAGTTTCTACTTTCAGATGCAACAGGAATTTTTGGGTTAGGTCAATCCGTTCGCGAGATATGGGAGTTTGAAGCTAAGAACTGGTTGAGAAGACCACAAATTTTTCGCAATTCTGCTGCTCCAAACGCTTAACCAGAATGGCCTAGGGAAAAAATACACATACGGTTGTAATCGGGTGAGTTTCTACTTTCAGATGCAATAGGAATTTTTGGGTTAGGTCAATCCGTTCGCGACATATGGGAGTTTGAAGCTAAGAAATGGTTGAGAAGAGAACAAATTATTCGCAATTCTGCTGCTCCAAACGCTTAACCAGAGTGGCCTAGGGAAAAAATACACACACCGTTGTAATCGGGCGAGTTTCTACTTTCAAATGCAATAGGAATTTTTGGGTTAGGTCAATCCGTTGCGAGATATGGGAGTTTGAAGACAAGAAATGGTTGAGAAGGCAAAAAATTTTCGCAATTCTGCTGCTCCAAACGCTTATCCAGAATGGCCTAGGGAAAAAATACACATACCGTTGTAATCGGGCGAGTTTCTACTTTCAGATGCAACAGGAATTTTTGGGTTAGGTCAATCCGTTCGCGAGATATGGGAGTTTGAAGCTAAGAACTGGTTGAGATGACCACAAATTTTTCGCACTTCTGCTGCTCCAAACGCTTAACCAGAATGACCCAGGGAAAAAATACACATACGGTTGTAATCGGGCGAGTATCAACTTTCAGATGCAATAGGAATTTTTGGGTTAGTTCAATCCGTTCGCGAGATATGGGACATTGAAGCTAAGAAATGGTTGAGAAGACAACAAATTTTTCGCACTTCTGCTGCTCCAAACGCTTAACCAGAATGGCCCAGGGAAAAAATACACATACGGTTGTAATCGGGCGAGTATCAACTTTCAGATGCAATAGGAATTTTGGGGTTAGTTCAATCCGTTCGCGAGATATGGGACATTGAAACTAAGAAATGGTTGAGAAGACAACAAATTTTTCGCACTTCTGCTGCTCCAAACGCTTAACCAGAATGGCCCAGGGAAAAAATACACATACGGTTGTAATCGGGCGAGTATCAACTTTCAGATGCAATAGGAATTTTTGGGTTAGTTCAATCCGTTCGCGAGATATGGGACATTGAAGCTAAGAAATGGTTGAGAAGACAACAAATTTTTCGCACTTCTGCTGCTCCAAACGCTTAACCAGAATGGCCTAGGGAAAAAATACCCATACCATTGTAATCGGGCGAGTTTCTACTTTCAGATGCAACAGGAATTTTTGGGTTAGGTCAATCCGTTCGCGAGATATGAGAGTATGAAGCTAAGAAATGGTTGAGAAGAGAACAAATTTTTCGCACTTCTGCTTCTCCAAACGCTTAACCAGAATGGCCTAGGGAAAAAATACACATACGGTTGTAATCGGGCGAGTTTCTACTTTCAGATGCAATAGGAATTTTTGGGTTAGGTCAATCCGTTCGCGACATATGGGAGTTTGAAGCTAAGAAATGGTTGAGAAGAGAACAAATTATTCGCAATTCTGCTGCTCCAAACGCTTAACCAGAGTGGCCTAGGGAAAAAATACACACACCGTTGCAATCGGGCGAGTTTCTACTTTCAGTTACAATAGGAATTTTTGGGTTAGGTCAATCCGTTCGCGAGATATGGGACTTTGAAGCTAAGAAATGGTTGACAAGACAACAAATTTGTCGCACTTCTGCTGCTCCAATCGCTTAACCAGAATGGCCTAGGGGAAAAATACCCGTACCGTTGTATTCGGACGAGCTTCTACTTTCAGTTACAGTAGGAATTTTTGGGTTAGGTCAATCAGTTCGCGAGATATGGAACTTTGAAGCTAAGAAATGGTTGACAAGAAAACAAATTTTTCGCACTCCTGCTGCTCCAATCGCTTAACAAGAATGGCCTAGGGGAAGAATACCCGTACCGTTGAAATCGGGCGAGTTTCTACTTTCAGATGCAATAGGAATTTTTGGGTTAGGTCAATCCGTTCGCGAGATATGAGAGTATGAAGCTAAGAAATGGTTGAGAAGAGAACAAATTTTTCGCAATTCTGCTGCTCCAAACGCTTAACCAGAATGGCCTAGAGAAAAAATGCACGTACCGTTGTGATCGGGCGAGTTTCTACTTTCAAATGCAATAGGAATTTTTGGGTTAGGTCTATCCGTTCGCGAGATATGGGAGTTTGATGCTAAGAAATGGTTGAGAAGAGAACAAATTTTTCGCAATTCTGCTGCTCCAAACGCTTAACCAGAGTGGCCTAGGGAAAAAATACACACACCGTTGTAATCGGGCGAGGTTCTACTTTCAAATGCAATAGGAATTTTTGGGTTATGTCAATCCGTTGCGAGATATGGGAGTTTGAAGCCAAGAAATGGTTGAGAAGGCAAATAATTTTCGCAATTCTGCTGCTCCAAACGCTTAACCAGATTGGCCTAGGTAAAAAATACACATACCGTTGTAATCGGGCGAGTTTCTACTTTCAGATGCAACAGGAATTTTTGGGTTAGGCCAATCCGTTCGCGAGATATGGGAGTTTGAAGCTAAGAACTGGTTGAGAAGACAACCAATTTTTCGCACTTCTGCTGCTCCAAACGCTTAACCAGAATGGCCCAGGGAAAAAATACACATACCGTTGTAATCGGGCGAGTATCAACTTTCAGATGCAATAGGAATTTTTGGGTTAGGTCAATCCGTTCGCGAGATATGGGACATTGAAGCTAAGAAATGGTTGAGAAGACAACAAATTTTTCGCACTTCTGCTGCTCCAAACGCTTAACCAGAATGGCTTAGGGAAAAAATACACATACCGTTGTAATCGGACAAGTTTCTACTTTCAGTTACAATAGGAATTTTTGGGTTAGGTCAATCCGTTCGCGAGATATGGGACTTTGAAGCTAAGAAATGGTTGACAAGACAACAAATTTGTCGCACTTCTGCTGCTCCAATCGCTTAACCAGAATGGCCTAGGGGAAAAATACCCGTACCGTTGTATTCGGACGAGCTTCTACTTTCAGTTACAGTAGGAATTTTTGGGTTAGGTCAATCAGTTCGCGAGATATGGAACTTTGAAGCTAAGAAATGGTTGACAAGAAAACAAATTTTTCGCACTCCTGCTGCTCCAATCGCTTAACAAGAATGGCCTAGGGGAAGAATACCCGTACCGTTGAAATCGGGCGAGTTTCTACTTTCAGATGCAATAGGAATTTTTGGGTTAGGTCAATCCGTTCGCGAGATATGAGAGTATGAAGCTAAGAAATGGTTGAGAAGAGAACAAATTTTTCGCAATTCTGCTGCTCCAAACGATTAACCAGAATGGCCTAGAGAAAAAATGCACGTACCGTTGTGATCGGGCGAGTTTCTACTTTCAAATGCAATAGGAATTTTTGGGTTAGGTCTATCCGTTCGCGAGATATGGGAGTTTGATGCTAAGAAATGGTTGAGAAGAGAACAAATTTTTCGCAATTCTGCTGCTCCAAACGCTTAACCAGAAAGGCCTAAGGAAAAAATACACATACCTTTGTAATCGGGCGAGTTTCTACTTTCAAATGCAATAGGAATTTTTGGGTTAGGCCAATCCGTTCGCGAGATATGGGAGTTTGAAGCTAAGAACTGGTTGAGAAGACCACAAATTTTTCGCAATTCTGCTGCTCCAAACGCTTAACCAGAATGGCCCAGGGAAAAAATACACATACCTTTGTAATCGGGCGAGTTTCTACTTTCAGATGCGACAGGAATTTTTGGGTTAGGTCAATCCGTTCGCGAGATATGGGAGTTTGAAGCTAAGAACTGGTTGAGAAGACAACAAATTTTTCGCACTTCTGCTGCTCCAAACGCTTAACCAGAATGGCCTAGAGAGAAAATACACGTACCGTTGTAATCGGGCGAGTTTCTACTTTCAAATGCAATAGGAATTTTTGGGTTAGGTCAATGCGTTCGCGACATATCGGAGTTTGAAGCTAAGAAATGGTTGAGAAGACAACAAATTTTTCGCAATTCTGCTGCTCCAAACGCTTAACCAGAATGGCCTAGAGAGAAAATACACGTACCGTTGTAATCGGGCGAGTTTCTACTTTCAAATGCAATAGGAATTTTTGGGTTAGGCCAATCCGTTCGCGAGATATGGGAGTTTGAAGCTAAGAAATGGTTGAGAAGAGAACAAATTTTTCGCAATTCTGCTGCTCCAAACGCTTAACCAGAGTGGCCTAGGGAAAAAATACACATACGGTTGTAATCGGGCGAGTTTCTACTTTCAGATGCAATAGGAATTTTTGGGTTAGGTCAATCCGTTCGCGACATATGGGAGTTTGAAGCTAAGAAATGGTTGAGAAGAGAACAAATTATTCGCAATTCTGCTGCTCCAAACGCTTAACCAGAGTGGCCTAGGGAAAAAATACACACACCTTTGTAATCGGGCGAGTTTCTACTTTCAAATGCAATAGGAATTTTTGGGTTAGGTCAATCCGTTGCGAGATATGGGAGTTTGAAGACAAGAAATGATTGAGAAGGCAAAAAATTTTCGGAATTCTGCTGCTCCAAACGCTTAACCAGAATGGCCTAGAGAGAAAATACACGTACCGTTGTAATCGGGCGAGTTTCTACTTTCAAATGCAATAGGAATTTTTGGGTTAGGTCAATGCGTTCGCGACATGTCGGAGTTTGAAGCTAAGAAATGGTTGAGAAGACAACAAATTTTTCGCAATTCTGCTGCTCCAAACGCTTAACCAGATTGGCCTAGAGAGAAAATACACGTACCGTTGTAATCGGGCGAGTTTCTACTTTCAGATGCGACAGGAATTTTTGGGTTAGGTCAATCCGTTCGCGAGATATGGGAGTTTGAAGCTAAGAACTGGTTGAGAAGACCACAAATTTTTCGCACTTCTGCTGCTCCAAACGCTTAACCAGAATGGCCCAGGGAAAAAATACACATACGGTTGTAATCGGGCGAGTATCAACTTTCAGATGCAATAGGAATTTTTGGGTTAGTTCAATCCGTCCGCGAGATATGGGACATTGAAGCTAAGAAATGGTTGAGAAGACAACAAATTTTTCGCACTTCTGCTGCTCCAAACGCTTAACCAGAATGGCCCAGGGAAAAAATACACATACGGTTGTAATCGGGCGAGTATCAACTTTCAGATGCAATAGGAATTTTTGGGTTAGTTCAATCCGTTCGCGAGATATGGGACATTGAAGCTAAGAAATGGTTGAGAAGGCAACAAATTTTTCGCACTTCTGCTGCTCCAAACGCTTAACCAGAATGGCCTAGGGAAAAAATACCCATACCGTTGTAATCGGGCGAGTTTCTACTTTCAGATGCAACAGGAATTTTTGGTTTAGGTCAATCCGTTCGCGAGATATGGGAGTTTGAAGCTAAGAACTGGTTGAGAAGACCACAAATTTTTCGCACTTCTGCTGCTCCAAACGCTTAACCAGAATGGCCTAGGGAAAAAATACACATACGGTTGTAATCGGGCGAGTTTCTACTTTCAGATGCAATAGGAATTTTTGGGTTAGGTCAATCCGTTCGCGACATATGGGGGTTTGAAGCTAAGAAATGGTTGAGAAGAGAACAAATTATTCGCAATTCTGCTGCTCCAAACGCTTAACCAGAGTGGCCTAGGGAAAAAATACACACACCGTTGTAATCGGGCGAGTTTCTACTTTCAAATGCAATAGGAATTTTTGGGTTAGGTCAATCCGTTGCGAGATATGGGAGTTTGAAGACAAGAAATGGTTGAGAAGGCAAAAAATTTTCGCAATTCTGCTGCTCCAAACGCTTAACCAGAATGGCCTAGGGAAAAAATACACATACCGTTGTAATCGGGCGAGTTTCTACTTTCAGATGCAACAGGAATTTTTGGGTTAGGTCAATCCGTTCGCGAGATATGGGAGTTTGAATCTAAGAACTGGTTGAGAAGACCACAAATTTTTCGCACTTCTGCTGCTCCAAACGCTTAACCAGAATGGCCCAGGGAAAAAATACACATACGGTTGTAATCGGGCGAGTATTAACTTTCAGATGCAATAGGAATTTTTGGGTTAGTTCAATCCGTTCGCGAGATATGGGACATTGAAGCTAAGAAATGGTTGAGAAGACAACAAATTTTTCGCACTTCTGCTGCTCCAAACGCTTAACCAGAATGGCCCAGGGAAAAAATACACATACGGTTGTAATCGGGCGAGTATCAACTTTCAGATGCAATAGGAATTTTTGGGTTAGTTCAATCCGTTCGCGAGATATGGGACATTGAAACTAAGAAATGGTTGAGAAGACAACAAATTTTTCGCACTTCTGCTGCTCCAAACGCTTAACCAGAATGGCCTAGGGAAAAAATACCCATACCGTTGTAATCGGGCGAGTTTCTACTTTCAGATGCAACAGGAATTTTTGGGTTGGGTCAATCCGTTGCGAGATATGGGAGTTTGAAGACAAGAAATGGTTGAGAAGGCAAAAAATTTTCGCAATTCTGCTGCTCCAAACGCTTAACCAGAATGGCCTAGGGAAAAAATACACATACGGTTGTAATCGGGCGAGTTTCTACTTTCAGATGCAATAGGAATTTTTGGGTTAGGTCAATCCGTTCGCGACATATGGGAGTTTGAAGCTAAGAAATGGTTGAGAAGAGAACAAATTATTCGCAATTCTGCTGCTCCAAACGCTTAACCAGAGTGGCCTAGGGAAAAAATACACACACCGTTGTAATCGGGCGAGTTTCTACTTTCAAATGCAATAGGAATTTTTGGGTTAGGTCAATCCGTTGCGAGATATGGGAGTTTGAAGACAAGAAATGGTTGAGAAGGCAAAAAATTTTCGCAATTCTGCTGCTCCAAACGCTTAACCAGAATGGCCTAGGGAAAAAATACACATACCGTTGTAATCGAGCGAGTTTCTACTTTCAGATGCAACAGGAATTTTTGGGTTAGGTCAATCCGTTCGCGAGATATGGGAGTTTGAAGCTAAGAACTGGTTGAGAAGACCACAAATTTTTCGCACTTCTGCTGCTCCAAACGCTTAACCAGAATGGCCTAGGGAAAAAATACACATACGGTTGTAATCGGGCGTGTTTCTACTTTCAGATGCAATAGGAATTTTTGGGTTAGGTCAATCCGTTCGCGACATATGGGAGTTTGAAGCTAAGAAATGGTTGAGAAGAGAACAAATTTGTCGCAATTCTGCTGCTCCAAACGCTTAACCAGAGTGGCCTAGGGAAAAAATACACACACCGTTGTAATCGGGCGAGTTTCTACTTTCAAATGCAATAGGAATTTTTGGGTTAGGTCAATCCGTTGCGAGATATGGGAGTTTGAAGACAAGAAATGGTTGAGAAGGCAAAAAATTTTCGCAATTCTGCTGCTCCAAACGCTTAACCAGAATGGCCTAGGGAAAAAATACACATACCGTTGTAATCGGGCGAGTTTCTACTTTCAGGTGCAACAGGAATTTTTGGGTTAGGTCAATCCGTTCGCGAGATATGGGAGTTTGAAGCTAAGAACTGGTTGAGAAGACCACAAATTTTTCGCACTTCTGCTGCTCCAAACGCTTAACCAGAATGGCCCAGGGAAAAAATACACATACGGTTGTAATCGTGCGAGTATCAACTTTCAGATGCAATAGGAATTTTTGGGTTAGTTCAATCCGTTCGCGTGATATGGGACATTGAAGCTAAGAAATGGTTGAGAAGACAACAAATTTTTCGCACTTCTGCTGCTCCAAACGCTTAACCAGAATGGCCCAGGGAAAAAATACACATACGGTTGTAATCGGGCGAGTATCAACTTTCAGATGCAATAGGAATTTTTCGGTTAGTTCAATCCGTTCGCGAGATATGGGACATTGAAGCTAAGAAATGGTTGAGAAGACAACAAATTTTTCGCACTTCTGCTGCTCCAAACGCTTAACCAGAATGGCCTAGGGAAAAAATACCCATACCGTTGTAATCGGGCGAGTTTCTACTTTCAGATGCAACAGGAATTTTTGTGTTAGGTCAATCCGTTGCGAGATATGGGAGTTTGAAGACAAGAAATGGTTGAGAAGGCAAAAAATTTTCGCCATTCTGCTGCTCCAAACGCTTAACCAGAATGGCCTAGGGAAAAAATACACATACCGTTGTAATCGGGCGAGCTTCTACTTTCAGATGCAACAGGAATTTTTGGGTTAGGTCAATCCGTTCGCGAGATATGGGAGTTTGAAGCTAAGAACTGGTTGAGAAGACCACAAATTTTTCGCACTTTTGCTGCTCCAAACGCTTAACCAGAATGGCCCAGGGAAAAAATACACATACGGTTGTAATCGGGCGAGTATCAACTTTCAGATGCAATAGGAATTTTTGGGTTAGTTCAATCCGTTCGCGAGATATGGGACATTGAAGCTAAGAAATGGTTGAGAAGACAACAAATTTTTCGCACTTCTGCTGCTCCAAACGCTTAACCAGAATGGCCTAGGGAAAAAATACCCATACCGTTGTAATCGGGCGAGTTTCTACTTTCAGATGCAACAGGAATTTTTGGGTTAGGTCAATCCGTTCGCGAGATATTGGAGTTTGAAGCTAAGAACTGGTTGAGAAGACCACAAATTTTTCGCACTTCTGCTTCTCCAAACGCTTAACCAGAATGGCCTAGGGAAAAAATACACATACGGTTGTAATCGGGCGAGTTTCTACTTTCAGATGCAATAGGAATTTTTGGGTTAGGTCAATCCGTTCGCGACATATGGGAGTTTGAAGCTAAGAAATGGTTGGGAAGAGAACAAATTATTCGCAATTCTGCTGCTCCAAACGCTTAACCAGAGTGGCCTAGGGAAAAAATACACACACCGTTGTAATCGGGCGAGTTTCTACTTTCAAATGCAATAGGAATTTTTGGGTTAGGTCAATCCGTTGCGAGATATGGGAGTTTGAAGACAAGAAATGGTTGAGAAGGCAAAAAATTTTCGCACTTCTGCTGCTCCAAACGCTTAACCAGAATGGCCCAGGGAAAAAATACACATACGGTTGTAATCGGGCGAGTATCAACTTTCAGATGCAATAGGAATTTTTCGGTTAGTTCAATCCGTTCGCGAGATATGGGACATTGAAGCTAAGAAATGGTTGAGAAGACAACAAATTTTTCGCACTTCTGCTGCTCCAAACGCTTAACCAGAATGGCCTAGGGAAAAAATACCCATACCGTTGTAATCGGGCGAGTTTCTACTTTCAGATGCAACAGGAATTTTTGTGTTAGGTCAATCCGTTGCGAGATATGGGAGTTTGAAGACAAGAAATGGTTGAGAAGGCAAAAAATTTTCGCAATTCTGCTGCTCCAAACGCTTAACCAGAATGGCCTAGGGAAAAAATACACATACTGTTGTAATCGGGCGAGTTTCTACTTTCAGGTGCAACAGGAATTTTTGGGTTAGGTCAATCCGTTCGCGAGATATGGGAGTTTGAAGCTAAGAACTGGTTGAGAAGACCACAAATTTTTCGCACTTCTGCTGCTCCAAACGCTTAACCAGAATGGCCCAGGGAAAAAATACACATACGGTTGTAATCGGGCGAGTATCAACTTTCAGATGCAATAGGAATTTTTGGGTTAGTTCAATCCGTTCGCGAGATATGGGACATTGAAGCTAAGAAATGGTTGAGAAGACAACAAATTTTTCGCACTTCTGCTGCTCCAAACGCTTAACCAGAATGGCCCAGGGAAAAAATACACATACGGTTGTAATCGGGCGAGTATCAACTTTCAGATGCAATAGGAATTTTTCGGTTAGTTCAATCCGTTCGCGAGATATGGGACATTGAAGCTAAGAAATGGTTGAGAAGACAACAAATTTTTCGCACTTCTGCTGCTCCAAACGCTTAACCAGAATGGCCTAGGGAAAAAATACCCATACCGTTGTAATCGGGCGAGTTTCTACTTTCAGATGCAACAGGAATTTTTGTGGTAGGTCAATCCGTTGCGAGATATGGGAGTTTGAAGACAAGAAATGGTTGAGAAGGCAAAAAATTTTCGCAATTCTGCTGCTCCAAACGCTTAACCAGAATGGCCTAGGGAAAAAATACACATACCGTTGTAATCGGGCGAGCTTCTACTTTCAGATGCAACAGGAATTTTTGGGTTAGGTCAATCCGTTCGCGAGATATGGGAGTTTGAAGCTAAGAACTGGTTGAGAAGACCACAAATTTTTCGCACTTTTGCTGCTCCAAACGCTTAACCAGAATGGCCCAGGGAAAAAATACACATACGGTTGTAATCGGGCGAGTATCAACTTTCAGATGCAATAGGAATTTTTGGGTTAGTTCAATCCGTTCGCGAGATATGGGACATTGAAGCTAAGAAATGGTTGAGAAGACAACAAATTTTTCGCACTTCTGCTGCTCCAAACGCTTAACCAGAATGGCCTAGGGAAAAAATACCCATACCGTTGTAATCGGGCGAGTTTCTACTTTCAGATGCAACAGGAATTTTTGGGTTAGGTCAATCCGTTCGCGAGATATTGGAGTTTGAAGCTAAGAACTGGTTGAGAAGACCACAAATTTTTCGCACTTCTGCTTCTCCAAACGCTTAACCAGAATGGCCTAGGGAAAAAATACACATACGGTTGTAATCGGGCGAGTTTCTACTTTCAGATGCAATAGGAATTTTTGGGTTAGGTCAATCCGTTCGCGACATATGGGAGTTTGAAGCTAAGAAATGGTTGGGAAGAGAACAAATTATTCGCAATTCTGCTGCTCCAAACGCTTAACCAGAGTGGCCTAGGGAAAAAATACACACACCGTTGTAATCGGGCGAGTTTCTACTTTCAAATGCAATAGGAATTTTTGGGTTAGGTCAATCCGTTGCGAGATATGGGAGTTTGAAGACAAGGAATGGTTGAGAAGGCAAAAAATTTTCGCAATTCTGCTGCTCCAAACGCTTAACCAGAATGGCCTAGGGAAAAAATACACATACCGTTGTAATCGGGCGAGTTTCTACTTTCAGATGCAACAGGAATTTTTGGGTTAAGTCAATCCGTTCGCGAGATATGGGAGTTTGAAGCTAAGAACTGGTTGAGAAGACCACAAATTTTTCGCACTTCTGCTGCTCCAAACGCTTAACCAGAATGGCCCAGGGAAAAAATACACATACGGTTGTAATCGGGCGAGTATCAACTTTCAGATGCAACAGGAATTTTTGGGTTAGTTCAATCCGTTCGCGAGATATGGGACATTGAAGCTAAGAAATGGTTGAGAAGACAACAAATTTTTCGCACTTCTGCTGCTCCAAACGCTTAACCAGAATGGCCTAGGGAAAAAATACCCATACCGTTGTAATCGGGCGAGTTTCTACTTTCAGATGCAACAGGAATTTTTGGGTTAGGTCAATCCGTTCGCGAGATATGGGAGTTTGAAGCTAAGAACTGGTTGAGAAGACCACAAATTTTTCGCACTTCTGCTGCTCCAAACGCTTAACCAGAATGGCCCAGGGAAAAAATACACATACGGTTGTAATCGGGCGAGTATCAACATTCAGATGCAATAGGAATTTTTGGGTTAGTTCAATCCGTTCGCGAGATATGGGACATTGAAGCTAAGAAATGGTTGAGAAGACAACAAATTTTTCGCACTTCTGCTGCTCCAAACGCTTAACCAGAATGGCCTAGGGAAAAAATACCCATACCGTTGTAATCGGACGAGTTTCTACTTTCAGTTACAATAGGAATTTTTGGGTTAGGTCAATCCGTTCGTGAGATAAGGGACTTTGAAGCTAAGAAATGGTTGACAAGGCAACAAATTTTTCGCACTTGTGCTGCTCCAATCGCTTAACCAGAATGGCCTAGGGGAAAAATACACGTACCGTTGTAATCGGGCGAGTTTCTACTTTCAAATGCAATAGGAATTTTAGGGTTAGGCCCATCCGTTCGCGAGATATGAGAGTTTGAAGCTAAGAAATGGTTGAGAAGAGAACATATTTTTCGCAATTCTGCTGCTCCAAACGCTTAACCAGAATGGCCTAGGGAAAAAATACACATACCGTTGTAATCGGGCGAGTTTCTACTTTCAGATGCAATAGGAATTTTTGGGTTTGTTCAATCCGTTCGCGAGATATGGGAAATTGAAGCTAAGGATTGGTTGAGAAGACAACAAATTTTTCGCACTTCTGCTGCTCCAAACGCTTAACCAGAATGGCCTAGAGAGAAAATACACGTACCGTTGTAATCGGGCGAGTTTCTACTTTCAAATGCAATAGGAATTTTTGGGTTTGGCCAATCCGTTCGCGAGATATGGGAGTTTGAAGCTAAGAAATGGGTGAGAAGAGAACAAAATTTTCGCAATTCTGCTGCTCCAAACGCTTAACCAGAATGGCCTAGGGAAAAAAATACACATACCGTTGTAATCGGGCGAGTTTCTACTTTCAGATGCAACAGGAATTTTTGGGTTAGGTCAATCCGTTGGCGAGATATGGGAGTTTGAAGCTAGGAACTGGTTGAGAAGACAACAAATTTTTCGCAGTTCTGCTGCTCCAAACGCTTAACCGAATGGCCCAGGGAAAAAATGCACATACCGTTGTAATCGGGCGAGTTTCTACTTTCAAATGCAATAGGAATTTTAGGGTTAGGCCCATCCGTTCGCGAGATATGAGAGTTTGAAGCTAAGAAATGGTTGAGAAGAGAACATATTTTTCGCAATTCTGCTGCTCCAAACGCTTAACTAGAATGGCTTAGGGAAAAAATACACATACCGTTGTAATCGGGCGAGTTTCTACTTTCAGATGCAATAGAAATTTTTGGGTTAGTTCAATCCGTTCGCGAGATATGGGAAATTGAAGCTAAGGAATGGTTGAGAAGACAACAAATTTTTCGCACTTCTGCTGCTCCAAACGCTTAACCAGAATGGCCCAGGGAAAAAATACACATACGGTTGTAATCGGGCGAGTATCAACTTTCAGATGCAACAGGAATTTTTGGGTTAGTTCAATCCGTTCGCGAGATATGGGACATTGAAGCTAAGAAATGGTTGAGAAGACAACAAATTTTTCGCACTTCTGCTGCTCCAAACGCTTAACCAGAATGGCCTAGGGAAAAAATACCCATACCGTTGTAATCGGGCGAGTTTCTACTTTCAGATGCAACAGGAATTTTTGGGTTAGGTCAATCCGTTCGCGAGATATGGGAGTTTGAAGCTAAGAACTGGTTGAGAAGACCACAAATTTTTCGCACTTCTGCTGCTCCAAACGCTTAACCAGAATGGCCCAGGGAAAAAATACACATACGGTTGTAATCGGGCGAGTATCAACATTCAGATGCAATAGGAATTTTTGGGTTAGTTCAATCCGTTCGCGAGATATGGGACATTGAAGCTAAGAAATGGTTGAGAAGACAACAAATTTTTCGCACTTCTGCTGCTCCAAACGCTTAACCAGAATGGCCTAGGGAAAAAATACCCATACCGTTGTAATCGGACGAGTTTCTACTTTCAGTTACAATAGGAATTTTTGGGTTAGGTCAATCCGTTCGTGAGATAAGGGACTTTGAAGCTAAGAAATGGTTGACAAGGCAACAAATTTTTCGCACTTGTGCTGCTCCAATCGCTTAACCAGAATGGCCTAGGGGAAAAATACACGTACCGTTGTAATCGGGCGAGTTTCTACTTTCAAATGCAATAGGAATTTTAGGGTTAGGCCCATCCGTTCGCGAGATATGAGAGTTTGAAGCTAAGAAATGGTTGAGAAGAGAACATATTTTTCGCAATTCTGCTGCTCCAAACGCTTAACCAGAATGGCCTAGGGAAAAAATACACATACCGTTGTAATCGGGCGAGTTTCTACTTTCAGATGCAATAGGAATTTTTGGGTTTGTTCAATCCGTTCGCGAGATATGGGAAATTGAAGCTAAGGATTGGTTGAGAAGACAACAAATTTTTCGCACTTCTGCTGCTCCAAACGCTTAACCAGAATGGCCTAGAGAGAAAATACACGTACCGTTGTAATCGGGCGAGTTTCTACTTTCAAATGCAATAGGAATTTTTGGGTTTGGCCAATCCGTTCGCGAGATATGGGAGTTTGAAGCTAAGAAATGGGTGAGAAGAGAACAAAATTTTCGCAATTCTGCTGCTCCAAACGCTTAACCAGAATGGCCTAGGGAAAAAAATACACATACCGTTGTAATCGGGCGAGTTTCTACTTTCAGATGCAACAGGAATTTTTGGGTTAGGTCAATCCGTTGGCGAGATATGGGAGTTTGAAGCTAGGAACTGGTTGAGAAGACAACAAATTTTTCGCAGTTCTGCTGCTCCAAACGCTTAACCGAATGGCCCAGGGAAAAAATGCACATACCGTTGTAATCGGGCGAGTTTCTACTTTCAAATGCAATAGGAATTTTAGG
This sequence comes from Ptiloglossa arizonensis, assembly GCF_051014685.1. NCBI lineage: Eukaryota > Metazoa > Arthropoda > Insecta > Hymenoptera > Colletidae > Ptiloglossa > Ptiloglossa arizonensis. Next base: position 6,896,650 of record NW_027478385.1, read on the forward strand.
GTTAGGCCCATCCGTTCGCGAGATATGAGAGTTTGAAGCTAAGAAATGGTTGAGAAGAGAACATATTTTTCGCAATTCTGCTGCTCCAAACGCTTAACTAGAATGGCTTAGGGAAAAAATACACATACCGTTGTAATCGGGCGAGTTTCTACTTTCAGATGCAATAGAAATTTTTGGGTTAGTTCAATCCGTTCGCGAGATATGGGAAATTGAAGCTAAGGAATGGTTGAGAAGACAACAAATTTTTCGCACTTCTGCTGCTCCAAACGCTTAACCAGAGTGGCCTAGGGAAAAATACCCATACCGTTGTAATCGGACGAGTCTCTACTTTCAGTTACAATAGGAATTTTTGGGTTAGGTCAATCCGTTCGCGAGATATGGGACTTTGAAGCTAAGAAATGGTTGACAAGACAACAAATTTGTCGCCCTTCTGCTGCTCCAATCGCTTAACCAGAATGGCCTAGGGGAAAAATACCCGTACCGTTGTAATCGGACGAGCTTCTACTTTCAGTTACAATAGGAATTTTTGGGTTAGGTCAATCCGTTCGCGAGATATGGAACTTTGAAGCTAAGAAATGGTTGACATGACAACAAATTTTTCGCACTCCTGCTGCTCCAATCGCTTAACCAGAATGGCCTAGGGGAAGAATACCCGTACCGTTGTAATCGGGCGAGTTTCTACTTTCAGATGCAATAGGAATTTTTGGGTTAGGTCAATCCGTTCGCGAGATATGAGAGATTGAAGCTAAGAAATGGTTGAGAAGAGAACAAATTTTTCGCAATTCTGCTGCTCCAAACGCTTAACCAGAATGGCCTAGAGAAAAAATGCACGTACCGTTGTGATCGGGCGAGTTTCTACTTTCAAATGCAATAGGAATTTTTGGGTTAGGTCTATCCGTTCGCGAGATATGGGACATTGAATCTAAGAAATGGTTGAGAAGACAACAAATTTTTCGCACTTCTGCTGCTCCAAACGCTTAACCAGAGTGGCCTAGGGAAAAATACCCATACCGTTGTAATCGGACGAGATTCTACTTTCAGTTACAATAGGAATTTTTGGGTTAGGTCAATCCGTTCGCGAGATATGGGACATTGAAGCTAAGAAATGGTTAACAAGACAACAAATTTTTCGCACTCCTGCTGCTCCAATCGCTTAACAAGAATGGCCTAGGAGAAGAATACCCGTACCGTTGTAATTGGGCGAGTTTCTACTTTCAGATGCAATAGGAATTTTTGGGTTAGGTCAATCCGTTCGCGAGATATGAGAGTATGAAGCTAAGAAATGGTTGAGAAGAGAACAAATTTTTCGCAATTCTGCTGCTCCAAACGCTTAACCAGAATGGCCTAGAGAAAAAATGCACGTACCGTTGTGATCGGGCGAGTCTCCACTTTCAAATGCAATAGGAATTTTTGGGTTAGGTCTATCCGTTCGCGAGATATGGGAGTTTGATGCTAAGAAATGGTTGAGAAGAGATCAAATTTTTCGCAATTCTGCTGCTCCAAACGCTTAACCAGAAAGGCCTAAGGAAAAAATACACATACCTTTGTAATCGGGCGAGTTTCTAATTTCAAATGCAATAGGAATTTTTGGGTTAGGTCAATCCGTTCGCGAGATATGGGAGTTTGAAGACAAGAAATGGTTGAGAAGACAACAAATTTTTCGCACTTTTGCTGCTCCAAACGCTTAACCAGAATGGCCCAGGAAAAAAATACACATACCGTTGTAATCGGGCTAGTTTCAACTTTCAGATGCAATAGGAATATTTGGGTCAGTTCAATCCCTTCGCGAGATATGGGAAATTGAAGCTAAGGAATGGTTGAGAAGACAACAAATTTTTCGCACTTCTGCTATTCCAAACGCTTAACCAGAATGGCCTAGAGAGAAAATACACGTACCGTTGTAATCGGGCGAGTTTCTACTTTCAAATGCAATAGGAATTTTTGGGTTAGGCCAATCCGGTCGCGAGATATGGGAGATTGAAGCTAAGAAATGGTTGAGAAGAGAACAAATTTTTCGCAATTCTGCTGCTCCAAACGCTTAACCAGAATGGCCTAGGGAAAAAATACACATACAGTTGTAATCGGGCGAGTTTCTACTTTCAGATGCAATAGGAATTTTTGGGTTAGGTCAATCCGTTCGCGACATATGGGAGTTTGAAGCTAAGAAATGGTTGAGAAGAGAACAAATTATTCGCAATTCTGCTGCTCCAAACGCTTAACCAGAGTGGCCTAGGGAAAAAATACACACACCGTTGTAATCGGGCGAGGTTCTACTTTCAAATGCAACAGGAATTTTTGGGTTAGGTCAATCCGTTGCGAGATATGGGAGTTTGAAGAAAAGAAATGGTTGAGAAGGCAAATAATTTTCGCAATTCTGCTGCTCCAAACGCTTAACCAGAATGGCCTAGGTAAAAAATACACATACCGTTGTAATCGGGCGAGTTTCTACTTTCAGATGCAACAGGAATTTTTGGGTTAGGTCAATCCGTTCGCGAGATATGGGAGTTTGAATCTAAGAACTGGTTGAGAAGACAACAAATTTTTCGCACTTCTGCTGCTCCAAACGCTTAACCAGAATGGCCCAGGGAAAAAATACGCATACCGTTGTAATCGGGCGAGTATCAACTTTCAGATGCAATAGGAATTTTTGGGTTAAGTCAATCCGTTCGCGAGATATGGGACATTGAATCTAAGAAATGGTTGAGAAGACAACAAATTTTTCGCACTTCTGCTGCTCCAAACGCTTAACCAGAGTGGCCTAGGGAAAAATACCCATACCGTTGTAATCGGACGAGATTCTACTTTCAGTTACAATAGGAATTTTTGGGTTAGGTCAATCCGTTCGCGAGATATGGGACATTGAAGCTAAGAAATGGTTAACAAGACAACAAATTTTTCGCACTCCTGCTGCTCCAATCGCTTAACAAGAATGGCCTAGGGGAAGAATACCCGTACCGTTGTAATTGGGCGAGTTTCTACTTTCAGATGCAATAGGAATTTTTGGGTTAGGTCAATCCGTTCGCGAGATATGAGAGTATGAAGCTAAGAAATGGTTGAGAAGAGAACAAATTTTTCGCAATTCTGCTGCTCCAAACGCTTAACCAGAATGGCCTAGAGAAAAAATGCACGTACCGTTGTGATCGGGCGAGTATCAACTTTCAGATGCAATAGGAATTTTTGGGTTAGGTCAATCCGTTCGCGAGATATGGGACATTGAAGCTAAGAAATGGTTGAGAAGACAACAAATTTTTCGCACTTCTGCTGCTCCAAACGCTTAACCAGAATGGCCTAGGGAAAAAATACCCATACCGTTGTAATCGGACGAGTTTCTACTTTCAGTTACAATAGGAATTTTTGGGTTAGGTCAATCCGTTCGCGAGATATGGGACTTTGAAGCTAAGAAATGGTTGACAAGACAACAAATTTGTCGCACTTCTGCTGCTCCAATCGCTTAACCAGAATGGCCTAGGGGAAAAATACCCGTACCGTTGTAATCGGACGAGCTTCTACTTTCAGTTACAATAGGAATTTTTGGGTTAGGTCAATCCGTTCGCGAGATATGGAACTTTGAAGCTAAGAAATGGTTGACAAGACAACAAATTTTTCGCACTCCTGCTGCTTCAATCGCTTAACCAGAATGGCCTAGGGGAAGAATACCCGTACCGTTGTAATCGTGCGAGTTTCTACTTTCAGATGCAATAGGAATTTTTGGGTTAGGTCAATCCGTTCGCGAGATATGAGAGTTTGAAGCTAAGAAATGGTTGAGAAGAGAACAAATTTTTCGCAATTCTGCTGCTCCAAACGCTTAACCAGAATGGCCTAGAGAAAAAATGCACGTACCGTTGTGATCGGGCGAGTTTCTACTTTCAAATGCAATAGGAATTTTTGGGTTAGGTCTATCCGTTCGCGAGATATGGGAGTTTGATGCTAAGAAATGGTTGAGAAGAGAACAAATTTTTCGCATTTCTGCTGCTCCAAACGCTAACCAGAGTGGCCTAGGGAAAAAATACACACACCGTTGTAATCGGGCGAGGTTCTACTTTCAAATGCAATAGGAATTTTTGGGTTAGTTCAATCCGTTCGCGAGATATGGGAGTTTGAAGACAAGAAATGGTTGAGAAGAGAACATATTTTTCGCAATTCTGCTGCTCCAAACGCTTAACCAGAATGGCCTAGGGAAAAAATACACACACCGTTGTAATCGGGCGAGTTTCTACTTTCAGATGCAATAGGAATTTTTGGGTTAGTTCAATCCGTTCGCGAGATATGGGAAATTGAAGCTAAGGAATGGTTGAGAAGACAACAAATTTTTCGCACTTCTGCTGCTCCAAACGCTTAACCAGAATGGCCTAGAGAGAAAATACACGTACCGTTGTAATCGGGCGAGTTTCTACTTTCAAATGCAATAGGAATTTTTGGGTTAGGCCAATCCGTTCGCGAGATATGGGAGTTTGAAGCTAAGAAATGGTTGAGAAGAGAACAAATTTTTCGCAATTCTGCTGCTCCAAACGCTTAACCAGAATGGCCTAGGGAAAAAATACACATACAGTTGTAATCGGGCGAGTTTCTACTTTCAGATGCAATAGGAATTTTTGGGTTAGGTCAATCCGTTCGCGACATATGGGAGTTTGAAGCTAAGAAATGGTTGAGAAGAGAACAAATTATTCGCAATTCTGCTGCTCCAAACGCTTAACCAGAGTGGCCTAGGGAAAAAATACACACACCGTTGTAATCGGGCGAGGTTCTACTTTCAAATGCAATAGGAATTTTTGGGTTATGTCAATCCGTTGCGAGATATGGGAGTTTGAAGCCAAGAAATGGTTGAGAAGGCAAATAATTTTCGCAATTCTGCTGCTCCAAACGCTTAACCAGATTGGCCTAGGTAAAAAATACACATACCGTTGTAATCGGGCGAGTTTCTACTTTCAGATGCAACAGGAATTTTTGGGTTAGGCCAATCCGTTCGCGAGATATGGGAGTTTGAAGCTAAGAACTGGTTGAGAAGACAACAAATTTTTCGCACTTCTGCTGCTCCAAACGCTTAACCAGAATGGCCCAGGGAAAAAATACACATACCGTTGTAATCGGGCGAGTATCAACTTTCAGATGCAATAGGAATTTTTGGGTTAGGTCAATCCGTTCGCGAGATATGGGACATTGAAGCTAAGAAATGGTTGAGAAGACAACAAATTTTTCGCACTTCTGCTGCTCCAAACGCTTAACCAGAATGGCTTAGGGAAAAAATACACATACCGTTGTAATCGGGCGAGTTTCTACTTTCAGATGCAATAGAAATTTTTGGGTTAGTTCAATCCGTTCGCGAGATATGGGAAATTGAAGCTAAGGAATGGTTGAGAAGACAACAAATTTTTCGCACTTCTGCTGCTCCAAACGCTTAACCAGAGTGGCCTAGGGAAAAATACCCATACCGTTGTAATCGGACAAGTTTCTACTTTCAGTTACAATAGGAATTTTTGGGTTAGGTCAATCCGTTCGCGAGATATGGGACTTTGAAGCTAAGAAATGGTTGACAAGACAACAAATTTGTCGCACTTCTGCTGCTCCAATCGCTTAACCAGAATGGCCTAGGGGAAAAATACCCGTACCGTTGTATTCGGACGAGCTTCTACTTTCAGCTACAGTAGGAATTTTTGGGTTAGGTCAATCAGTTCGCGAGATATGGAACTTTGAAGCTAAGAAATGGTTGACAAGAAAACAAATTTTTCGCACTCCTGCTGCTCCAATCGCTTAACAAGAATGGCCTAGGGGAAGAATACCCGTACCGCTGAAATCGGGCGAGTTTCTACTTTCAGATGCAATAGGAATTTTTGGGTTAGGTCAATCCGTTCGCGAGATATGAGAGTATGAAGCTAAGAAATGGTTGAGAAGAGAACAAATTTTTCGCAATTCTGCTGCTCCAAACGCTTAACCAGAATGGCCTAGAGAAAAAATGCACGTACCGTTGTGATCGGGCGAGTTTCTACTTTCGAATGCAATAGGAATTTTTGGGTTAGGTCTATCCGTTCGCGAGATATGGGAGTTTGATGCTAAGAAATGGTTGAGAAGAGAACAAATTTTTCGCAATTCTGCTTCTCCAAACGCTTAACCGGAAAGGCCTAAGGAAAAAATACACATACCTTTGTAATCGGGCGAGTTTCTACTTTCAAATGCAATAGGAATTTTTGGGTTAGGTCAATCCGTTCGCGAGATATGGGAGTTTGAAGACAAGAAATGGTTGAGAAGACAACAAATTTTTCGCACTTCTGCTGCTCCAAACGCTTAACCAGAATGGCCCAGGAAAAAAATACACATACCGTTGTAATCGGGCGAGTTTCAACTTTCAGATGCAATAGGAATTTTTGGGTTAGGCCAATCCGTTCGCGAGATATGGGAGTTTGAAGCTAAGAAATGGTTGAGAAGAGAACAAAATTTTCGCAATTCTGTGGCTCCAAACGCTTAACCAGAATGGCCTAGAGAAAAAATACACGTACCGTTGTAATCGGGCGAGTTTCTACTTTCAGATGCAACAGGAATTTTTGGGTTAGGTCAATCCGTTCGCGAGATATGGGAGTTTGAAGCTAAGAACTGGTTGAGAAGACCACAAATTTTTCGCAATTCTGCTGCTCCAAACGCTTAACCAGAATGGCCTAGGGAAAAAATACACATACGGTTGTAATCGGGTGAGTTTCTACTTTCAGATGCAATAGGAATTTTTGGGTTAGGTCAATCCGTTCGCGACATATGGGAGTTTGAAGCTAAGAAATGGTTGAGAAGAGAACAAATTATTCGCACTTCTGCTGCTCCAAACGCTTAACCAGAACGGCCCAGGGAAAAAATACACATACCGTTGTAATCGGGCGAGTATCAACTTTCAGATGCAATAGGAATTTTTGGGTTAGGTCAATCCGTTCGCGAGATATGGGACATTGAAGCTAAGAAATGGTTGAGAAGACAACAAATTTTTCGCACTTCTGCTGCTCCAAACGCTTAACCAGAATGGCTTAGGGAAAAAATACACATACCGTTGTAATCGGGCGAGTTTCTACTTTCAGATGCAATAGAAATTTTTGGGTTAGTTCAATCCGTTCGCGAGATATGGGAAATTGAAGCTAAGGAATGGTTGAGAAGACAACAAATTTTTCGCACTTCTGCTGCTCCAAACGCTTAACCAGAGTGGCCTAGGGAAAAATACCCATACCGTTGTAATCGGACAAGTTTCTACTTTCAGTTACAATAGGAATTTTTGGGTTAGGTCAATCCGTTCGCGAGATATGGGACTTTGAAGCTAAGAAATGGTTGACAAGACAACAAATTTGTCGCACTTCTGCTGCTCCAATCGCTTAACCAGAATGGCCTAGGGGAAAAATACCCGTACCGTTGTATTCGGACGAGCTTCTACTTTCAGTTACAGTAGGAATTTTTGGGTTAGGTCAATCAGTTCGCGAGATATGGAACTTTGAAGCTAAGAAATGGTTGACAAGAAAACAAATTTTTCGCACTCCTGCTGCTCCAATCGCTTAACAAGAATGGCCTAGGGGAAGAATACCCGTACCGTTGAAATCGGGCGAGTTTCTACTTTCAGATGCAATAGGAATTTTTGGGTTAGGTCAATCCGTTCGCGAGATATGAGAGTATGAAGCTAAGAAATGGTTGAGAAGAGAACAAATTTTTCGCAATTCTGCTGCTCCAAACGCTTAACCAGAATGGCCTAGAGAAAAAATGCACGTACCGTTGTGATCGGGCGAGTTTCTACTTTCAAATGCAATAGGAATTTTTGGGTTAGGTCTATCCGTTCGCGAGATATGGGAGTTTGATGCTAAGAAATGGTTGAGAAGAGAACAAATTTTTCGCAATTCTGCTGCTCCAAACGCTTAACCAGAAAGGCCTAAGGAAAAAATACACATACCTTTGTAATCGGGCGAGTTTCTACTTTCAAATGCAATAGGAATTTTTGGGTTAGGTCAATCCGTTCGCGAGATATGGGAGTTTGAAGACAAGAAATGGTTGAGAAGAGAACATATTTTTCGCAATTCTGCTGCTCCAAACGCTTAACCAGAATGGCCTAGGGAAAAAATACACACACCGTTGTAATCGGGCGAGTTTCTACTTTCAGATGCAATAGGAATTTTTGGGTTAGGTCAATCCGTTCGCGAGATATGGGACTTTGAAGCTAAGAAATGGTTGACAAGACAACAAATTTGTCGCACTTCTGCTGCTCCAATCGCTTAACAAGAATGGCCTAGGGGAAGAATACCCGTACCGTTGAAATCGGGCGAGTTTCTACTTTCAGATGCAATAGGAATTTTTGGGTTAGGTCAATCCGTTCGCGAGATATGAGAGTATGAAGCTAAGAAATGGTTGAGAAGAGAACAAATTTTTCGCACTTCTGCTGCTCCAAACGCTTAACCAGAATGGCCCAGGAAAAAAATACACATACCGTTGTAATCGGGCGAGTTTCAACTTTCAGATCCAATAGGAATTTTTGGGTTAGGCCAATCCGTTCGCGAGATATGGGAGTTTGAAGCTAAGAAATGGTTGAGAAGAGAACAAAATTTTCGCAATTCTGCTGCTCCAAACGCTTAACCAGAATGGCCTAGAGAGAAAATACACGTACGGTTGTAATCGGGCGAGTATCAACTTTCAGATGCAATAGGAATTTTTGGGTTAGTTCAATCCGTCCGCGAGATATGGGACATTGAAGCTAAGAAATGGTTGAGAAGACAACAAATTTTTCGCACTTCTGCTGCTCCAAACGCTTAACCAGAGTGGCCCAGGGAAAAAATACACACACCGTTGTAATCGGGCGAGATTCTACTTTCAAATGCAATAGGAATTTTTGGGTTAGGTCAATCCGTTGCGAGATATGGGAGTTTGAAGACAAGAAATGGTTGAGAAGGTAAAAAATTTTCGCAATTCTTCTGCTCCAAACGCTTAACCAGAATGGCCTAGGGAAAAAATACACATACCGTTGTAATCGGGCGAGTTTCTACTTTCAGATGCAACAGGAATTTTTGGGTTAGGTCAATCCGTTCGCGAGATATGGGAGTTTGAAGCTAAGAACTGGTTGAGAAGACCACAAATTTTTCGCAATTCTGCTGCTCCAAACGCTTAACCAGAATGGCCTAGGGAAAAAATACACATACGGTTGTAATCGGGTGAGTTTCTACTTTCAGATGCAATAGGAATTTTTGGGTTAGGTCAATCCGTTCGCGACATATGGGAGTTTGAAGCTAAGAAATGGTTGAGAAGAGAACAAATTATTCGCAATTCTGCTGCACCAAACGCTTAACCAGAGTGGCCTAGGGAAAAAATACACACACCGTTGTAATCGGGCGAGTTTCTACTTTCAAATGCAATAGGAATTTTTGGGTTAGGTCAATCCGTTGCGAGATATGGGAGTTTGAAGACAAGAAATGGTTGAGAAGGCAAAAAATTTTCGCAATTCTGCTGCTCCAAACGCTTATCCAGAATGGCCTAGGGAAAAAATACACATACCGTTGTAATCGGGCGAGTTTCTACTTTCAGATGCAACAGGAATTTTTGGGTTAGGTCAATCCGTTCGCGAGATATGGGAGTTTGAATCTAAGAACTGGTTGAGAAGACCACAAATTTTTCGCACTTCTGCTGCTCCAAACGCTTAACCAGAATGACCCAGGGAAAAAATACACATACGGTTGTAATCGGGCGAGTATCAACTTTCAGATGCAATAGGAATTTTTGGGTTAGTTCAATCCGTTCGCGAGATATGGGACATTGAAGCTAAGAAATGGTTGAGAAGACAACAAATTTTTCGCACTTCTGCTGCTCCAAACGCTTAACCAGAATGGCCTAGGGAAAAAATACCCATACCGTTGTAATCGGGCGAGTTTCTACTTTCAGATGCAACAGGAATTTTTGGGTTAGGTCAATCCGTTCGCGAGATATGGGAGTTTGAAGCTAAGAACTGGTTGAGAAGACCACAAATTTTTCGCACTTCTGCTTCTCCAAACGCTTAACCAGAATGGCCTAGGGAAAAAATACACATACGGTTGTAATCGGGCGAGTTTCTACTTTCAGATGCAATAGGAATTTTTGGGTTAGGTCAATCCGTTCGCGACATATGGGAGTTTGAAGCTAAGAAATGGTTGAGAAGAGAACAAATTATTCGCAATTCTGCTGCTCCAAACGCTTAACCAGAGTGGCCTAGGGAAAAAATACACACACCGTTGCAATCGGGCGAGTTTCTACTTTCAGTTACAATAGGAATTTTTGGGTTAGGTCAATCCGTTCGCGAGATATGGGACTTTGAAGCTAAGAAATGGTTGACAAGACAACAAATTTGTCGCACTTCTGCTGCTCCAATCGCTTAACCAGAATGGCCTAGGGGAAAAATACCCGTACCGTTGTATTCGGACGAGCTTCTACTTTCAGTTACAGTAGGAATTTTTGGGTTAGGTCAATCAGTTCGCGAGATATGGAACTTTGAAGCTAAGAAATGGTTGACAAGAAAACAAATATTTCGCACTCCTGCTGCTCCAATCGCTTAACAAGAATGGCCTAGGGGAAGAATACCCGTACCGTTGAAATCGGGCGAGTTTCTACTTTCAGATGCAATAGGAATTTTTGGGTTAGGTCAATCCGTTCGCGAGATATGAGAGTATGAAGCTAAGAAATGGTTGAGAAGAGAACAAATTTTTCGCAATTCTGCTGCTCCAAACGCTTAACCAGAATGGCCTAGAGAAAAAATGCACGTACCGTTGTGATCGGGCGAGTTTCTACTTTCAAATGCAATAGGAATTTTTGGGTTAGGTCTATCCGTTCGCGAGATATGGGAGTTTGATGCTAAGAAATGGTTGAGAAGAGAACAAATTTTTCGCAATTCTGCTGCTCCAAACGCTTAACCAGAGTGGCCTAGGGAAAAAATACACACACCGTTGTAATCGGACGAGGTTCTACTTTCAAATGCAATAGGAATTTTTGGGTTATGTCAATCCGTTGCGAGATATGGGAGTTTGAAGCCAAGAAATGGTTGAGAAGGCAAATAATTTTCGCAATTCTGCTGCTCCAAACGCTTAACCAGATTGGCCTAGGTAAAAAATACACATACCGTTGTAATCGGGCGAGTTTCTACTTTCAGATGCAACAGGAATTTTTGGGTTAGGCCAATCCGTTCGCGAGATATGGGAGTTTGAAGCTAAGAACTGGTTGAGAAGACAACAAATTTTTCGCACTTCTGCTGCTCCAAACGCTTAACCAGAATGGCCCAGGGAAAAAATACACATACCGTTGTAATCGGGCGAGTATCAACTTTCAGATGCAATAGGAATTTTTGGGTTAGGTCAATCCGTTCGCGAGATATGGGACATTGAAGCTAAGAAATGGTTGAGAAGACAACAAATTTTTCGCACTTCTGCTGCTCCAAACGCTTAACCAGAATGGCTTAGGGAAAAAATACACATACCGTTGTAATCGGGCGAGTTTCTACTTTCAGATGCAATAGAAATTTTTGGGTTAGTTCAATCCGTTCGCGAGATATGGGAAATTGAAGCTAAGGAATGGTTGAGAAGACAACAAATTTTTCGCACTTCTGCTGCTCCAAACGCTTAACCAGAGTGGCCTAGGGAAAAATACCCATACCGTTGTAATCGGACAAGTTTCTACTTTCAGTTACAATAGGAATTTTTGGGTTAGGTCAATCCGTTCGCGAGATATGGTACTTTGAAGCTAAGAAATGGTTGACAAGACAACAAATTTGTCGCACTTCTGCTGCTCCAATCGCTTAACCAGAATGGCCTAGGGGAAAAATACCCGTACCGTTGTATTCGGACGAGCTTCTACTTTCAGTTACAGTAGGAATTTTTGGGTTAGGTCAATCAGTTCGCGAGATATGGAACATTGAAGCTAAGAAATGGTTGACAAGAAAACAAATTTTTCGCACTCCTGCTGCTCCAATCGCTTAACAAGAATGGCCTAGGGGAAGAATACCCGTACCGTTGAAATCGGGCGAGTTTCTACTTTCAGATGCAATAGGAATTTTTGGGTTAGGTCAATCCGTTCGCGAGATATGAGAGTATGAAGCTAAGAAATGGTTGAGAAGAGAACAAATTTTTCGCAATTCTGCTGCTCCAAACGCTTAACCAGAATGGCCTAGAGAAAAAATGCACGTACCGTTGTGATCGGGCGAGTTTCTACTTTCAAATGCAATAGGAATTTTTGGGTTAGGTCTATCCGTTCGCGAGATATGGGAGTTTGATGCTAAGAAATGGTTGAGAAGAGAACAAATTTTTCGCAATTCTGCTGCTCCAAACGCTTAACCAGAAAGGCCTAAGGAAAAAATACACATACCTTTGTAATCGGGCGAGTTTCTACTTTCAAATGCAATAGGAATTTTTGGGTTAGGTCAATCCGTTCGCGAGATATGGGAGTTTGAAGACAAGAAATGTTTGAGAAGACAACAAATTTTTCGCACTTCTGCTGCTCCAAACGCTTAACCAGAATGGCCCAGGAAAAAAATACACATACCGTTGTAATCGGGCGAGTTTCAACTTTCAGATGCAATAGGAATTTTTGGGTTAGGCCAATCCGTTCGCGAGATATGGGAGTTTGAAGCTAAGAAATGGTTGAGAAGAGAACAAAATTTTCGCAATTCTGCTGCTCCAAACGCTTAACCAGAATGGCCTAGAGCGAAAATACACGTACCGTTGTAATCGGGCGAGTTTCTACTTTCTAATGCAATAGGAATTTTTGGGTTAGGCCAATCCGTTCGCGAGATATGGGAGTTTGAAGCTAAGAACTGGTTGAGAAGACCACAAATTTTTCGCACTTCTGCTGCTCCAAACGCTTAACCAGAATGGCCCAGGGAAAAAATACACATACGGTTGTAATCGGGCGAGTATCAACTTTCAGATGCAATAGGAATTTTTGGGTTAGTTCAATCCGTCCGCGAGATATGGGACATTGAAGCTAAGAAATGGTTGAGAAGACAACAAATTTTTCGCACTTCTGCTGCTCCAAACGCTTAACCAGAGTGGCCCAGGGAAAAAATACACACACCGTTGTAATCGGGCGAGATTCTACTTTCAAATGCAATAGGAATTTTTGGGTTAGGTCAATCCGTTGCGAGATATGGGAGTTTGAAGACAAGAAATGGTTGAGAAGGCAAAAAATTTTCGCAATTCTTCTGCTCCAAACGCTTAACCAGAATGGCCTAGGGAAAAAATACACATACCGTTGTAATCGGGCGAGTTTCTACTTTCAGATGCAACAGGAATTTTTGGGTTAGGTCAATCCGTTCGCGAGATATGGGAGTTTGAAGCTAAGAACTGGTTGAGAAGACCACAAATTTTTCGCAATTCTGCTGCTCCAAACGCTTAACCAGAATGGCCTAGGGAAAAAATACACATACGGTTGTAATCGGGTGAGTTTCTACTTTCAGATGCAATAGGAATTTTTGGGTTAGGTCAATCCGTTCGCGACATATGGGAGTTTGAAGCTAAGAAATGGTTGAGAAGAGAACAAATTATTCGCACTTCTGCTGCTCCAAACGCTTAACCAGAATGGCCCAGGGAAAAAATACACATACCGTTGTAATCGGGCGAGTATCAACTTTCAGATGCAACAGGAATTTTTGGGTTCGGTCAATCCGTTCGCGAGATATGGGACATTGAAGTTAAGAAATGGTTGAGAAGACAACAAATTTTTCGCACTTCTGCTGCTCCAAACGCTTAACCAGAATGGCTTAGGGAAAAAATACACATACCGTTGTAATCGGGCGAGTTTCTACTTTCAGATGCAATAGAAATTTTTGGGTTAGTTCAATCCGTTCGCGAGATATGGGAAATTGAAGCTAAGGAATGGTTGAGAAGACAACAAATTTTTCGCACTTCTGCTGCTCCAAACGCTTAACCAGAGTGGCCTAGGGAAAAATACCCATACCGTTGTAATCGGACAAGTTTCTACTTTCAGTTACAATAGGAATTTTTGGGTTAGGTCAATCCGTTCGCGAGATATGGGACTTTGAAGCTAAGAAATGGTTGACAAGACAACAAATTTGTCGCACTTCTGCTGCTCCAATCGCTTAACCAGAATGGCCTAGGGGAAAAATACCCGTACCGTTGTATTCGGAAGAGCTTCTACTTTCAGTTACAGTAGGAATTTTTGGGTTAGGTCAATCAGTTCGCGAGATATGGAACTTTGAAGCTAAGAAATGGTTGACAAGAAAACAAATTTTTCGCACTCCTGCTGCTCCAATCGCTTAACAAGAATGGCCTAGGGGAAGAATACCCGTACCGTTGAAATCGGGCGAGTTTCTACTTTCAGATGCAATAGGAATTTTTGGGTTAGGTCAATCCGTTCGCGAGATATGAGAGTATGAAGCTAAGAAATGGTTGAGAAGAGAACAAATTTTTCGCAATTCTGCTGCTCCAAACGCTTAACCAGAATGGCCTAGAGAAAAAATGCACGTACCGTTGTGATCGGGCGAGTTTCTACTTTCAAATGCAATAGGAATTTTTGGGTTAGGTCTATCCGTTCGCGAGATATGGGAGTTTGATGCTAAGAAATGGTTGAGAAGAGAACAAATTTTTCGCAATTCTGCTGCTCCAAACGCTTAACCAGAGTGGCCTAGGGAAAAAATACACACACCGTTGTAATCGGACGAGGTTCTACTTTCAAATGCAATAGGAATTTTTGGGTTATGTCAATCCGTTGCGAGATATGGGAGTTTGAAGCCAAGAAATGGTTGAGAAGGCAAATAATTTTCGCAATTCTGCTGCTCCAAACGCTTAACCAGATTGGCCTAGGTAAAAAATACACATACCGTTGTAATCGGGCGAGTTTCTACTTTCAGATGCAACAGGAATTTTTGGGTTAGGCCAATCCGTTCGCGAGATATGGGAGTTTGAAGCTAAGAACTGGTTGAGAAGACAACAAATTTTTCGCACTTCTGCTGCTCCAAACGCTTAACCAGAATGGCCCAGGGAAAAAATACACATACCGTTGTAATCGGGCGAGTATCAACTTTCAGATGCAATAGGAATTTTTGGGTTAGGTCAATCCGTTCGCGAGATATGGGACATTGAAGCTAAGAAATGGTTGAGAAGACAACAAATTTTTCGCACTTCTGCTGCTCCAAACGCTTAACCAGAATGGCTTAGGGAAAAAATACACATACCGTTGTAATCGGGCGAGTTTCTACTTTCAGATGCAATAGAAATTTTTGGGTTAGTTCAATCCGTTCGCGAGATATGGGAAATTGAAGCTAAGGAATGGTTGAGAAGACAACAAATTTTTCGCACTTCTGCTGCTCCAAACGCTTAACCAGAGTGGCCTAGGGAAAAATACCCATACCGTTGTAATCGGACAAGTTTCTACTTTCAGTTACAAAAGGAATTTTTGGGTTAGGTCAATCCGTTCGCGAGATATGGTACTTTGAAGCTAAGAAATGGTTGACAAGACAACAAATTTGTCGCACTTCTGCTGCTCCAATCGCTTAACCAGAATGGCCTAGGGGAAAAATACCCGTACCGTTGTATTCGGACGAGCTTCTACTTTCAGTTACAGTAGGAATTTTTGGGTTAGGTCAATCAGTTCGCGAGATATGGAACTTTGAAGCTAAGAAATGGTTGACAAGAAAACAAATTTTTCGCACTCCTGCTGCTCCAATCGCTTAACAAGAATGGCCTAGGGGAAGAATACCCGTACCGTTGAAATCGGGCGAGTTTCTACTTTCAGATGCAATAGGAATTTTTGGGTTAGGTCAATCCGTTCGCGAGATATGAGAGTATGAAGCTAAGAAATGGTTGAGAAGAGAACAAATTTTTCGCAATTCTGCTGCTCCAAACGCTTAACCAGAATGGCCTAGAGAAAAAATGCACGTACCGTTGTGATCGGGCGAGTTTCTACTTTCAAATGCAATAGGAATTTTTGGGTTAGGTCTATCCGTTCGCGAGATATGGGAGTTTGATGCTAAGAAATGGTTGAGAAGAGAACAAATTTTTCGCAATTCTGCTGCTCCAAACGCTTAACCAGAAAGGCCTAAGGAAAAAATACACATACCTTTGTAATCGGGCGAGTTTCTACTTTCAAATGCAATAGGAATTTTTGGGTTAGGTCAATCCGTTCGCGAGATATGGGAGTTTGAAGACAAGAAATGTTTGAGAAGACAACAAATTTTTCGCACTTCTGCTGCTCCAAACGCTTAACCAGAATGGCCCAGGAAAAAAATACACATACCGTTGTAATCGGGCGAGTTTCAACTTTCAGATGCAATAGGAATTTTTGGGTTAGGCCAATCCGTTCGCGAGATATGGGAGTTTGAAGCTAAGAAATGGTTGAGAAGAGAACAAAATTTTCGCAATTCTGCTGCTCCAAACGCTTAACCAGAATGGCCTAGAGCGAAAATACACGTACCGTTGTAATCGGGCGAGTTTCTACTTTCAAATGCAATAGGAATTTTTGGGTTAGGCCAATCCGTTCGCGAGATATGGGAGTTTGAAGCTAAGAACTGGTTGAGAAGACCACAAATTTTTCGCACTTCTGCTGCTCCAAACGCTTAACCAGAATGGCCCAGGGAAAAAATACACATACGGTTGTAATCGGGCGAGTATCAACTTTCAGATGCAATAGGAATTTTTGGGTTAGTTCAATCCGTCCGCGAGATATGGGACATTGAAGCTAAGAAATGGTTGAGAAGACAACAAATTTTTCGCACTTCTGCTGCTCCAAACGCTTAACCAGAGTGGCCCAGGGAAAAAATACACACACCGTTGTAATCGGGCGAGATTCTACTTTCAAATGCAATAGGAATTTTTGGGTTAGGTCAATCCGTTGCGAGATATGGGAGTTTGAAGACAAGAAATGGTTGAGAAGGCAAAAAATTTTCGCAATTCTTCTGCTCCAAACGCTTAACCAGAATGGCCTAGGGAAAAAATACACATACCGTTGTAATCGGGCGAGTTTCTACTTTCAGATGCAACAGGAATTTTTGGGTTAGTTCAATCCGTTCGCGAGATATGGGAGTTTGAAGCTAAGAACTGGTTGAGAAGACCACAAATTTTTCGCAATTCTGCTGCTCCAAACGCTTAACCAGAATGGCCTAGGGAAAAAATACACATACGGTTGTAATCGGGTGAGTTTCTACTTTCAGATGCAATAGGAATTTTTGGGTTAGGTCAATCCGTTCGCGACATATGGGAGTTTGAAGCTAAGAAATGGTTGAGAAGAGAACAAATTATTCGCACTTCTGCTGCTCCAAACGCTTAACCAGAATGGCCCAGGGAAAAAATACACATACCGTTGTAATCGGGCGAGTATCAACTTTCAGATGCAATAGGAATTTTTGGGTTCGGTCAATCCGTTCGCGAGATATGGGACATTGAAGTTAAGAAATGGTTGAGAAGACAACAAATTTTTCGCACTTCTGCTGCTCCAAACGCTTAACCAGAATGGCTTAGGGAAAAAATACACATACCGTTGTAATCGGGCGAGTTTCTACTTTCAGATGCAATAGAAATTTTTGGGTTAGTTCAATCCGTTCGCGAGATATGGGAAATTGAAGCTAAGGAATGGTTGAGAAGACAACAAATTTTTCGCACTTCTGCTGCTCCAAACGCTTAACCAGAGTGGCCTAGGGAAAAATACCCATACCGTTGTAATCGGACAAGTTTCTACTTTCAGTTACAATAGGAATTTTTGGGTTAGGTCAATCCGTTCGCGAGATATGGGACTTTGAAGCTAAGAAATGGTTGACAAGACAACAAATTTGTCGCACTTCTGCTGCTCCAATCGCTTAACCAGAATGGCCTAGGGGAAAAATACCCGTACCGTTGTATTCGGAAGAGCTTCTACTTTCAGTTACAGTAGGAATTTTTGGGTTAGGTCAATCAGTTCGCGAGATATGGAACTTTGAAGCTAAGAAATGGTTGACAAGAAAACAAATTTTTCGCACTCCTGCTGCTCCAATCGCTTAACAAGAATGGCCTAGGGGAAGAATACCCGTACCGTTGAAATCGGGCGAGTTTCTACTTTCAGATGCAATAGGAATTTTTGGGTTAGGTCAATCCGTTCGCGAGATATGAGAGTATGAAGCTAAGAAATGGTTGAGAAGAGAACAAATTTTTCGCAATTCTGCTGCTCCAAACGCTTAACCAGAATGGCCTAGAGAAAAAATGCACGTACCGTTGTGATCGGGCGAGTTTCTACTTTCAAATGCAATAGGAATTTTTGGGTTAGGTCTATCCGTTCGCGAGATATGGGAGTTTGATGCTAAGAAATGGTTGAGAAGAGAACAAATTTTTCGCAATTCTGCTGCTCCAAACGCTTAACCAGAAAGGCCTAAGGAAAAAATACACATACCTTTGTAATCGGGCGAGTTTCTACTTTCAAATGCAATAGGAATTTTTGAGTTAGGTCAATCCGTTCGCGAGATATGGGAGTTTGAAGACAAGAAATGGTTGAGAAGACAACAAATTTTTCGCACCTCTGCTGCTCCAAACGCTTAACCAGAATGGCCCAGGAAAAAAATTCACTTACCGTTGTAATCGGGCGAGTTTCAACTTTCAGATGCAATAGGAATTTTTGGGTTAGGCCAATCCGTTCGCGAGATATGGGAGTTTGAAGCTAAGAAATGGTTGAGAAGAGAACAAAATTTTCGCAATTCTGCTGCTCCAAACGCTTAACCAGAATGGCCTAGAGAGAAAATACACGTACCGTTGTAATCGGGCGAGTTTCTACTTTCAAATGCAATAGGAATTTTTGGGTTAGGCCAATCCGTTCGCGAGATATGGGAGTTTGAAGCTAAGAACTGGTTGAGAAGACCACAAATTTTTCGCACTTCTGCTGCTCCAAACGCTTAACCAGAATGGCCCAGGGAAAAAATACACATACGGTTGTAATCGGGCGAGTATCAACTTTCAGATGCAATAGGAATTTTTGGGTTAGTTCAATCCGTCCGCGAGATATGGGACATTGAAGCTAAGAAATGGTTGAGAAGGCAACAAATTTTTCGCACTTCTGCTGCTCCAAACGCTTAACCAGAGTGGCCCAGGGAAAAAATACACACACCGTTGTAATCGGGCGAGATTCTACTTTCAAATGCAATAGGAATTTTTGGGTTAGGTCAATCCGTTGCGAGATATGGGAGTTTGAAGACAAGAAATGGTTGAGAAGGCAAAAAATTTTCGCAATTCTTCTGCTCCAAACGCTTAACCAGAATGGCCTAGGGAAAAAATACACATACCGTTGTAATCGGGCGAGTTTCTACTTTCAGATGCAACAGGAATTTTTGGGTTAGGTCAATCCGTTCGCGAGATATGGGAGTTTGAAGCTAAGAACTGGTTGAGAAGACCACAAATTTTTCGCAATTCTGCTGCTCCAAACGCTTAACCAGAATGGCCTAGGGAAAAAATACACATACGGTTGTAATCGGGTGAGTTTCTACTTTCAGATGCAATAGGAATTTTTGGGTTAGGTCAATCCGTTCGCGACATATGGGAGTTTGAAGCTAAGAAATGGTTGAGAAGAGAACAAATTATTCGCAATTCTGCTGCTCCAAACGCTTAACCAGAGTGGCCTAGGGAAAAAATACACACACCGTTGTAATCGGGCGAGTTTCTACTTTCAAATGCAATAGGAATTTTTGGGTTAGGTCAATCCGTTGCGAGATATGGGAGTTTGAAGACAAGAAATGGTTGAGAAGGCAAAAAATTTTCGCAATTCTGCTGCTCCAAACGCTTATCCAGAATGGCCTAGGGAAAAAATACACATACCGTTGTAATCAGGCGAGTTTCTACTTTCAGATGCAACAGGAATTTTTGGGTTAGGTCAATCCGTTCGCGAGATATGGGAGTTTGAAGCTAAGAACTGGTTGAGAAGACCACAAATTTTTCGCAATTCTGCTGCTCCAAACGCTTAACCAGAATGGCCTAGGGAAAAAATACACATACGGTTGTAATCGGGTGAGTTTCTACTTTCAGATGCAATAGGAATTTTTGGGTTAGGTCAATCCGTTCGCGACATATGGGAGTTTGAAGCTAAGAAATGGTTGAGAAGAGAACAAATTATTCGCAATTCTGCTGCTCCAAACGCTTATCCAGAATGGCCTAGGGAAAAAATACACATACCGTTGTAATCGGGCGAGTTTCTACTTTCAGATGCAACAGGAATTTTTGGGTTAGGTCAATCCGTTCGCGAGATATGGGAGTTTGAAGCTAAGAACTGGTTGAGAAGACCACAAATTTTTCGCACTTCTGCTGCTCCAAACGCTTAACCAGAATGGCCCAGAGAAAAAATACACATACGGTTGTAATCGGGCGAGTATCAACTTTCAGATGCAATAGGAATTTTTGGGTTAGTTCAATCCGTTCGCGAGATATGGGACATTGAAGCTAAGAAATGGTTGAGAAGACAACAAATTTTTCGCACTTCTGCTGCTCCAAACGCTTAACCAGAAAGGCCTAGGGAAAAAATACCCATACCGTTGTAATCGGGCGAGTTTCTACTTTCAGATGCAACAGGAATTTTTGGGTTAGGTCAATCCGTTCGCGAGATATGGGAGTTTGAAGCTAAGAACTGGTTGAGAAGACCACAAATTTTTCGCACTTCTGCTTCTCCAAACGCTTAACCAGAATGGCCTAGGGAAAAAATACACATACGGTTGTAATCGGGCGAGTTTCTACTTTCAGATGCAATAGGAATTTTTGGGTTAGGTCAATCCGTTCGCGACATATGGGAGTTTGAAGCTAAGAAATGGTTGAGAAGAGAACAAATTATTCGCAATTCTGCTGCTCCAAACGCTTAACCATAGTGGCCTAGGGAAAAAATACACACACCGTTGCAATCGGGCGAGTTTCTACTTTCAAATGCAATAGGAATTTTTGGGTTAGGTCAATCCGTTGCGAGATATGGGAGTTTGAAGACAAGAAATGGTTGAGAAGGCAAAAAATTTTCGCAATTCTGCTGCTCCAAACGCTTAACCAGAATGGCCTAGGGAAAAAATACACATACCGTTGTAATCGGGCGAGTTTCTACTTTCAGATGCAACAGGAATTTTTGGGTTAGGTCAATCCGTTCGCGAGATATGGGAGTTTGAAGCTAAGAACTGGTTGAGAAGACCACAAATTTTTCGCAATTCTGCTGCTCCAAACGCTTAACCAGAATGGCCTAGGGAAAAAATACACATACGGTTGTAATCGGGTGAGTTTCTACTTTCAGATGCAATAGGAATTTTTGGATTAGGTCAATCCGTTCGCGACATATGGGAGTTTGAAGCTAAGAAATGGTTGAGAAGAGAACAAATTATTCGCAATTCTGCTGCTCCAAACGCTTATCCAGAATGGCCTAGGGAAAAAATACACATACCGTTGTAATCGGGCGAGTTTCTACTTTCAGATGCAACAGGAATTTTTGGGTTAGGTCAATCCGTTCGCGAGATATGGGAGTTTGAAGCTAAGAACTGGTTGAGAAGACCACAAATTTTTCGCACTTCTGCTGCTCCAAACGCTTAACCAGAATGACCCAGGGAAAAAATACACATACGGTTGTAATCGGGCGAGTACCAACTTTCAGATGCAATAGGAATTTTTGGGTTAGTTCAATCCGTTCGCGAGATATGGGACATTGAAGCTAAGAAATGGTTGAGAAGACAACAAATTTTTCGCACTTCTGCTGCTCCAAACGCTTAACCAGAATGGCCTAGGGAAAAAATACCCATACCGTTGTAATCGGGCGAGTTTCTACTTTCAGATGCAACAGGAATTTTTGGGTTAGGTCAATCCGTTCGCGAGATATGGGAGTTTGAAGCTAAGAACTGGTTGAGAAGACCACAAATTTTTCGCACTTCTGCTTCTCCAAACGCTTAACCAGAATGGCCTAGGGAAAAAATACACATACGGTTGTAATCGGGCGAGTTTCTACTTTCAGATGCAATAGGAATTTTTGGGTTAGGTCAATCCGTTCGCGACATATGGGAGTTTGAAGCTAAGAAATGGTTGAGAAGAGAACAAATTTTTCGCACTTCTGCTGCTCCAAACGCTTAACCAGAATGGCCCAGGGAAAAAATACACATACGGTTGTAATCGGGCGAGTATCAACTTTCAGATGCAATAGGAATTTTTGGGTTAGTTCAATCCGTTCGCGAGATATGGGACATTGAAGCTAAGAAATGGTTGAGAAGACAACAAATTTTTCGCAATTCTGCTGCTCCAAACGCTTAACCAGAATGGCCCAGGGAAAAAATACACATACGGTTGTAATCGGGCGAGTATCAACTTTCAGATGCAATAGGAATTTTTGGGTTAGTTCAATCCGTTCGCGAGATATGGGACATTGAAGCTAAGAAATGGTTGAGAAGACAACAAATTTTTTGCACTTCTGCTGCTCCAAACGCTTAACCAGAATGGCCTAGGGAAAAAATACCCATACCATTGTAATCGGGCGAGTTTCTACTTTCAGATGCAACAGGAATTTTTGGGTTAGGTCAATCCGTTGCGAGATATGGGAGTTTGAAGGCAAGAAATGGTTGAGAAGGCAAAAAATTTTCGCAATTCTGCTGCTCCAAACGCTTAACCAGAATGGCCTAGGGAAAAAATACACATACCGTTGTAATCGGGCGAGTTTCTACTTTCAGATGCAACAGGAATTTTTGGGTTAGGTCAATCCGTTCGCGAGATATGGGAGTTTGAAGCTAAGAACTGGTTGAGAAGACCACAAATTTTTCGCACTTCTGCTGCTCCAAACGCTTAACCAGAATGGCCCAGGGAAAAAATACACATACGGTTGTAATCGGGCGAGTATCAACTTTCAGATGCAACAGGAATATTTGGGTTAGTTCAATCCGTCCCCGAGATATGGGAAATTGAAGCTAAGGAATGGTTGAGAAGACAACAAATTTTTCGCACTTCTGCTGCTCCAAACGCTTAACCAGAATGGCCTAGAGAGAAAATACACATACAGTTGTAATCGGGCGAGTTTCTACTTTCAAATGCAATAGGAATTTTTGGGTTAGGCCAATCCGGTCGCGAGATATGGGAGTTTGAAGCTAAGAAATGGTTGAGAAGAGAACAAATTTTTCGCAATTCTGCTGCTCCAAACGCTTAACAAGAATGGCCTAGGGAAAAAATACACATACAGTTGTAATCGGGCGAGTTTCTACTTTCAGATGCAATAGGAATTTTTGGGTTAGGCCAATCCGTTCGCGACATATGGGAGTTTGAAGCTAAGAAATGGTTGAGAAGAGAACAAATTATTCGCAATTCTGCTGCTCCAAACGCTTAACCAGAGTGGCCTAGGGAAAAAATACACACACCGTTGTAATCGGGCGAGGTTCTACTTTCAAATGCAATAGGAATTTTTGGGTTAGGTCAATCCGTTGCGAGATATGGGAGTTTGAAGAAAAGAAATGGTTGAGAAGGCAAATAATTTTCGCAATTCTGCTGCTCCAAACGCTTAACCAGAATGGCCTAGGTAAAAAATACACATACCGTTGTAATCGGGCGAGTTTCTACTTTCAGATGCAACAGGAATTTTTGGGTTAGGTCAATCCGTTCGCGAGATATGGGAGTTTGAAGCTAAGAACTGGTTGAGAAGACCACAAATTTTTCGCACTTCTGCTGCTCCAAACGCTTAACCAGAATGACCCAGGGAAAAAATACACATACGGTTGTAATCGGGCGAGTATCAACTTTCAGATGCAATAGGAATTTTTGGGTTAGTTCAATCCGTTCGCGAGATATGGGACATTGAAGCTAAGAAATGGTTGAGAAGACAACAAATTTTTCGCACTTCTGCTGCTCCAAACGCTTAACCAGAATGGCCTAGGGAAAAAATACCCATACCGTTGTAATCGGGCGAGTTTCTACTTTCAGATGCAACAGGAATTTTTGGGTTAGGTCAATCCGTTCGCGAGATATGGGAGTTTGAAGCTAAGAACTGGTTGAGAAGACCACAAATTTTTCGCACTTCTGCTTCTCCAAACGCTTAACCAGAATGGCCTAGGGAAAAAATACACATACGGTTGTAATCGGGCGAGTTTCTACTTTCAGATGCAATAGGAATTTTTGGGTTAGGTCAATCCGTTCGCGACATATGGGAGTTTGAAGCTAAGAAATGGTTGAGAAGAGAACAAATTATTCGCAATTCTGCTGCTCCAAACGCTTAACCAGAGTGGCCTAGGGAAAAAATACACACACCGTTGCAATCGGGCGAGTTTCTACTTTCAAATGCAATAGGAATTTTTGGGTTAGGTCAATCCGTTGCGAGATATGGGAGTTTGAAGACAAGAAATGGTTGAGAAGGCAAAAAATTTTCGCAATTCTGCTGCTCCAAACGCTTAACCAGAATGGCCTAGGGAAAAAATACACATACCGTTGTAATCGGGCGAGTTTCTACTTTCAGATGCAACAGGAATTTTTGGGGTAGGTCAATCCGTTCGCGAGATATGGGAGTTTGAAGCTATGAAATGGTTGAGAAGACAACAAATTTTTCGCACTTCTGCTGCTGCAAACGCTTAACCAGAATGGCCCAGGGAAAAAATACACATACGGTTGTAATCGGGCGAGTATCAACTTTCAGATGCAATAGGAATTTTTGGGTTAGGTCAATCCGTTCGCGACATATGGGAGTTTGAAGCTAAGAAATGGTTGAGAAGAGAACAAATTATTCGCAATTCTGCTGCTCCAAACGCTTAACCAGAGTGGCCTAGGGAAAAAATACACACACCGTTGCAATCGGGCGAGTTTCTACTTTCAAATGCAATAGGAATTTTTGGGTTAGGTCAATCCGTTGCGAGATATGGGAGTTTGAAGACAAGAAATGGTTGAGAAGGCAAAAAATTTTCGCAATTCTGCTGCTCCAAACGCTTAACCAGAATGGCCTAGGGAAAAAATACACATACCGTTGTAATCGGGCGAGTTTCTACTTTCAGATGCAACAGGAATTTTTGGGGTAGGTCAATCCGTTCGCGAGATATGGGAGTTTGAAGCTATGAAATGGTTGAGAAGACAACAAATTTTTCGCACTTCTGCTGCTCCAAACGCTTAACCAGAATGGCCCAGGGAAAAAATACACATACGGTTGTAATCGGGCGAGTATCAACTTTCAGATGCAATAGGAATTTTTGGGTTAGGTCAATCCGTTCGCGACATATGGGAGTTTGAAGCTAAGAAATGGTTGAGAAGAGAACAAATTATTCGCAATTCTGCTGCTCCAAACGCTTAACCAGAGTGGCCTAGGGAAAAAATACACACACCGTTGCAATCGGGCGAGTTTCTACTTTCAAATGCAATAGGAATTTTTGGGTTAGGTCAATCCGTTCGCGACATATGGGAGTTTGAAGCTAAGAAATGGTTGAGAAGAGAACAAATTATTCGCAATTCTGCTGCTCCAAACGCTTAACCAGAGTGGCCTAGGGAAAAAATACACACACCGTTGCAATCGGGCGAGTTTCTACTTTCAAATGCAATAGGAATTTTTGGGTTAGGTCAATCCGTTGCGAGATATGGGAGTTTGAAGACTAGAAATGGTTGAGAAGGCAAAAAATTTTCGCAATTCTGCTGCTCCAAACGCTTAACCAGAATGGCCTAGGGAAAAAATACACATACCGTTGTAATCGGGTGAGTTTCTACTTTCAGATGCAATAGGAATTTTTGGGTTAGGTCAATCCGTTCGCGACATATGGGAGTTTGAAGCTAAGAAATGGTTGAGAAGAGAACAAATTATTCGCAATTCTGCTGCTCCAAACGCTTATCCAGAATGGCCTAGGGAAAAAATACACATACCGTTGTAATCGGGCGAGTTTCTACTTTCAGATGCAACAGGAATTTTTGGGTTAGGTCAATCCGTTCGCGAGATATGGGAGTTTGAAGCTAAGAACTGGTTGAGAAGACCACAAATTTTTCGCACTTCTGCTGCTCCAAACGCTTAACCAGAATGACCCAGGGAAAAAATACACATACGGTTGTAATCGGGCGAGTATCAACTTTCAGATGCAATAGGAATTTTTGGGTTAGTTCAATCCGTTCGCGAGATATGGGACATTGAAGCTAAGAAATGGTTGAGAAGACAACAAACTTTTCGCACTTCTGCTGCTCCAAACGCTTAACCAGAATGGCCTAGGGAAAAAATACCCATACCGTTGTAATCGGGCGAGTTTCTACTTTCAGATGCAACAGGAATTTTTGGGTTAGGTCAATCCGTTGCGAGATATGGGAGTTTGAAGACAAGAAATGGTTGAGAAGGCAAAAAATTTTCGCAATTCTGCTGCTCCAAACGCTTAACCAGAATGGCCTAGGGAAAAAATACACATACCGTTGTAATCGGGCGAGTTTCTACTTTCAGATGCAACAGGAATTTTTGGGGTAGGTCAATCCGTTCGCGAGATATGGGAGTTTGAAGCTATGAAATGGTTGAGAAGACAACAAATTTTTCGCACTTCTGCTGCTCCAAACGCTTAACCAGAATGGCCCAGGGAAAAAATACACATACTGTTGTAATCGGGCGAGTTTCTACTTTCAGATGCAATAGGAATTTTTGGGTTAGGTCAATCCGTTCGCGACATATGGGAGTTTGAAGCTAAGAAATGGTTGAGAAGAGAACAAATTTTTCGCACTTCTGCTGCTCCAAACGCTTAACCAGAATGGCCCAGGGAAAAAATACACATACGGTTGTAATCGGGCGAGTATCAACTTTCAGATGCAATAGGAATTTTTGGGTTAGTTCAATCCGTTCGCGAGATATGGGACATTGAAGCTAAGAAATGGTTGAGAAGACAACAAATTTTTCGCAATTCTGCTGCTCCAAACGCTTAACCAGAATGGCCCAGGGAAAAAATACACATACGGTTGTAATCGGGCGAGTATCAACTTTCAGATGCAATAGGAATTTTTGGGTTAGTTCAATCCGTTCGCGAGATATGGGACATTGAAGCTAAGAAATGGTTGAGAAGACAACAAATTTTTCGCACTTCTGCTGCTCCAAACGCTTAACCAGAATGGCCTAGGGAAAAAATACCCATACCATTGTAATCGGGCGAGTTTCTACTTTCAGATGCAACAGGAATTTTTGGGTTAGGTCAATCCGTTGCGAGATATGGGAGTTTGAAGGCAAGAAATGGTTGAGAAGGCAAAAAATTTTCGCAATTCTGCTGCTCCAAACGCTTAACCAGAATGGCCTAGGGAAAAAATACACATACCGTTGTAATCGGGCGAGTTTCTACTTTCAGATGCAACAGGAATTTTTGGGTTAGGTCAATCCGTTCGCGAGATATGGGAGTTTGAAGCTAAGAACTGGTTGAGAAGACCACAAATTTTTCGCACTTCTGCTGCTCCAAACGCTTAACCAGAATGGCCCAGGGAAAAAATACACATACGGTTGTAATCGGGCGAGTATCAACTTTCAGATGCAACAGGAATATTTGGGTTAGTTCAATCCGTCCGCGAGATATGGGAAATTGAAGCTAAGGAATGGTTGAGAAGACAACAAATTTTTCGCACTTCTGCTGCTCCAAACGCTTAACCAGAATGGCCTAGAGAGAAAATACACATACAGTTGTAATCGGGCGAGTTTCTACTTTCAAATGCAATAGGAATTTTTGGGTTAGGCCAATCCGGTCGCGAGATATGGGAGTTTGAAGCTAAGAAATGGTTGAGAAGAGAACAAATTTTTCGCAATTCTGCTGCTCCAAACGCTTAACAAGAATGGCCTAGGGAAAAAATACACATACAGTTGTAATCGGGCGAGTTTCTACTTTCAGATGCAATAGGAATTTTTGGGTTAGGCCAATCCGTTCGCGACATATGGGAGTTTGAAGCTAAGAAATGGTTGAGAAGAGAACAAATTATTCGCAATTCTGCTGCTCCAAACGCTTAACCAGAGTGGCCTAGGGAAAAAATACACACACCGTTGTAATCGGGCGAGGTTCTACTTTCAAATGCAATAGGAATTTTTGGGTTAGGTCAATCCGTTGCGAGATATGGGAGTTTGAAGAAAAGAAATGGTTGAGAAGGCAAATAATTTTCGCAATTCTGCTGCTCCAAACGCTTAACCAGAATGGCCTAGGTAAAAAATACACATACCGTTGTAATCGGGCGAGTTTCTACTTTCAGATGCAACAGGAATTTTTGGGTTAGGTCAATCCGTTCGCGAGATATGGGAGTTTGAAGCTAAGAACTGGTTGAGAAGACCACAAATTTTTCGCACTTCTGCTGCTCCAAACGCTTAACCAGAATGACCCAGGGAAAAAATACACATACGGTTGTAATCGGGCGAGTATCAACTTTCAGATGCAATAGGAATTTTTGGGTTAGTTCAATCCGTTCGCGAGATATGGGACATTGAAGCTAAGAAATGGTTGAGAAGACAACAAATTTTTCGCACTTCTGCTGCTCCAAACGCTTAACCAGAATGGCCTAGGGAAAAAATACCCATACCGTTGTAATCGGGCGAGTTTCTACTTTCAGATGCAACAGGAATTTTTGGGTTAGGTCAATCCGTTCGCGAGATATGGGAGTTTGAAGCTAAGAACTGGTTGAGAAGACCACAAATTTTTCGCACTTCTGCTTCTCCAAACGCTTAACCAGAATGGCCTAGGGAAAAAATACACATACGGTTGTAATCGGGCGAGTTTCTACTTTCAGATGCAATAGGAATTTTTGGGTTAGGTCAATCCGTTCGCGACATATGGGAGTTTGAAGCTAAGAAATGGTTGAGAAGAGAACAAATTATTCGCAATTCTGCTGCTCCAAACGCTTAACCAGAGTGGCCTAGGGAAAAAATACACACACCGTTGCAATCGGGCGAGATTCTACTTTCAAATGCAATAGGAATTTTTGGGTTAGGTCAATCCGTTGCGAGATATGGGAGTTTGAAGACAAGAAATGGTTGAGAAGGCAAAAAATTTTCGCAATTCTGCTGCTCCAAACGCTTAACCAGAATGGCCTAGGGAAAAAATACACATACCGTTGTAATCGGGCGAGTTTCTACTTTCAGATGCAACAGGAATTTTTGGGTTAGGTCAATCCGTTCGCGAGATATGGGAGTTTGAAGCTAAGAACTGGTTGAGAAGACCACAAATTTTTCGCACTTCTGCTGCTCCAAACGCTTAACCAGAATGGCCCAGGGAAAAAATACACATACGGTTGTAATCGGGCGAGTATCAACTTTCTGATGCAACAGGAATTTTTGGGTTAGTTCAATCCGTCCGCGAGATATGGGAAATTGAAGCTAAGGAATGGTTGAGAAGACAACAAATTTTTCGCACTTCTGCTGCTCCAAACGCTTAACCAGAATGGCCTAGAGAGAAAATACACGTACCGTTGTAATCGGGCGAGTTTCTACTTTCAAATGCAATAGGAATTTTTGGGTTAGGCCAATCCGGTCGCGAGATATGGGAGTTTGAAGCTAAGAAATGGTTGAGAAGAGAACAAATTTTTCGCAATTCTGCTGCTCCAAACGCTTAACCAGAATGGCCTAGGGAAAAAATACACATACAGTTGTAATCGGGCGAGTTTCTACTTTCAGATGCAATAGGAATTTTTGGGTTAGGCCAATCCGTTCGCGACATATGGGAGTTTGAAGCTAAGAAATGGTTGAGAAGAGAACAAATTATTCGCAATTCTGCTGCTCCAAACGCTTAACCAGAGTGGCCTAGGGAAAAAATACACACACCGTTGTAATCGGGCGAGGTTCTACTTTCAAATGCAATAGGAATTTTTGGGTTAGGTCAATCCGTTGCGAGATATGGGAGTTTGAAGAAAAGAAATGGTTGAGAAGGCAAATAATTTTCGCAATTCTGCTGCTCCAAACGCTTAACCAGAATGGCCTAGGTAAAAAATACACATACCGTTGTAATCGGGCGAGTTTCTACTTTCAGATGCAACAGGAATTTTTGGGTTAGGTCAATCCGTTCGCGAGATATGGGAGTTTGAATCTAAGAACTGGTTGAGAAGACAACAAATTTTTCGCACTTCTGCTGCTCCAAACGCTTAACCAGAATGGCCCAGGGAAAAAATACACATACCGTTGTAATCGGGCGAGTATCAACTTTCAGATGCAATAGGAATTTTTGGGTTAAGTCAATCCGTTCGCGAGATATGGGACATTGAAGCTAAGAAATGGTTGAGAAGACAACAAATTTTTCGCACTTCTGCTGCTCCAAACGCTTAACCAGAGTGGCCTAGGGAAAAATACCCATACCGTTGTAATCGGACGAGATTCTACTTTCAGTTACAATAGGAATTTTTGGGTTAGGTCAATCCGTTCGCGAGATATGGGACTTTGAAGCTAAGAAATGGTTAACAAGACAACAAATTTTTCGCACTCCTGCTGCTCCAATCGCTTAACAAGAATGGCCTAGGGGAAGAATACCCGTACCGTTGTAATTTGGCGAGTTTCTACTTTCAGATGCAATAGGAATTTTTGGGTTAGGTCAATCCGTTCGCGAGATATGAGAGTATGAAGCTAAGAAATGGTTGAGAAGAGAACAAATTTTTCGCAATTCTGCTGCTCCAAACGCTTAACCAGAATGGCCTAGAGAAAAAATGCACGTACCGTTGTGATCGGGCGAGTCTCCACTTTCAAATGCAATAGGAATTTTTGGGTTAGGTCTATCCGTTCGCGAGATATGGGAGTTTGATGCTAAGAAATGGTTGAGAAGAGAACAAATTTTTCGCAATTCTGCTGCTCCAAACGCTTAACCAGAAAGGCCTAAGGAAAAAATACACATACCTTTGTAATCGGGCGAGTTTCTACTTTCAAATGCAATAGGAATTTTTGGGTTAGGTCAATCCGTTCGCGAGATATGGGAGTTTGAAGACAAGAAATGGTTGAGAAGACAACAAATTTTTCGCACTTCTGCTGCTCCAAACGCTTAACCAGAATGGCCCAGGAAAAAAATACACATACCGTTGTAATCGGGCGAGTTTCAACTTTCAGATGCAATAGGAATTTTTGGGTTAGTTCAATCCCTTCGCGAGATATGGGAAATTGAAGCTAAGGAATGGTTGAGAAGACAACAAATTTTTCGCACTTCTGCTATTCCAAACGCTTAACCAGAATGGCCTAGAGAGAAAATACACGTACCGTTGTAATCGGGCGAGTTTCTACTTTCAAATGCAATAGGAATTTTTGGGTTAGGCCAATCCGTTCGCGAGATATGGGAGTTTGAAACTAAGAAATGGTTGAGAAGAGAACAAAATTTTAGCAATTCTGCTGCTCCAAACGCTTAACCAGAATGGCCTAGGGAAAAAAATACACATACCGTTGTAATCGGGCGAATTTCTACTTTCAGATGCAATAGGAATTTTTGGGTTAGGTCAATCCGTTGCGAGATATGGGAGTTTGAAGAC
Organism: Ptiloglossa arizonensis; assembly: GCF_051014685.1. Lineage (NCBI taxonomy): Eukaryota > Metazoa > Arthropoda > Insecta > Hymenoptera > Colletidae > Ptiloglossa > Ptiloglossa arizonensis. The sequence goes on from NW_027478385.1 coordinate 6,927,966, forward strand.
AAGAAATGGTTGAGAAGGCAAAAAATTTTCGCAATTCTGCTGCTCCAAACGCTTAACCAGAATGGCCTAGGGAAAAAATACACATACCGTTGTAATCGGGCGAGTTTCTACTTTCAGATGCAACAGGAATTTTTGGGGTAGGTCAATCCGTTCGCGAGATATGGGAGTTTGAAGCTATGAAATGGTTGAGAAGACAACAAATTTTTCGCACTTCTGCTGCTCCAAACGCTTAACCAGAATGGCCCAGGGAAAAAATACACATACGGTTGTAATCGGGCGAGTATCAACTTTCAGATGCAATAGGAATTTTTGGGTTAGTTCAATCCGTTCGCGAGATATGGGACATTGAAGCTAAGAAATGGTTGAGAAGACAACAAATTTTTCGCACTTCTGCTGCTCCAAACGCTTAACCAGAATGGCCCAGGGAAAAAATACACATACGGTTGTAATCGGGCGAGTATCAACTTTCAGATGCAATAGGAATTTTTGGGTTAGTTCAATCCGTTCGCGAGATATGGGACATTGAAGCTAAGAAATGGTTGAGAAGACAACAAATTTTTCGCACTTCTGCTGCTCCAAACGCTTAACCAGAATGGCCCAGGGAAAAAATACACATACGGTTGTAATCGGGCGAGTATCAACTTTCAGATGCAATAGGAATTTTTGGGTTAGTTCAATCCGTACGCGAGATATGGGACATTGAAGCTAAGAAATGGTTGAGAAGACAACAAATTTTTCGCACTTCTGCTGCTCCAAACGCTTAACCAGAATGGCCTAGGGAAAAAATACCCATACCATTGTAATCGGGCGAGTTTCTACTTTCAGATGCAACAGGAATTTTTGGGTTAGGTCAATCCGTTGCGAGATATGGGAGTTTGAAGGCAAGAAATGGTTGAGAAGGCAAAAAATTTTCGCAATTCTGCTGCTCCAAACGCTTAACCAGAATGGCCTAGGGAAAAAATACACATACCGTTGTAATCGGGCGAGTTTCTACTTTCAGATGCAACAGGAATTTTTGGGTTAGGTCAATCCGTTCGCGAGATATGGGAGTTTGAAGCTAAGAACTGGTTGAGAAGACCACAAATTTTTCGCACTTCTGCTGCTCCAAACGCTTAACCAGAATGGCCCAGGGAAAAAATACACATACGGTTGTAATCGGGCGAGTATCAACTTTCTGATGCAACAGGAATTTTTGGGTTAGTTCAATCCGTCCGCGAGATATGGGAAATTGAAGCTAAGGAATGGTTGAGAAGACAACAAATTTTTCGCACTTCTGCTGCTCCAAACGCTTAACCAGAATGGCCTAGAGAGAAAATACACGTACCGTTGTAATCGGGCGAGTTTCTACTTTCAAATGCAATAGGAATTTTTGGGTTAGGCCAATCCGGTCGCGAGATATGGGAGTTTGAAGCTAAGAAATGGTTGAGAAGAGAACAAATTTTTCGCAATTCTGCTGCTCCAAACGCTTAACCAGAATGGCCTAGGGAAAAAATACACATACAGTTGTAATCGGGCGAGTTTCTACTTTCAGATGCAATAGGAATTTTTGGGTTAGGCCAATCCGTTCGCGACATATGGGAGTTTGAAGCTAAGAAATGGTTGAGAAGAGAACAAATTATTCGCAATTCTGCTGCTCCAAACGCTTAACCAGAGTGGCCTAGGGAAAAAATACACACACCGTTGTAATCGGGCGAGGTTCTACTTTCAAATGCAATAGGAATTTTTGGGTTAGGTCAATCCGTTGCGAGATATGGGAGTTTGAAGAAAAGAAATGGTTGAGAAGGCAAATAATTTTCGCAATTCTGCTGCTCCAAACGCTTAACCAGAGTGGCCTAGGGAAAAAATACACACACCGTTGTAATCGGGCGAGGTTCTACTTTCAAATGCAATAGGAATTTTTGGGTTAGGTCAATCCGTTGCGAGATATGGGAGTTTGAAGAAAAGAAATGGTTGAGAAGGCAAATAATTTTCGCAATTCTGCTGCTCCAAACGCTTAACCAGAATGGCCTAGGGAAAAAATACACACACCGTTGTAATCGGGCGAGCTTCTACTTTCAAATGCAATAGGAATTTTTGGGTTAAGTCAATCCGTTCGCGAGATATGGGACATTGAAGCTAAGAAATGGTTGAGAAGACAACAAATTTTTCGCACTTCTGCTGCTCCAAACGCTTAACCAGAGTGGCCTAGGGAAAAATACCCATACCGTTGTAATCGGACGAGATTCTACTTTCAGTTACAATAGGAATTTTTGGGTTAGGTCAATCCGTTCGCGAGATATGGGACTTTGAAGCTAAGAAATGGTTAACAAGACAACAAATTTTTCGCACTCCTGCTGCTCCAATCGCTTAACAAGAATGGCCTAGGGGAAGAATACCCGTACCGTTGTAATTTGGCGAGTTTCTACTTTCAGATGCAATAGGAATTTTTGGGTTAGGTCAATCCGTTCGCGAGATATGAGAGTATGAAGCTAAGAAATGGTTGAGAAGAGAACAAATTTTTCGCAATTCTGCTGCTCCAAACGCTTAACCAGAATGGCCTAGAGAAAAAATGCACGTACCGTTGTGATCGGGCGAGTCTCCACTTTCAAATGCAATAGGAATTTTTGGGTTAGGTCTATCCGTTCGCGAGATATGGGAGTTTGATGCTAAGAAATGGTTGAGAAGAGAACAAATTTTTCGCAATTCTGCTGCTCCAAACGCTTAACCAGAAAGGCCTAAGGAAAAAATACACATACCTTTGTAATCGGGCGAGTTTCTACTTTCAAATGCAATAGGAATTTTTGGGTTAGGTCAATCCGTTCGCGAGATATGGGAGTTTGAAGACAAGAAATGGTTGAGAAGACAACAAATTTTTCGCACTTCTGCTGCTCCAAACGCTTAACCAGAATGGCCCAGGAAAAAAATACACATACCGTTGTAATCGGGCGAGTTTCAACTTTCAGATGCAATAGGAATTTTTGGGTTAGTTCAATCCCTTCGCGAGATATGGGAAATTGAAGCTAAGGAATGGTTGAGAAGACAACAAATTTTTCGCACTTCTGCTATTCCAAACGCTTAACCAGAATGGCCTAGAGAGAAAATACACGTACCGTTGTAATCGGGCGAGTTTCTACTTTCAAATGCAATAGGAATTTTTGGGTTAGGCCAATCCGTTCGCGAGATATGGGAGTTTGAAACTAAGAAATGGTTGAGAAGAGAACAAAATTTTAGCAATTCTGCTGCTCCAAACGCTTAACCAGAATGGCCTAGGGAAAAAAATACACATACCGTTGTAATCGGGCGAATTTCTACTTTCAGATGCAACAGGAATTTTTGGGTTAGGTCAATCCGTTCGCGAGATATGGGAGTTTGAAGCTAGGAACTGGTTGAGAAGACAACAAATTTTTCGCAATTCTGCTGCTCCAAACGCTTAACCAGAATGGCCCAGGGAAAAAATGCACATACCGTTGTAATCGGGCGAGTATCAACTTTCAGATGCAATAGGAATTTTTGGGTTAGGTCAATCTGTTCGCGAGATATGGGACATTGAAGCGAAGGAATGGTTGAGGAGACAACAAATTTTTCGCAATTCTGCTGCTCCAAACACTTAACCAGAATGGCCTAGGGAAAAAATACACATACCGTTGTAATCGGGCGAGTTTCTACTTTCAGATGCAACAGGAATTTTTGGGTTAGGTCAATCCGTTCGCGAGATATGGGAGTTTGAAGCTAAGAACTGGTTGAGAAGACAACAAATTTTTCGCACTTCTGCTGCTCCAAACGCTTAACCAGAATGGCCCAGGGAAATAATACACATACCGTTGTAATCGGGCGAGTATCAACTTTCAGATGCAATAGGAATTTTTGGGTTAGGTCAATCCGTTCGCGAGATATGGGACATTGAAGCTAAGAAATGGTTGAGAAGACAACAAATTTTTCGCACTTCTGCTGCTCCAAACGCTTAACCAGAATGGCCTAGGGAAAAAATACCCATACCGTTGTAATCGGACGAGTTTCTACTTTCAGTTACAATAGGAATTTTTGGGTTAGGTCAATCCGTTCGCGAGATATGGGACTTTGAAGCTAAGAAATGGTTGACAAGACAACAAATTTGTCGCACTTCTGCTGCTCCAATCGCTTAACCAGAATGGCCTAGGGGAAAAATACCCGTACCGTTGTAATCGGACGAGCTTCTACTTTCAGTTACAATAGGAATTTTTGGGTTAGGTCAATCCGTTCGCGAGATATGGAACTTTGAAGCTAAGAAATGGTTGACAAGACAACAAATTTTTCGCACTCCTGCTGCTTCAATCGCTTAACCAGAATGGCCTAGGGGAAGAATACCCGTACCGTTGTAATCGTGCGAGTTTCTACTTTCAGATGCAATAGGAATTTTTGGGTTAGGTCAATCCGTTCGCGAGATATGAGAGTTTGAAGCTAAGAAATGGTTGAGAAGAGAACAAATTTTTCGCATTTCTGCTGCTCCAAACGCTTAACCAGAATGGCCTAGAGAAAAAATGCACGTACCGTTGTGATCGGGCGAGTTTCTACTTTCAAATGCAATAGGAATTTTTGGGTTAGGTCTATACGTTCGCGAGATATGGGAGTTTGATGCTAAGAAATGGTTGAGAAGAGAACAAATTTTTCGCATTTCTGCTGCTCCAAACGCTTAACCAGAGTGGCCTAGGGAAAAAATACACACACCGTTGTAATCGGGCGAGGTTCTACTTTCAAATGCAATAGGAATTTTTGGGTTAGTTCAATCCGTTCGCGAGATATGGGAGTTTGAAGACAAGAAATGGTTGAGAAGAGAACATATTTTTCGCAATTCTGCTGCTCCAAACGCTTAACCAGAATGGCCTAGGGAAAAAATACACAAACCGTTGTAATCGGGCGAGTTTCTACTTTCAGATGCAATAGGAATTTTTGGGTTAGTTCAATCCGTTCGCGAGATATGGGAAATTGAAGCTAAGGAATGGTTGAGAAGACAACAAATTTTTCGCACTTCTGCTGCTCCAAACGCTTAACCAGAATGGCCTAGAGAGAAAATACACGTACCGTTGTAATCGGGCGAGTTTCTACTTTCAAATGCAATAGGAATTTTTGGGTTAGGCCAATCCGTTCGCGAGATATGGGAGTTTGAAGCTAAGAAATGGTTGAGAAGAGAACAAATTTTTCGCAATTCTGCTGCTCCAAACGCTTAACCAGAATGGCCTAGGGAAAAAATACACATACAGTTGTAATCGGGCGAGTTTCTACTTTCAGATGCAATAGGAATTTTTGGGTTAGGTCAATCCGTTCGCGACATATGGGAGTCTGAAGCTAAGAAATGGTTGAGAAGAGAACAAATTATTCGCAATTCTGCTGCTCCAAACGCTTAACCAGAGTGGCCTAGGGAAAAAATACACACACCGTTGTAATCGGGCGAGGTTCTACTTTCAAATGCAATAGGAATTTTTGGGTTATGTCAATCCGTTGCGAGATATGGGAGTTTGAAGCCAAGAAATGGTTGAGAAGGCAAATAATTTTCGCAATTCTGCTGCTCCAAACGCTTAACCAGATTGGCCTAGGTAAAAAATACACATACCGTTGTAATCGGGCGAGTTTCTACTTTCAGATGCAACAGGAATTTTTGGGTTAGGCCAATCCGTTCGCGAGATATGGGAGTTTGAAGCTAAGAACTGGTTGAGAAGACAACAAATTTTTCGCACTTCTGCTGCTCCAAACGCTTAACCAGAATGGCCCAGGGAAAAAATACACATACCGTTGTAATCGGGCGAGTATCAACTTTCAGATGCAATAGGAATTTTTGGGTTAGGTCAATCCGTTCGCGAGATATGGGACATTGAAGCTAAGAAATGGTTGAGAAGACAACAAATTTTTCGCACTTCTGCTGCTCCAAACGCTTAACCAGAATGGCTTAGGGAAAAAATACACATACCGTTGTAATCGGGCGAGTTTCTACTTTCAGATGCAATAGAAATTTTTGGGTTAGTTCAATCCGTTCGCGAGATATGGGAAATTGAAGCTAAGGAATTGTTGAGAAGACAACAAATTTTTCGCACTTCTGCTGCTCCAAACGCTTAACCAGAGTGGCCTAGGGAAAAATACCCGTACCGTTGTATTCGGACGAGCTTCTACTTTCAGTTACAGTAGGAATTTTTGGGTTAGGTCAATCAGTTCGCGAGATATGGAACTTTGAAGCTAAGAAATGGTTGACAAGAAAACAAATTTTTCGCACTCCTGCCGCTCCAATCGCTTAACAAGAATGGCCTAGGGGAAGAATACCCGTACCGTTGAAATCGGGCGAGTTTCTACTTTCAGATGCAATAGGAATTTTTGGGTTAGGTCAATCCGTTCGCGAGATATGAGAGTATGAAGCTAAGAAATGGTTGAGAAGAGAACAAATTTTTCGCAATTCTGCTGCTCCAAACGCTTAACCAGAATGGCCTAGAGAAAAAATGCACGTACCGTTGTGATCGGGCGAGTTTCTACTTTCAAATGCAATAGGAATTTTTGGGTTAGGTCTATCCGTTCGCGAGATATGGGAGTTTGATGCTAAGAAATGGTTGAGAAGAGAACAAATTTTTCGCAATTCTGCTGCTCCAAACGCTTAACCAGAAAGGCCTAAGGAAAAAATACACATACCTTTGTAATCGGGCGAGTTTCTACTTTCAGATGCAACAGGAATTTTTGGGTTAGGTCAATCCGTTCGCGAGATATGGGAGTTTGAAGCTAAGAACTGGTTGAGAAGACCACAAATTTTTCGCACTTCTGCTGCTCCAAACGCTTAACCAGAATGGCCCAGGGAAAAAATACACATACGGTTGTAATCGGGCGAGTATCAACTTTCTGATGCAACAGGAATTTTTGGGTTAGTTCAATCCGTCCGCGAGATATGGGAAATTGAAGCTAAGGAATGGTTGAGAAGACAACAAATTTTTCGCACTTCTGCTGCTCCAAACGCTTAACCAGAATGGCCTAGAGAGAAAATACACGTACCGTTGTAATCGGGCGAGTTTCTACTTTCAAATGCAATAGGAATTTTTGGGTTAGGCCAATCCGGTCGCGAGATATGGGAGTTTGAAGCTAAGAAATGGTTGAGAAGAGAACAAATTTTTCGCAATTCTGCTGCTCCAAACGCTTAACCAGAATGGCCTAGGGAAAAAATACACATACAGTTGTAATCGGGCGAGTTTCTACTTTCAGATGCAATAGGAATTTTTGGGTTAGGCCAATCCGTTCGCGACATATGGGAGTTTGAAGCTAAGAAATGGTTGAGAAGAGAACAAATTATTCGCAATTCTGCTGCTCCAAACGCTTAACCAGAGTGGCCTAGGGAAAAAATACACACACCGTTGTAATCGGGCGAGGTTCTACTTTCAAATGCAATAGGAATTTTTGGGTTAGGTCAATCCGTTGCGAGATATGGGAGTTTGAAGAAAAGAAATGGTTGAGAAGGCAAATAATTTTCGCAATTCTGCTGCTCCAAACGCTTAACCAGAGTGGCCTAGGGAAAAAATACACACACCGTTGTAATCGGGCGAGGTTCTACTTTCAAATGCAATAGGAATTTTTGGGTTAGGTCAATCCGTTGCGAGATATGGGAGTTTGAAGAAAAGAAATGGTTGAGAAGGCAAATAATTTTCGCAATTCTGCTGCTCCAAACGCTTAACCAGAATGGCCTAGGGAAAAAATACACACACCGTTGTAATCGGGCGAGCTTCTACTTTCAAATGCAATAGGAATTTTTGGGTTAAGTCAATCCGTTCGCGAGATATGGGACATTGAAGCTAAGAAATGGTTGAGAAGACAACAAATTTTTCGCACTTCTGCTGCTCCAAACGCTTAACCAGAGTGGCCTAGGGAAAAATACCCATACCGTTGTAATCGGACGAGATTCTACTTTCAGTTACAATAGGAATTTTTGGGTTAGGTCAATCCGTTCGCGAGATATGGGACTTTGAAGCTAAGAAATGGTTAACAAGACAACAAATTTTTCGCACTCCTGCTGCTCCAATCGCTTAACAAGAATGGCCTAGGGGAAGAATACCCGTACCGTTGTAATTTGGCGAGTTTCTACTTTCAGATGCAATAGGAATTTTTGGGTTAGGTCAATCCGTTCGCGAGATATGAGAGTATGAAGCTAAGAAATGGTTGAGAAGAGAACAAATTTTTCGCAATTCTGCTGCTCCAAACGCTTAACCAGAATGGCCTAGAGAAAAAATGCACGTACCGTTGTGATCGGGCGAGTCTCCACTTTCAAATGCAATAGGAATTTTTGGGTTAGGTCTATCCGTTCGCGAGATATGGGAGTTTGATGCTAAGAAATGTTTGAGAAGAGAACAAATTTTTCGCAATTCTGCTGCTCCAAACGCTTAACCAGAAAGGCCTAAGGAAAAAATACACATACCTTTGTAATCGGGCGAGTTTCTACTTTCAAATGCAATAGGAATTTTTGGGTTAGGTCAATCCGTTCGCGAGATATGGGAGTTTGAAGACAAGAAATGGTTGAGAAGACAACAAATTTTTCGCACTTCTGCTGCTCCAAACGCTTAACCAGAATGGCCCAGGAAAAAAATACACATACCGTTGTAATCGGGCGAGTTTCAACTTTCAGATGCAATAGGAATTTTTGGGTTAGTTCAATCCCTTCGCGAGATATGGGAAATTGAAGCTAAGGAATGGTTGAGAAGACAACAAATTTTTCGCACTTCTGCTATTCCAAACGCTTAACCAGAATGGCCTAGAGAGAAAATACACGTACCGTTGTAATCGGGCGAGTTTCTACTTTCAAATGCAATAGGAATTTTTGGGTTAGGCCAATCCGGTCGCGAGATATGGGAGTTTGAAGCTAAGAAATGGTTGAGAAGAGAACAAATTTTTCGCAATTCTGCTGCTCCAAACGCTTAACCAGAATGGCCTAGGGAAAAAATACACATACAGTTGTAATCGGGCGAGTTTCTACTTTCAGATGCAATAGGAATTTTTGGGTTAGGCCAATCCGTTCGCGACATATGGGAGTTTGAAGCTAAGAAATGGTTGAGAAGAGAACAAATTATTCGCAATTCTGCTGCTCCAAACGCTTAACCAGAGTGGCCTAGGGAAAAAATACACACACCGTTGTAATCGGGCGAGGTTCTACTTTCAAATGCAATAGGAATTTTTGGGTTAGGTCAATCCGTTGCGAGATATGGGAGTTTGAAGAAAAGAAATGGTTGAGAAGGCAAATAATTTTCGCAATTCTGCTGCTCCAAACGCTTAACCAGAGTGGCCTAGGGAAAAAATACACACACCGTTGTAATCGGGCGAGGTTCTACTTTCAAATGCAATAGGAATTTTTGGGTTAGGTCAATCCGTTGCGAGATATGGGAGTTTGAAGAAAAGAAATGGTTGAGAAGGCAAATAATTTTCGCAATTCTGCTGCTCCAAACGCTTAACCAGAATGGCCTAGGGAAAAAATACACACACCGTTGTAATCGGGCGAGCTTCTACTTTCAAATGCAATAGGAATTTTTGGGTTAAGTCAATCCGTTCGCGAGATATGGGACATTGAAGCTAAGAAATGGTTGAGAAGACAACAAATTTTTCGCACTTCTGCTGCTCCAAACGCTTAACCAGAGTGGCCTAGGGAAAAATACCCATACCGTTGTAATCGGACGAGATTCTACTTTCAGTTACAATAGGAATTTTTGGGTTAGGTCAATCCGTTCGCGAGATATGGGACTTTGAAGCTAAGAAATGGTTAACAAGACAACAAATTTTTCGCACTCCTGCTGCTCCAATCGCTTAACAAGAATGGCCTAGGGGAAGAATACCCGTACCGTTGTAATTTGGCGAGTTTCTACTTTCAGATGCAATAGGAATTTTTGGGTTAGGTCAATCCGTTCGCGAGATATGAGAGTATGAAGCTAAGAAATGGTTGAGAAGAGAACAAATTTTTCGCAATTCTGCTGCTCCAAACGCTTAACCAGAATGGCCTAGAGAAAAAATGCACGTACCGTTGTGATCGGGCGAGTCTCCACTTTCAAATGCAATAGGAATTTTTGGGTTAGGTCTATCCGTTCGCGAGATATGGGAGTTTGATGCTAAGAAATGTTTGAGAAGAGAACAAATTTTTCGCAATTCTGCTGCTCCAAACGCTTAACCAGAAAGGCCTAAGGAAAAAATACACATACCTTTGTAATCGGGCGAGTTTCTACTTTCAAATGCAATAGGAATTTTTGGGTTAGGTCAATCCGTTCGCGAGATATGGGAGTTTGAAGACAAGAAATGGTTGAGAAGACAACAAATTTTTCGCACTTCTGCTGCTCCAAACGCTTAACCAGAATGGCCCAGGAAAAAAATACACATACCGTTGTAATCGGGCGAGTTTCAACTTTCAGATGCAATAGGAATTTTTGGGTTAGTTCAATCCCTTCGCGAGATATGGGAAATTGAAGCTAAGGAATGGTTGAGAAGACAACAAATTTTTCGCACTTCTGCTATTCCAAACGCTTAACCAGAATGGCCTAGAGAGAAAATACACGTACCGTTGTAATCGGGCGAGTTTCTACTTTCAAATGCAATAGGAATTTTTGGGTTAGGCCAATCCGTTCGCGAGATATGGGAGTTTGAAACTAAGAAATGGTTGAGAAGAGAACAAAATTTTAGCAATTCTGCTGCTCCAAACGCTTAACCAGAATGGCCTAGGGAAAAAAATACACATACCGTTGTAATCGGGCGAATTTCTACTTTCAGATGCAACAGGAATTTTTGGGTTAGGTCAATCCGTTCGCGAGATATGGGAGTTTGAAGCTAGGAACTGGTTGAGAAGACAACAAATTTTTCGCAATTCTGCTGCTCCAAACGCTTAACCAGAATGGCCCAGGGAAAAAATGCACATACCGTTGTAATCGGGCGAGTATCAACTTTCAGATGCAATAGGAATTTTTGGGTTAGGTCAATCTGTTCGCGAGATATGGGACATTGAAGCGAAGGAATGGTTGAGGAGACAACAAATTTTTCGCAATTCTGCTGCTCCAAACACTTAACCAGAATGGCCTAGGGAAAAAATACACATACCGTTGTAATCGGGCGAGTTTCTACTTTCAGATGCAACAGGAATTTTTGGGTTAGGTCAATCCGTTCGCGAGATATGGGAGTTTGAAGCTAAGAACTGGTTGAGAAGACAACAAATTTTTCGCACTTCTGCTGCTCCAAACGCTTAACCAGAATGGCCCAGGGAAATAATACACATACCGTTGTAATCGGGCGAGTATCAACTTTCAGATGCAATAGGAATTTTTGGGTTAGGTCAATCCGTTCGCGAGATATGGGACATTGAAGCTAAGAAATGGTTGAGAAGACAACAAATTTTTCGCACTTCTGCTGCTCCAAACGCTTAACCAGAATGGCCTAGGGAAAAAATACCCATACCGTTGTAATCGGACGAGTTTCTACTTTCAGTTACAATAGGAATTTTTGGGTTAGGTCAATCCGTTCGCGAGATATGGGACTTTGAAGCTAAGAAATGGTTGACAAGACAACAAATTTGTCGCACTTCTGCTGCTCCAATCGCTTAACCAGAATGGCCTAGGGGAAAAATACCCGTACCGTTGTAATCGGACGAGCTTCTACTTTCAGTTACAATAGGAATTTTTGGGTTAGGTCAATCCGTTCGCGAGATATGGAACTTTGAAGCTAAGAAATGGTTGACAAGACAACAAATTTTTCGCACTCCTGCTGCTTCAATCGCTTAACCAGAATGGCCTAGGGGAAGAATACCCGTACCGTTGTAATCGTGCGAGTTTCTACTTTCAGATGCAATAGGAATTTTTGGGTTAGGTCAATCCGTTCGCGAGATATGAGAGTTTGAAGCTAAGAAATGGTTGAGAAGAGAACAAATTTTTCGCATTTCTGCTGCTCCAAACGCTTAACCAGAATGGCCTAGAGAAAAAATGCACGTACCGTTGTGATCGGGCGAGTTTCTACTTTCAAATGCAATAGGAATTTTTGGGTTAGGTCTATACGTTCGCGAGATATGGGAGTTTGATGCTAAGAAATGGTTGAGAAGAGAACAAATTTTTCGCATTTCTGCTGCTCCAAACGCTTAACCAGAGTGGCCTAGGGAAAAAATACACACACCGTTGTAATCGGGCGAGGTTCTACTTTCAAATGCAATAGGAATTTTTGGGTTAGTTCAATCCGTTCGCGAGATATGGGAGTTTGAAGACAAGAAATGGTTGAGAAGAGAACATATTTTTCGCAATTCTGCTGCTCCAAACGCTTAACCAGAATGGCCTAGGGAAAAAATACACAAACCGTTGTAATCGGGCGAGTTTCTACTTTCAGATGCAATAGGAATTTTTGGGTTAGTTCAATCCGTTCGCGAGATATGGGAAATTGAAGCTAAGGAATGGTTGAGAAGACAACAAATTTTTCGCACTTCTGCTGCTCCAAACGCTTAACCAGAATGGCCTAGAGAGAAAATACACGTACCGTTGTAATCGGGCGAGTTTCTACTTTCAAATGCAATAGGAATTTTTGGGTTAGGCCAATCCGTTCGCGAGATATGGGAGTTTGAAGCTAAGAAATGGTTGAGAAGAGAACAAATTTTTCGCAATTCTGCTGCTCCAAACGCTTAACCAGAATGGCCTAGGGAAAAAATACACATACAGTTGTAATCGGGCGAGTTTCTACTTTCAGATGCAATAGGAATTTTTGGGTTAGGTCAATCCGTTCGCGACATATGGGAGTCTGAAGCTAAGAAATGGTTGAGAAGAGAACAAATTATTCGCAATTCTGCTGCTCCAAACGCTTAACCAGAGTGGCCTAGGGAAAAAATACACACACCGTTGTAATCGGGCGAGGTTCTACTTTCAAATGCAATAGGAATTTTTGGGTTATGTCAATCCGTTGCGAGATATGGGAGTTTGAAGCCAAGAAATGGTTGAGAAGGCAAATAATTTTCGCAATTCTGCTGCTCCAAACGCTTAACCAGATTGGCCTAGGTAAAAAATACACATACCGTTGTAATCGGGCGAGTTTCTACTTTCAGATGCAACAGGAATTTTTGGGTTAGGCCAATCCGTTCGCGAGATATGGGAGTTTGAAGCTAAGAACTGGTTGAGAAGACAACAAATTTTTCGCACTTCTGCTGCTCCAAACGCTTAACCAGAATGGCCCAGGGAAAAAATACACATACCGTTGTAATCGGGCGAGTATCAACTTTCAGATGCAATAGGAATTTTTGGGTTAGGTCAATCCGTTCGCGAGATATGGGACATTGAAGCTAAGAAATGGTTGAGAAGACAACAAATTTTTCGCACTTCTGCTGCTCCAAACGCTTAACCAGAATGGCTTAGGGAAAAAATACACATACCGTTGTAATCGGGCGAGTTTCTACTTTCAGATGCAATAGAAATTTTTGGGTTAGTTCAATCCGTTCGCGAGATATGGGAAATTGAAGCTAAGGAATTGTTGAGAAGACAACAAATTTTTCGCACTTCTGCTGCTCCAAACGCTTAACCAGAGTGGCCTAGGGAAAAATACCCGTACCGTTGTATTCGGACGAGCTTCTACTTTCAGTTACAGTAGGAATTTTTGGGTTAGGTCAATCAGTTCGCGAGATATGGAACTTTGAAGCTAAGAAATGGTTGACAAGAAAACAAATTTTTCGCACTCCTGCCGCTCCAATCGCTTAACAAGAATGGCCTAGGGGAAGAATACCCGTACCGTTGAAATCGGGCGAGTTTCTACTTTCAGATGCAATAGGAATTTTTGGGTTAGGTCAATCCGTTCGCGAGATATGAGAGTATGAAGCTAAGAAATGGTTGAGAAGAGAACAAATTTTTCGCAATTCTGCTGCTCCAAACGCTTAACCAGAATGGCCTAGAGAAAAAATGCACGTACCGTTGTGATCGGGCGAGTTTCTACTTTCAAATGCAATAGGAATTTTTGGGTTAGGTCTATCCGTTCGCGAGATATGGGAGTTTGATGCTAAGAAATGGTTGAGAAGAGAACAAATTTTTCGCAATTCTGCTGCTCCAAACGCTTAACCAGAAAGGCCTAAGGAAAAAATACACATACCTTTGTAATCGGGCGAGTTTCTACTTTCAAATGCAATAGGAATTTTTGGGTTAGGTCAATCCGTTCGCGAGATATGGGAGTTTGAAGACAAGAAATGGTTGAGAAGACAACAAATTTTTCGCACTTCTGCTGCTCCAAACGCTTAACCAGAATGGCCCAGGAAAAAAATACACATACCGTTGTAATCGGGCGAGTTTCAACTTTCAGATGGAATAGGAATTTTTGGGTTAGGCCAATCCGTTCGCGAGATATGGGAGTTTGAAGCTAAGAAATGGTTGAGAAGGCAAATAATTTTCGCAATTCTGCTGCTCCAAACGCTTAACCAGAAAGGCCTAAGGAAAAAATACACATACCTTTGTAATCGGGCGAGTTTCTACTTTCAAATGCAATAGGAATTTTTGGGTTAGGTCAATCCGTTCGCGAGATATGGGAGTTTGAAGACAAGAAATGGTTGAGAAGACAACAAATTTTTCGCACTTCTGCTGCTCCAAACGCTTAACCAGAATGGCCCAGGAAAAAAATACACATACCGTTGTAATCGGGCGAGTTTCAACTTTCAGATGGAATAGGAATTTTTGGGTTAGGCCAATCCGTTCGCGAGATATGGGAGTTTGAAGCTAAGAAATGGTTGAGAAGGCAAATAATTTTCGCAATTCTGCTGCTCCAAACGCTTAACCAGAGTGGCCTAGGGAAAAAATACACACACCGTTGTAATCGGGCGAGGTTCTACTTTCAAATGCAATAGGAATTTTTGGGTTAGGTCAATCCGTTGCGAGATATGGGAGTTTGAAGAAAAGAAATGGTTGAGAAGGCAAATAATTTTCGCAATTCTGCTGCTCCAAACGCTTAACCAGAATGGCCTAGGGAAAAAATACACACACCGTTGTAATCGGGCGAGCTTCTACTTTCAAATGCAATAGGAATTTTTGGGTTAAGTCAATCCGTTCGCGAGATATGGGACATTGAAGCTAAGAAATGGTTGAGAAGACAACAAATTTTTCGCACTTCTGCTGCTCCAAACGCTTAACCAGAGTGGCCTAGGGAAAAATACCCATACCGTTGTAATCGGACGAGATTCTACTTTCAGTTACAATAGGAATTTTTGGGTTAGGTCAATCCGTTCGCGAGATATGGGACTTTGAAGCTAAGAAATGGTTAACAAGACAACAAATTTTTCGCACTCCTGCTGCTCCAATCGCTTAACAAGAATGGCCTAGGGGAAGAATACCCGTACCGTTGTAATTTGGCGAGTTTCTACTTTCAGATGCAATAGGAATTTTTGGGTTAGGTCAATCCGTTCGCGAGATATGAGAGTATGAAGCTAAGAAATGGTTGAGAAGAGAACAAATTTTTCGCAATTCTGCTGCTCCAAACGCTTAACCAGAATGGCCTAGAGAAAAAATGCACGTACCGTTGTGATCGGGCGAGTCTCCACTTTCAAATGCAATAGGAATTTTTGGGTTAGGTCTATCCGTTCGCGAGATATGGGAGTTTGATGCTAAGAAATGGTTGAGAAGAGAACAAATTTTTCGCAATTCTGCTGCTCCAAACGCTTAACCAGAAAGGCCTAAGGAAAAAATACACATACCTTTGTAATCGGGCGAGTTTCTACTTTCAAATGCAATAGGAATTTTTGGGTTAGGTCAATCCGTTCGCGAGATATGGGAGTTTGAAGACAAGAAATGGTTGAGAAGACAACAAATTTTTCGCACTTCTGCTGCTCCAAACGCTTAACCAGAATGGCCCAGGAAAAAAATACACATACCGTTGTAATCGGGCGAGTTTCAACTTTCAGATGCAATAGGAATTTTTGGGTTAGTTCAATCCCTTCGCGAGATATGGGAAATTGAAGCTAAGGAATGGTTGAGAAGACAACAAATTTTTCGCACTTCTGCTATTCCAAACGCTTAACCAGAATGGCCTAGAGAGAAAATACACGTACCGTTGTAATCGGGCGAGTTTCTACTTTCAAATGCAATAGGAATTTTTGGGTTAGGCCAATCCGTTCGCGAGATATGGGAGTTTGAAACTAAGAAATGGTTGAGAAGAGAACAAAATTTTAGCAATTCTGCTGCTCCAAACGCTTAACCAGAATGGCCTAGGGAAAAAAATACACATACCGTTGTAATCGGGCGAATTTCTACTTTCAGATGCAACAGGAATTTTTGGGTTAGGTCAATCCGTTCGCGAGATATGGGAGTTTGAAGCTAGGAACTGGTTGAGAAGACAACAAATTTTTCGCAATTCTGCTGCTCCAAACGCTTAACCAGAATGGCCCAGGGAAAAAATGCACATACCGTTGTAATCGGGCGAGTATCAACTTTCAGATGCAATAGGAATTTTTGGGTTAGGTCAATCTGTTCGCGAGATATGGGACATTGAAGCGAAGGAATGGTTGAGGAGACAACAAATTTTTCGCAATTCTGCTGCTCCAAACACTTAACCAGAATGGCCTAGGGAAAAAATACACATACCGTTGTAATCGGGCGAGTTTCTACTTTCAGATGCAACAGGAATTTTTGGGTTAGGTCAATCCGTTCGCGAGATATGGGAGTTTGAAGCTAAGAACTGGTTGAGAAGACAACAAATTTTTCGCACTTCTGCTGCTCCAAACGCTTAACCAGAATGGCCCAGGGAAATAATACACATACCGTTGTAATCGGGCGAGTATCAACTTTCAGATGCAATAGGAATTTTTGGGTTAGGTCAATCCGTTCGCGAGATATGGGACATTGAAGCTAAGAAATGGTTGAGAAGACAACAAATTTTTCGCACTTCTGCTGCTCCAAACGCTTAACCAGAATGGCCTAGGGAAAAAATACCCATACCGTTGTAATCGGACGAGTTTCTACTTTCAGTTACAATAGGAATTTTTGGGTTAGGTCAATCCGTTCGCGAGATATGGGACTTTGAAGCTAAGAAATGGTTGACAAGACAACAAATTTGTCGCACTTCTGCTGCTCCAATCGCTTAACCAGAATGGCCTAGGGGAAAAATACCCGTACCGTTGTAATCGGACGAGCTTCTACTTTCAGTTACAATAGGAATTTTTGGGTTAGGTCAATCCGTTCGCGAGATATGGAACTTTGAAGCTAAGAAATGGTTGACAAGACAACAAATTTTTCGCACTCCTGCTGCTTCAATCGCTTAACCAGAATGGCCTAGGGGAAGAATACCCGTACCGTTGTAATCGTGCGAGTTTCTACTTTCAGATGCAATAGGAATTTTTGGGTTAGGTCAATCCGTTCGCGAGATATGAGAGTTTGAAGCTAAGAAATGGTTGAGAAGAGAACAAATTTTTCGCATTTCTGCTGCTCCAAACGCTTAACCAGAATGGCCTAGAGAAAAAATGCACGTACCGTTGTGATCGGGCGAGTTTCTACTTTCAAATGCAATAGGAATTTTTGGGTTAGGTCTATCCGTTCGCGAGATATGGGAGTTTGATGCTAAGAAATGGTTGAGAAGAGAACAAATTTTTCGCATTTCTGCTGCTCCAAACGCTTAACCAGAGTGGCCTAGGGAAAAAATACACACACCGTTGTAATCGGGCGAGGTTCTACTTTCAAATGCAATAGGAATTTTTGGGTTAGTTCAATCCGTTCGCGAGATATGGGAGTTTGAAGACAAGAAATGGTTGAGAAGAGAACATATTTTTCGCAATTCTGCTGCTCCAAACGCTTAACCAGAATGGCCTAGGGAAAAAATACACAAACCGTTGTAATCGGGCGAGTTTCTACTTTCAGATGCAATAGGAATTTTTGGGTTAGTTCAATCCGTTCGCGAGATATGGGAAATTGAAGCTAAGGAATGGTTGAGAAGACAACAAATTTTTCGCACTTCTGCTGCTCCAAACGCTTAACCAGAATGGCCTAGAGAGAAAATACACGTACCGTTGTAATCGGGCGAGTTTCTACTTTCAAATGCAATAGGAATTTTTGGGTTAGGCCAATCCGTTCGCGAGATATGGGAGTTTGAAGCTAAGAAATGGTTGAGAAGAGAACAAATTTTTCGCAATTCTGCTGCTCCAAACGCTTAACCAGAATGGCCTAGGGAAAAAATACACATACAGTTGTAATCGGGCGAGTTTCTACTTTCAGATGCAATAGGAATTTTTGGGTTAGGTCAATCCGTTCGCGACATATGGGAGTCTGAAGCTAAGAAATGGTTGAGAAGAGAACAAATTATTCGCAATTCTGCTGCTCCAAACGCTTAACCAGAGTGGCCTAGGGAAAAAATACACACACCGTTGTAATCGGGCGAGGTTCTACTTTCAAATGCAATAGGAATTTTTGGGTTATGTCAATCCGTTGCGAGATATGGGAGTTTGAAGCCAAGAAATGGTTGAGAAGGCAAATAATTTTCGCAATTCTGCTGCTCCAAACGCTTAACCAGATTGGCCTAGGTAAAAAATACACATACCGTTGTAATCGGGCGAGTTTCTACTTTCAGATGCAACAGGAATTTTTGGGTTAGGCCAATCCGTTCGCGAGATATGGGAGTTTGAAGCTAAGAACTGGTTGAGAAGACAACAAATTTTTCGCACTTCTGCTGCTCCAAACGCTTAACCAGAATGGCCCAGGGAAAAAATACACATACCGTTGTAATCGGGCGAGTATCAACTTTCAGATGCAATAGGAATTTTTGGGTTAGGTCAATCCGTTCGCGAGATATGGGACATTGAAGCTAAGAAATGGTTGAGAAGACAACAAATTTTTCGCACTTCTGCTGCTCCAAACGCTTAACCAGAATGGCTTAGGGAAAAAATACACATACCGTTGTAATCGGGCGAGTTTCTACTTTCAGATGCAATAGAAATTTTTGG
The DNA here is from genome assembly GCF_051014685.1 of Ptiloglossa arizonensis. Taxonomy (NCBI): domain Eukaryota; kingdom Metazoa; phylum Arthropoda; class Insecta; order Hymenoptera; family Colletidae; genus Ptiloglossa; species Ptiloglossa arizonensis. The sequence goes on from NW_027478385.1 coordinate 6,946,837, forward strand.
GTTAGTTCAATCCGTTCGCGAGATATGGGAAATTGAAGCTAAGGAATTGTTGAGAAGACAACAAATTTTTCGCACTTCTGCTGCTCCAAACGCTTAACCAGAGTGGCCTAGGGAAAAATACCCGTACCGTTGTATTCGGACGAGCTTCTACTTTCAGTTACAGTAGGAATTTTTGGGTTAGGTCAATCAGTTCGCGAGATATGGAACTTTGAAGCTAAGAAATGGTTGACAAGAAAACAAATTTTTCGCACTCCTGCCGCTCCAATCGCTTAACAAGAATGGCCTAGGGGAAGAATACCCGTACCGTTGAAATCGGGCGAGTTTCTACTTTCAGATGCAATAGGAATTTTTGGGTTAGGTCAATCCGTTCGCGAGATATGAGAGTATGAAGCTAAGAAATGGTTGAGAAGAGAACAAATTTTTCGCAATTCTGCTGCTCCAAACGCTTAACCAGAATGGCCTAGAGAAAAAATGCACGTACCGTTGTGATCGGGCGAGTTTCTACTTTCAAATGCAATAGGAATTTTTGGGTTAGGTCTATCCGTTCGCGAGATATGGGAGTTTGATGCTAAGAAATGGTTGAGAAGAGAACAAATTTTTCGCAATTCTGCTGCTCCAAACGCTTAACCAGAAAGGCCTAAGGAAAAAATACACATACCTTTGTAATCGGGCGAGTTTCTACTTTCAAATGCAATAGGAATTTTTGGGTTAGGTCAATCCGTTCGCGAGATATGGGAGTTTGAAGACAAGAAATGGTTGAGAAGACAACAAATTTTTCGCACTTCTGCTGCTCCAAACGCTTAACCAGAATGGCCCAGGAAAAAAATACACATACCGTTGTAATCGGGCGAGTTTCAACTTTCAGATGGAATAGGAATTTTTGGGTTAGGCCAATCCGTTCGCGAGATATGGGAGTTTGAAGCTAAGAAATGGTTGAGAAGGCAAATAATTTTCGCAATTCTGCTGCTCCAAACGCTTAACCAGAAAGGCCTAAGGAAAAAATACACATACCTTTGTAATCGGGCGAGTTTCTACTTTCAAATGCAATAGGAATTTTTGGGTTAGGTCAATCCGTTCGCGAGATATGGGAGTTTGAAGACAAGAAATGGTTGAGAAGACAACAAATTTTTCGCACTTCTGCTGCTCCAAACGCTTAACCAGAATGGCCCAGGGAAAAAATACACATACCGTTGTAATCGGGCGAGTATCAACTTTCAGATGCAATAGGAATTTTTGGGTTAAGTCAATCCGTTCGCGAGATATGGGACATTGAAGCTAAGAAATGGTTGAGAAGACAACAAATTTTTCGCACTGCTGCTGCTCCAAACGCTTAACCAGAGTGGCCTAGCGAAAAATACCCATACCGTTGTAATCGGACGAGATTCTACTTTCAGTTACAATAGGAATTTTTGTGTTAGGTCAATCCGTTCGCGAGATATGGGACTTTGAAGCTAAGAAATGGTTAACAAGACAACAAATTTTTCGCACTCCTGCTGCTCCAATCGCTTAACAAGAATGGCCTAGGGGAAGAATACCCGTACCGTTGTAATTTGGCGAGTTTCTACTTTCAGATGCAATAGGAATTTTTGGGTTAGGTCAATCCGTTCGCGAGATATGAGAGTATGAAGCTAAGAAATGGTTGAGAAGAGAACAAATTTTTCGCAATTCTGCTGCTCCAAACGCTTAACCAGAATGGCCTAGAGAAAAAATGCACGTACCGTTGTGATCGGGCGAGTCTCCACTTTCAAATGCAATAGGAATTTTTGGGTTAGGTCTATCCGTTCGCGAGATATGGGAGTTTGATGCTAAGAAATGGTTGAGAAGAGAACAAATTTTTCGCAATTCTGCTGCTCCAAACGCTTAACCAGAAAGGCCTAAGGAAAAAATACACATACCTTTGTAATCGGGCGAGTTTCTACTTTCAAATGCAATAGGAATTTTTGGGTTAGGTCAATCCGTTCGCGAGATATGGGAGTTTGAAGACAAGAAATGGTTGAGAAGACAACAAATTTTTCGCACTTCTGCTGCTCCAAACGCTTAACCAGAATGGCCCAGGAAAAAAATACACATACCGTTGTAATCGGGCGAGTTTCAACTTTCAGATGCAATAGGAATTTTTGGGTTAGTTCAATCCCTTCGCGAGATATGGGAAATTGAAGCTAAGGAATGGTTGAGAAGACAACAAATTTTTCGCACTTCTGCTATTCCAAACGCTTAACCAGAATGGCCTAGAGAGAAAATACACGTACCGTTGTAATCGGGCGAGTTTCTACTTTCAAATGCAATAGGAATTTTTGGGTTAGGCCAATCCGTTCGCGAGATATGGGAGTTTGAAGCTAAGAAATGGTTGAGAAGAGAACAAAATTTTAGCAATTCTGCTGCTCCAAACGCTTAACCAGAATGGCCTAGGGAAAAAAATACACATACCGTTGTAATCGGGCGAATTTCTACTTTCAGATGCAACAGGAATTTTTGGGTTAGGTCAATCCGTTCGCGAGATATGGGAGTTTGAAGCTAGGAACTGGTTGAGAAGACAACAAATTTTTCGCAATTCTGCTGCTCCAAACGCTTAACCAGAATGGCCCAGGGAAAAAATGCACATACCGTTGTAATCGGGCGAGTATCAACTTTCAGATGCAATAGGAATTTTTGGGTTAGGTCAATCTGTTCGCGAGATATGGGACATTGAAGCGAAGGAATGGTTGAGGAGACAACAAATTTTTCGCAATTCTGCTGCTCCCAACACTTAACCAGAATGGCCTAGGGAAAAAATACACATACCGTTGTAATCGGGCGAGTTTCTACTTTCAGATGCAACAGGAATTTTTGGGTTAGGTCAATCCGTTCGCGAGATATGGGAGTTTGAAGCTAAGAACTGGTTGAGAAGACAACAAATTTTTCGCACTTCTGCTGCTCCAAACGCTTAACCAGAATGGCCCAGGGAAATAATACACATACCGTTGTAATCGGGCGAGTATCAACTTTCACATGCAATAGGAATTTTTGGGTTAGGTCAATCCGTTCGCGAGATATGGGACATTGAAGCTAAGAAATGGTTGAGAAGACAACAAATTTTTCGCACTTCTGCTGCTCCAAACGCTTAACCAGAATGGCCTAGGGGAAAAATACCCGTACCGTTGTAATCGGACGAGCTTCTACTTTCAGTTACAATAGGAATTTTTGGGTTAGGTCAATCCGTTCGCGAGATATGGAACTTTGAAGCTAAGAAATGGTTGACAAGACAACAAATTTTTCGCACTCCTGCTGCTTCAATCGCTTAACCAGAATGGCCTAGGGGAAGAATACCCGTACCGTTGTAATCGTGCGAGTTTCTACTTTCAGATGCAATAGGAATTTTTGGGTTAGGTCAATCCGTTCGCGAGATATGAGAGTTTGAAGCTAAGAAATGGTTGAGAAGAGAACAAATTTTTCGCAATTCTGCTGCTCCAAACGCTTAACCAGAATGGCCTAGAGAAAAAATGCACGTACCGTTGTGATCGGGCGAGTTTCTACTTTCAAATGCAATAGGAATTTTTGGGTTAGGTCTATCCGTTCGCGAGATATGGGAAATTGAAGCTAAGGAATTGTTGAGAAGACAACAAATTTTTCGCACTTCTGCTGCTCCAAACGCTTAACCAGAGTGGCCTAGGGAAAAAATACACACACCGTTGTAATCGGGCGAGGTTCTACTTTCAAATGCAATAGGAATTTTTGGGTTAGTTCAATCCGTTCGCGAGATATGGGAGTTTGAAGACAAGAAATGGTTGAGAAGAGAACATATTTTTCGCAATTCTGCTGCTCCAAACGCTTAACCAGAATGGCCTAGGGAAAAAATACACAAACCGTTGTAATCGGGCGAGTTTCTACTTTCAGATGCAATAGGAATTTTTGGGTTAGTTCAATCCGTTCGCGAGATATGGGAAATTGAAGCTAAGGAATGGTTGAGAAGACAACAAATTTTTCGCACTTCTGCTGCTCCAAACGCTTAACCAGAATGGCCTAGAGAGAAAATACACGTACCGTTGTAATCGGGCGAGTTTCTACTTTCAAATGCAATAGGAATTTTTGGGTTAGGCCAATCCGTTCGCGAGATATGGGAGTTTGAAGCTAAGAAATGGTTGAGAAGAGAACAAATTTTTCGCAATTCTGCTGCTCCAAACGCTTAACCAGAATGGCCTAGGGAAAAAATACACATACAGTTGTAATCGGGCGAGTTTCTACTTTCAGATGCAATAGGAATTTTTGGGTTAGGTCAATCCGTTCGCGACATATGGGAGTCTGAAGCTAAGAAATGGTTGAGAAGAGAACAAATTATTCGCAATTCTGCTGCTCCAAACGCTTAACCAGAGTGGCCTAGGGAAAAAATACACACACCGTTGTAATCGGGCGAGGTTCTACTTTCAAATGCAATAGGAATTTTTGGGTTATGTCAATCCGTTGCGAGATATGGGAGTTTGAAGCCAAGAAATGGTTGAGAAGGCAAATAATTTTCGCAATTCTGCTGCTCCAAACGCTTAACCAGATTGGCCTAGGTAAAAAATACACATACCGTTGTAATCGGGCGAGTTTCTACTTTCAGATGCAACAGGAATTTTTGGGTTAGGCCAATCCGTTCGCGAGATATGGGAGTTTGAAGCTAAGAACTGGTTGAGAAGACAACAAATTTTTCGCACTTCTGCTGCTCCAAACGCTTAACCAGAATGGCCCAGGGAAAAAATACACATACCGTTGTAATCGGGCGAGTATCAACTTTCAGATGCAATAGGAATTTTTGGGTTAGGTCAATCCGTTCGCGAGATATGGGACATTGAAGCTAAGAAATGGTTGAGAAGACAACAAATTTTTCGCACTTCTGCTGCTCCAAACGCTTAACCAGAATGGCTTAGGGAAAAAATACACATACCGTTGTAATCGGGCGAGTTTCTACTTTCAGATGCAATAGAAATTTTTGGGTTAGTTCAATCCGTTCGCGAGATATGGGAAATTGAAGCTAAGGAATTGTTGAGAAGACAACAAATTTTTCGCACTTCTGCTGCTCCAAACGCTTAACCAGAATGGCCCAGGAAAAAAATACACATACCGTTGTAATCGGGCGAGTTTCAACTTTCAGATGGAATAGGAATTTTTGGGTTAGGCCAATCCGTTCGCGAGATATGGGAGTTTGAAGCTAAGAAATGGTTGAGAAGGCAAATAATTTTCGCAATTCTGCTGCTCCAAACGCTTAACCAGAAAGGCCTAAGGAAAAAATACACATACCTTTGTAATCGGGCGAGTTTCTACTTTCAAATGCAATAGGAATTTTTGGGTTAGGTCAATCCGTTCGCGAGATATGGGAGTTTGAAGACAAGAAATGGTTGAGAAGACAACAAATTTTTCGCACTTCTGCTGCTCCAAACGCTTAACCAGAATGGCCCAGGGAAAAAATACACATACCGTTGTAATCGGGCGAGTATCAACTTTCAGATGCAATAGGAATTTTTGGGTTAAGTCAATCCGTTCGCGAGATATGGGACATTGAAGCTAAGAAATGGTTGAGAAGACAACAAATTTTTCGCACTGCTGCTGCTCCAAACGCTTAACCAGAGTGGCCTAGCGAAAAATACCCATACCGTTGTAATCGGACGAGATTCTACTTTCAGTTACAATAGGAATTTTTGTGTTAGGTCAATCCGTTCGCGAGATATGGGACTTTGAAGCTAAGAAATGGTTAACAAGACAACAAATTTTTCGCACTCCTGCTGCTCCAATCGCTTAACAAGAATGGCCTAGGGGAAGAATACCCGTACCGTTGTAATTTGGCGAGTTTCTACTTTCAGATGCAATAGGAATTTTTGGGTTAGGTCAATCCGTTCGCGAGATATGAGAGTATGAAGCTAAGAAATGGTTGAGAAGAGAACAAATTTTTCGCAATTCTGCTGCTCCAAACGCTTAACCAGAATGGCCTAGAGAAAAAATGCACGTACCGTTGTGATCGGGCGAGTCTCCACTTTCAAATGCAATAGGAATTTTTGGGTTAGGTCTATCCGTTCGCGAGATATGGGAGTTTGATGCTAAGAAATGGTTGAGAAGAGAACAAATTTTTCGCAATTCTGCTGCTCCAAACGCTTAACCAGAAAGGCCTAAGGAAAAAATACACATACCTTTGTAATCGGGCGAGTTTCTACTTTCAAATGCAATAGGAATTTTTGGGTTAGGTCAATCCGTTCGCGAGATATGGGAGTTTGAAGACAAGAAATGGTTGAGAAGACAACAAATTTTTCGCACTTCTGCTGCTCCAAACGCTTAACCAGAATGGCCCAGGAAAAAAATACACATACCGTTGTAATCGGGCGAGTTTCAACTTTCAGATGCAATAGGAATTTTTGGGTTAGTTCAATCCCTTCGCGAGATATGGGAAATTGAAGCTAAGGAATGGTTGAGAAGACAACAAATTTTTCGCACTTCTGCTATTCCAAACGCTTAACCAGAATGGCCTAGAGAGAAAATACACGTACCGTTGTAATCGGGCGAGTTTCTACTTTCAAATGCAATAGGAATTTTTGGGTTAGGCCAATCCGTTCGCGAGATATGGGAGTTTGAAGCTAAGAAATGGTTGAGAAGAGAACAAAATTTTAGCAATTCTGCTGCTCCAAACGCTTAACCAGAATGGCCTAGGGAAAAAAATACACATACCGTTGTAATCGGGCGAATTTCTACTTTCAGATGCAACAGGAATTTTTGGGTTAGGTCAATCCGTTCGCGAGATATGGGAGTTTGAAGCTAGGAACTGGTTGAGAAGACAACAAATTTTTCGCAATTCTGCTGCTCCAAACGCTTAACCAGAATGGCCCAGGGAAAAAATGCACATACCGTTGTAATCGGGCGAGTATCAACTTTCAGATGCAATAGGAATTTTTGGGTTAGGTCAATCTGTTCGCGAGATATGGGACATTGAAGCGAAGGAATGGTTGAGGAGACAACAAATTTTTCGCAATTCTGCTGCTCCCAACACTTAACCAGAATGGCCTAGGGAAAAAATACACATACCGTTGTAATCGGGCGAGTTTCTACTTTCAGATGCAACAGGAATTTTTGGGTTAGGTCAATCCGTTCGCGAGATATGGGAGTTTGAAGCTAAGAACTGGTTGAGAAGACAACAAATTTTTCGCACTTCTGCTGCTCCAAACGCTTAACCAGAATGGCCCAGGGAAATAATACACATACCGTTGTAATCGGGCGAGTATCAACTTTCACATGCAATAGGAATTTTTGGGTTAGGTCAATCCGTTCGCGAGATATGGGACATTGAAGCTAAGAAATGGTTGAGAAGACAACAAATTTTTCGCACTTCTGCTGCTCCAAACGCTTAACCAGAATGGCCTAGGGGAAAAATACCCGTACCGTTGTAATCGGACGAGCTTCTACTTTCAGTTACAATAGGAATTTTTGGGTTAGGTCAATCCGTTCGCGAGATATGGAACTTTGAAGCTAAGAAATGGTTGACAAGACAACAAATTTTTCGCACTCCTGCTGCTTCAATCGCTTAACCAGAATGGCCTAGGGGAAGAATACCCGTACCGTTGTAATCGTGCGAGTTTCTACTTTCAGATGCAATAGGAATTTTTGGGTTAGGTCAATCCGTTCGCGAGATATGAGAGTTTGAAGCTAAGAAATGGTTGAGAAGAGAACAAATTTTTCGCAATTCTGCTGCTCCAAACGCTTAACCAGAATGGCCTAGAGAAAAAATGCACGTACCGTTGTGATCGGGCGAGTTTCTACTTTCAAATGCAATAGGAATTTTTGGGTTAGGTCTATCCGTTCGCGAGATATGGGAAATTGAAGCTAAGGAATTGTTGAGAAGACAACAAATTTTTCGCACTTCTGCTGCTCCAAACGCTTAACCAGAGTGGCCTAGGGAAAAAATACACACACCGTTGTAATCGGGCGAGGTTCTACTTTCAAATGCAATAGGAATTTTTGGGTTAGTTCAATCCGTTCGCGAGATATGGGAGTTTGAAGACAAGAAATGGTTGAGAAGAGAACATATTTTTCGCAATTCTGCTGCTCCAAACGCTTAACCAGAATGGCCTAGGGAAAAAATACACAAACCGTTGTAATCGGGCGAGTTTCTACTTTCAGATGCAATAGGAATTTTTGGGTTAGTTCAATCCGTTCGCGAGATATGGGAAATTGAAGCTAAGGAATGGTTGAGAAGACAACAAATTTTTCGCACTTCTGCTGCTCCAAACGCTTAACCAGAATGGCCTAGAGAGAAAATACACGTACCGTTGTAATCGGGCGAGTTTCTACTTTCAAATGCAATAGGAATTTTTGGGTTAGGCCAATCCGTTCGCGAGATATGGGAGTTTGAAGCTAAGAAATGGTTGAGAAGAGAACAAATTTTTCGCAATTCTGCTGCTCCAAACGCTTAACCAGAATGGCCTAGGGAAAAAATACACATACAGTTGTAATCGGGCGAGTTTCTACTTTCAGATGCAATAGGAATTTTTGGGTTAGGTCAATCCGTTCGCGACATATGGGAGTCTGAAGCTAAGAAATGGTTGAGAAGAGAACAAATTATTCGCAATTCTGCTGCTCCAAACGCTTAACCAGAGTGGCCTAGGGAAAAAATACACACACCGTTGTAATCGGGCGAGGTTCTACTTTCAAATGCAATAGGAATTTTTGGGTTATGTCAATCCGTTGCGAGATATGGGAGTTTGAAGCCAAGAAATGGTTGAGAAGGCAAATAATTTTCGCAATTCTGCTGCTCCAAACGCTTAACCAGATTGGCCTAGGTAAAAAATACACATACCGTTGTAATCGGGCGAGTTTCTACTTTCAGATGCAACAGGAATTTTTGGGTTAGGCCAATCCGTTCGCGAGATATGGGAGTTTGAAGCTAAGAACTGGTTGAGAAGACAACAAATTTTTCGCACTTCTGCTGCTCCAAACGCTTAACCAGAATGGCCCAGGGAAAAAATACACATACCGTTGTAATCGGGCGAGTATCAACTTTCAGATGCAATAGGAATTTTTGGGTTAGGTCAATCCGTTCGCGAGATATGGGACATTGAAGCTAAGAAATGGTTGAGAAGACAACAAATTTTTCGCACTTCTGCTGCTCCAAACGCTTAACCAGAATGGCTTAGGGAAAAAATACACATACCGTTGTAATCGGGCGAGTTTCTACTTTCAGATGCAATAGAAATTTTTGGGTTAGTTCAATCCGTTCGCGAGATATGGGAAATTGAAGCTAAGGAATTGTTGAGAAGACAACAAATTTTTCGCACTTCTGCTGCTCCAAACGCTTAACCAGAGTGGCCTAGGGAAAAATACCCGTACCGTTGTATTCGGACGAGCTTCTACTTTCAGTTACAGTAGGAATTTTTGGGTTAGGTCAATCAGTTCGCGAGATATGGAACTTTGAAGCTAAGAAATGGTTGACAAGAAAACAAATTTTTCGCCCTCCTGCTGCTCCAATCGCTTAACAAGAATGGCCTAGGGGAAGAATACCCGTACCGTTGAAATCGGGCGAGTTTCTACTTTCAGATGCAATAGGAATTTTTGGGTTAGGTCAATCCGTTCGCGAGATATGAGAGTATGAAGCTAAGAAATGGTTGAGAAGAGAACAAATTTTTCGCAATTCTGCTGCTCCATACGCTTAACCAGAATGGCCTAGGGAAAAAATACACACACCGTTGTAATCGGGCGAGGTTCTACTTTCAAATGCAATAGGAATTTTTGGGTTAGTTCAATCCGTTCGCGAGATATGGGAGTTTGAAGACAAGAAATGGTTGAGAAGAGAACATATTTTTCGCAATTCTGCTGCTCCAAACGCTTAACCAGAATGGCCTAGGGAAAAAATACACAAACCGTTGTAATCGGGCGAGTTTCTACTTTCAGATGCAATAGGAATTTTTGGGTTAGTTCAATCCGTTCGCGAGATATGGGAAATTGAAGCTAAGGAATGGTTGAGAAGACAACAAATTTTTCGCACTTCTGCTGCTCCAAACGCTTAACCAGAATGGCCTAGAGAGAAAATACACGTACCGTTGTAATCGGGCGAGTTTCTACTTTCAAATGCAATAGGAATTTTTGGGTTAGGCCAATCCGTTCGCGAGATATGGGAGTTTGAAGCTAAGAAATGGTTGAGAAGAGAACAAATTTTTCGCAATTCTGCTGCTCCAAACGCTTAACCAGAATGGCCTAGGGAAAAAATACACATACAGTTGTAATCGGGCGAGTTTCTACTTTCAGATGCAATAGGAATTTTTGGGTTAGGTCAATCCGTTCGCGACATATGGGAGTCTGAAGCTAAGAAATGGTTGAGAAGAGAACAAATTATTCGCAATTCTGCTGCTCCAAACGCTTAACCAGAGTGGCCTAGGGAAAAAATACACACACCGTTGCAATCGGGCGAGGTTCTACTTTCAAATGCAACAGGAATTTTTGGGTTATGTCAATCCGTTGCGAGATATGGGAGTTTGAAGCCAAGAAATGGTTGAGAAGGCAAATAATTTTCGCAATTCTGCTGCTCCAAACGCTTAACCAGATTGGCCTAGGTAAAAAATACACATACCGTTGTAATCGGGCGAGTTTCTACTTTCAGATGCAACAGGAATTTTTGGGTTAGGCCAATCCGTTCGCGAGATATGGGAGTTTGAAGCTAAGAACTGGTTGAGAAGACAACAAATTTTTCGCACTTCTGCTGCTCCAAACGCTTAACCAGAATGGCCCAGGGAAAAAATACACATACCGTTGTAATCGGGCGAGTATCAACTTTCAGATGCAATAGGAATTTTTGGGTTAGGTCAATCCGTTCGCGAGATATGGGACATTGAAGCTAAGAAATGGTTGAGAAGACAACAAATTTTTCGCACTTCTGCTGCTCCAAACGCTTAACCAGAATGGCTTAGGGAAAAAATACACATACCGTTGTAATCGGGCGAGTTTCTACTTTCAGATGCAATAGAAATTTTTGGGTTAGTTCAATCCGTTCGCGAGATATGGGAAATTGAAGCTAAGGAATTGTTGAGAAGACAACAAATTTTTCGCACTTCTGCTGCTCCAAACGCTTAACCAGAGTGGCCTAGGGAAAAATACCCGTACCGTTGTATTCGGACGAGCTTCTACTTTCAGTTACAGTAGGAATTTTTGGGTTAGGTCAATCAGTTCGCGAGATATGGAACTTTGAAGCTAAGAAATGGTTGACAAGAAAACAAATTTTTCGCCCTCCTGCTGCTCCAATCGCTTAACAAGAATGGCCTAGGGGAAGAATACCCGTACCGTTGAAATCGGGCGAGTTTCTACTTTCAGATGCAATAGGAATTTTTGGGTTAGGTCAATCCGTTCGCGAGATATGAGAGTATGAAGCTAAGAAATGGTTGAGAAGAGAACAAATTTTTCGCAATTCTGCTGCTCCAAACGCTTAACCAGAATGGCCTAGAGAAAAAATGCACGTACCGTTGTGATCGGGCGAGTTTCTACTTTCAAATGCAATAGGAATTTTTGGGTTAGGTCTATCCGTTCGCGAGATATGGGAGTTTGATGCTAAGAAATGGTTGAGAAGAGAACAAATTTTTCGCAATTCTGCTGCTCCAAACGCTTAACCAGAAAGGCCTAAGGAAAAAATACACATACCTTTGTAATCGGGCGAGTTTCTACTTTCAAATGCAATAGGAATTTTTGGGTTAGGTCAATCCGTTCGCGAGATATGGGAGTTTGAAGACAAGAAATGGTTGAGAAGACAACAAATTTTTCGCACTTCTGCTGCTCCAAACGCTTAACCAGAATGGCCCAGGAAAAAAATACACATACCGTTGTAATCGGGCGAGTTTCAACTTTCAGATGCAATAGGAATTTTTGGGTTAGGCCAATCCGTTCGCGAGATATGGGAGTTTGAAGCTAAGAAATGGTTGAGAAGAGAACAAAATTTTCGCAATTCTGCTGCTCCAAACGCTTAACCAGAATGGCCTAGAGAGAAAATACACGTACCGTTGTAATCGGGCGAGTTTCTACTTTCAAATGCAATAGGAATTTTTGGGTTAGGCCAATCCGTTCGCGAGATATGGGAGTTTGAAGCTAAGAACTGGTTGAGAAGTCCACAAATTTTTCGCACTTCTGCTGCTCCAAACGCTTAACCAGAATGGCCCAGGGAAATAATACACATACGGTTGTAATCGGGCGAGTTTCTACTTTCAGATGCAATAGGAATTTTTGGGTTAGGTCAATCCGTTCGCGACATATGGGAGTTTGAAGCTAAGAAATGGTGGAGAAGAGAACAAATTATTCGCAATTCTGCTGCTCCAAACGCTTAACCAGAGTGGCCTAGGGAAAAAATACACACACCGTTGTAATCGGGCGAGTTTCTACTTTCAAATGCAATAGGAATTTTTGGGTTAGGTCAATCCGTTGCGAGATATGGGAGTTTGAAGACAAGAAATGGTTGAGAAGGCAAAAAATTTTCGCAATTCTGCTGCTCCAAACGCTTATCCAGAATGGCCTAGGGAAAAAATACACATACCGTTGTAATCGGGCGAGTTTCTACTTTCAGATGCAACAGGAATTTTTGGGTTAGGTCAATCCGTTCGCGAGATATGGGAGTTTGAAGCTAAGAACTGGTTGAGAAGACCACAAATTTTTCGCACTTCTGCTGCTCCAAACGCTTAACCAGAATGACCCAGGGAAAAAATACACATACGGTTGTAATCGGGCGAGTATCAACTTTCAGATGCAATAGGAATTTTTGGGTTAGTTCAATCCGTTCGCGAGATATGGGACATTGAAGCTAAGAAATGGTTGAGAAGACAACAAATTTTTCGCACTTCTGCTGCTCCAAACGCTTAACCAGAATGGCCCAGGGAAAAAATACACATACGGTTGTAATCGGGCGAGTATCAACTTTCAGATGCAATAGGAATTTTGGGGTTAGTTCAATCCGTTCGCGAGATATGGGACATTGAAGCTAAGAAATGGTTGAGAAGACAACAAATTTTTCGCACTTCTGCTGCTCCAAACGCTTAACCAGAATGGCCTAGGGAAAAAATACACATACCGTTGTAATCGGGCGAGTTTCTACTTTCAAATGCAATAGGAATTTTTGGGTTAGGCCAATCCGTTCGCGAGATATGGGAGTTTGAAGCTAAGAACTGGTTGAGAAGACCACAAATTTTTCGCACTTCTGCTGCTCCAAACGCTTAACCAGAATGGCCCAGGGAAAAAATACACATACGGTTGTAATCGGGCGAGTATCAACTTTCAGATGCAATAGGAATTTTTGGGTTAGTTCAATCCGTCCGCGAGATATGGGACATTGAAGCTAAGAAATGGTTGAGAAGACAACAAATTTTTCGCAATTCTGCTGCTCCAAACGCTTAACCAGAGTGGCCCAGGGAAAAAATACACACACCGTTGTAATCGGGCGAGATTCTACTTTCAAATGCAATAGGAATTTTTGGGTTAGGTCAATCCGTTGCGAGATATGGGAGTTTGAAGACAAGAAATGGTTGAGAAGGCAAAAAATTTTCGCAATTCTTCTGCTCCAAACGCTTAACCAGAATGGCCTAGGGAAAAAATACACATACCGTTGTAATCGGGCGAGTTTCTACTTTCAGATGCAACAGGAATTTTTGGGTTAGGTCAATCCGTTCGCGAGATATGGGAGTTTGAAGCTAAGAACTGGTTGAGAAGACCACAAATTTTTCGCAATTCTGCTGCTCCAAACGCTTAACCAGAATGGCCTAGGGAAAAAATACACATACGGTTGTAATCGGGTGAGTTTCTACTTTCAGATTCAATAGGAATTTTTGGGTTAGGTCAATCCGTTCGCGACATATGGGAGTTTGAAGCTAAGAAATGGTTGAGAAGAGAACAAATTATTCGCAATTCTGCTGCTCCAAACGCTTAACCAGAGTGGCCTAGGGAAAAAATACACACACCGTTGTAATCGGGCGAGTTTCTACTTTCAAATGCAATAGGAATTTTTGGGTTAGGTCAATCCGTTGCGAGATATGGGGGTTTGAAGAAAAGAAATGGTTGAGAAGGCAAAAAATTTTCGCAATTCTGCTGCTCCAAACGCTTATCCAGATTGGCCTAGGGAAAAAATACACATACCGTTGTAATCGGGCGAGTTTCTACTTTCAGATGCAACAGGAATTTTTGGGTTAGGTCAATCCGTTCGCGAGATATGGGAGTTTGAAGCTAAGAACTGGTTGAGAAGACCACAAATTTTTCGCACTTCTGCTGCTCCAAACGCTTAACCAGAATGACCCAGGGAAAAAATACACATACGGTTGTAATCGGGCGAGTATCAACTTTCAGATGCAATAGGAATTTTTGGGTTAGTTCAATCCGTTCGCGAGATATGGGACATTGAAGCTAAGAAATGGTTGAGAAGACAACAAATTTTTCGCACTTCTGCTGCTCCAAACGCTTAACCAGAATGGCCCAGGGAAAAAATACACATACGGTTGTAATCGGGCGAGTATCAACTTTCAGATGCAATAGGAATTTTGGGGTTAGTTCAATCCGTTCGCGAGATATGGGACATTGAAGCTAAGAAATGGTTGAGAAGACAACAAATTTTTCGCACTTCTGCTGCTCCAAACGCTTAACCAGAATGGCCCAGGGAAAAAATACACATACGGTTGTAATCGGGCGAGTATCAACTTTCAGATGCAATAGGAATTTTTGGGTTAGTTCAATCCGTTCGCGAGATATGGGACATTGAAGCTAAGAAATGGTTGAGAAGACAACAAATTTTTCGCACTTCTGCTGCTCCAAACGCTTAACCAGAATGGCCTAGGGAAAAAATACCCATACCATTGTAATCGGGCGAGTTTCTACTTTCAGATGCAACAGGAATTTTTGGGTTAGGTCAATCCGTTGCGAGATATGGGAGTTTGAAGGCAAGAAATGGTTGAGAAGGCAAAAAATTTTCGCAATTCTGCTGCTCCAAACGCTTAACCAGAATGGCCTAGGGAAAAAATACACATACCGTTGTAATCGGGCGAGTTTCTACTTTCAGATGCAACAGGAATTTTTGGGGTAGGTCAATCCGTTCGCGAGATATGGGAGTTTGAAGCTATGAAATGGTTGAGAAGACAACAAATTTTTCGCACTTCTGCTGCTCCAAACGCTTAACCAGAATGGCCCAGGGAAAAAATACACATACGGTTGTAATCGGGCGAGTATCAACTTTCAGATGCAACAGGAATTTTTGGGTTAGTTCAATCCGTCCGCGAGATATGGGACATTGAAGCTAAGAAATGGTTGAGAAGACAACAAATTTTTCGCACTTCTGCTGCTCCAAACGCTTAACCAGAATGGCCCAGGGAAAAAATACACATACGGTTGTAATCGGGCGAGTATCAACTTTCAGATGCAATAGGAATTTTTGGGTTAGTTCAATCCGTTCGCGAGATATGGGACATTGAAGCTAAGAAATGGTTGAGAAGACAACAAATTTTTCGCACTTCTGCTGCTCCAAACGCTTAACCAGAATGGCCTAGGGAAAAAATACCCATACCGTTGTAATCGGGCGAGTTTCTACTTTCAGATGCAACAGGAATTTTTGGGTTAGGTCAATCCGTTCGCGAGATATGGGAGTTTGAAGCTAAGAACTGGTTGAGAAGACCACAAATTTTTCGCACTTCTGCTTCTCCAAACGCTTAACCAGAATGGCCTAGGGAAAAAATACACATACGGTTGTAATCGGGCGAGTTTCTACTTTCAGATGCAATAGGAATTTTTGGGTTAGGTCAATCCGTTCGCGACATATGGGAGTTTGAAGCTAAGAAATGGTTGAGAAGAGAACAAATTATTCGCAATTCTGCTGCTCCAAACGCTTAACCAGAGTGGCCTAGGGAAAAAATACACACACCGTTGTAATCGGGCGAGTTTCTACTTTCAAATGCAATAGGAATTTTTGGGTTAGGTCAATCCGTTGCGAGATATGGGAGTTTGAAGACAAGAAATGGTTGAGAAGGCAAAAAATTTTCGCAATTCTGCTGCTCCAAACGCTTAGCCAGAATGGCCTAGGGAAAAAATACACATACCGTTGTAATCGGGCGAGTTTCTACTTTCAGATGCAACAGGAATTTTTGGGGTAGGTCAATCCGTTCGCGAGATATGGGAGTTTGAAGCTATGAAATGGTTGAGAAGACAACAAATTTTTCGCACTTCTGCTGCTCCAAACGCTTAACCAGGATGGCCCAGGGAAAAAATACACATACGGTTGTAATCGGGCGAGTATCAACTTTCAGATGCAATAGGAATTTTTGGGTTAGTTCAATCCGTTCGCGAGATATGGGACATTGAAGCTAAGAAATGGTTGAGAAGACAACAAATTTTTCGCAATTCTGCTGCTCCAAACGCTTAACCAGAATGGCCTAGGGAAAAAATACACACACCGTTGTAATCGGGCGAGTTTCTACTTTCAAATGCAATAGGAATTTTTGGGTTAGGTCAATCCGTTGCGAGATATGGGAGTTTGAAGACAAGAAATGGTTGAGAAGGCAAAAAATTTTCGCAATTCTGCTGCTCCAAACGCTTAACCAGAATGGCCTAGGGAAAAAATACACATACCGTTGTAATCGGGCGAGTTTCTACTTTCAGATGCAACAGGAATTTTTGGGGTAGGTCAATCCGTTCGCGAGATATGGGAGTTTGAAGCTATGAAATGGTTGAGAAGACAACAAATTTTTCGCAATTCTGCTGCTCCAAACGCTTAACCAGGATGGCCCAGGGAAAAAATACACATACGGTTGTAATCGGGCGAGTATCAACTTTCAGATGCAATAGGAATTTTTGGGTTAGTTCAATCCGTTCGCGAGATATGGGACATTGAAGCTAAGAAATGGTTGAGAAGACAACAAATTTTTCGCAATTCTGCTGCTCCAAACGCTTAACCAGAATGGCCTAGGGAAAAAATGCCCATACCGTTGTAATCGGGCGAGTTTCTACTTTCCGATGCAACAGGAATTTTTGGGTTAGGTCAATCCGTTCGCGAGATATGGGAGTTTGAAGCTAAGAACTGGTTGAGAAGACCACAAATTTTTCGCACTTCTGCTGCTCCAAACGCTTAACCAGAATGGCCCAGGGAAAAAATACACATACGGTTGTAATCGGGCGAGTATCAACATTCAGATGCAATAGGAATTTTTGGGTTAGTTCAATCCGTTCGCGAGATATGGGACATTGAAGCTAAGAAATGGTTGGGAAGACAACAAATTTTTCGCACTTCTGCTGCTCCAAACGCTTAACCAGAATGGCCTAGGGAAAAAATACCCATACCGTTGTAATCGGACGAGTTTCTACTTTCAGTTACAATAGGAATTTTTGGGTTAGGTCAATCCGTTCGCGACATATGGGAGTTTGAAGCTAAGAAATGGTTGAGAAGAGAACAAATTATTCGCAATTCTGCTGCTCCAAACGCTTAACCAGAGTGGCCTAGGGAAAAAATACACACACCGTTGTAATCGGGCGAGTTTCTACTTTCAATTGCAATAGGAATTTTTGGGTTAGGTCATCCGTTGCGAGATATGGGAGTTTGAAGACAAGAAATGGTTGAGAAGGCAAAAAATTTTCGCAATTCTGCTGCTCCAAACGCTTAACCAGAATGGCCTAGGGAAAAAATACACATACCGTTGTAATCGGGCGAGTTTCTACTTTCAGATGCAACAGGAATTTTTGGGTTAGGTCAATCCGTTCGCGAGATATGGGAGTTTGAAGCTAAGAACTGGTTGAGAAGACCACAAATTTTTCGCACTTCTGCTGCTCCAAACGCTTAACCAGAATGGCCCAGGGAAAAAATACACATACGGTTGTAATCGGGCGAGTATCAACTTTCAGATGCAATAGGAATTTTTGGGTTAGTTCAATCCGTTCGCGAGATATGGGACATTGAAGCTAAGAAATGGTTGAGAAGACAACAAATTTTTCGCACTTCTGCTGCTCCAAACGCTTAACCAGAATGGCCTAGGGAAAAAATACCCATACCGTTGTAATCGGACGAGTTTCTACTTTCAGTTACAATAGGAATTTTTGGGTTAGGTCAATCCGTTCGTGAGATAAGGGACTTTGAAGCTAAGAAATGGTTGACAAGGTAACAAATTTTTCGCACTTGTGCTGCTCCAATCGCTTAACCAGAATGGCCTAGGGGAAAAATACACGTACCGTTGTAATCGGGCGAGTTTCTACTTTCAAATGCAATAGGAATTTTAGGGTTAGGCCCATCCGTTCGCGAGATATGAGAGTTTGAAGCTAAAAAATGGTTGAGAAGAGAACAAATTTTTCGCAATTCTGCTGCTCCAAACGCTTAACCAGAATGGCCTAGGGAAAAAATACACATACCGTTTTAATCGGGCGAGTTTCTACTTTCAGATGCAACAGGAATTTTTGGGGTAGGTCAATCCGTTCGCGAGATATGGGAGTTTGAAGCTATGAAATGGTTGAGAAGACAACAAATTTTTCGCACTTCTGCTGCTCCAAACGCTTAACCAGAATGGCCCAGGGAAAAAATACACATACGGTTGTAATCGGGCGAGTATCAACTTTCAGATGCAACAGGAATTTTTGGGTTAGTTCAATCCGTCCGCGAGATATGGGACATTGAAGCTAAGAAATGGTTGAGAAGACAACAAATTTTTCGCACTTCTGCTGCTCCAAACGCTTAACCAGAATGGCCCAGGGAAAAAATACACATACGGTTGTAATCGGGCGAGTATCAACTTTCAGATGCAATAGGAATTTTTGGGTTAGTTCAATCCGTTCGCGAGATATGGGACATTGAAGCTAAGAAATGGTTGAGAAGACAACAAATTTTTCGCACTTCTGCTGCTCCAAACGCTTAACCAGAATGGCCTAGGGAAAAAATACCCATACCGTTGTAATCGGGCGAGTTTCTACTTTCAGATGCAACAGGAATTTTTGGGTTAGGTCAATCCGTTCGCGAGATATGGGAGTTTGAAGCTAAGAACTGGTTGAGAAGACCACAAATTTTTCGCACTTCTGCTTCTCCAAACGCTTAACCAGAATGGCCTAGGGAAAAAATACACATACGGTTGTAATCGGGCGAGTTTCTACTTTCAGATGCAATAGGAATTTTTGGGTTAGGTCAATCCGTTCGCGACATATGGGAGTTTGAAGCTAAGAAATGGTTGAGAAGAGAACAAATTATTCGCAATTCTGCTGCTCCAAACGCTTAACCAGAGTGGCCTAGGGAAAAAATACACACACCGTTGTAATCGGGCGAGTTTCTACTTTCAAATGCAATAGGAATTTTTGGGTTAGGTCAATCCGTTGCGAGATATGGGAGTTTGAAGACAAGAAATGGTTGAGAAGGCAAAAAATTTTCGCAATTCTGCTGCTCCAAACGCTTAGCCAGAATGGCCTAGGGAAAAAATACACATACCGTTGTAATCGGGCGAGTTTCTACTTTCAGATGCAACAGGAATTTTTGGGGTAGGTCAATCCGTTCGCGAGATATGGGAGTTTGAAGCTATGAAATGGTTGAGAAGACAACAAATTTTTCGCACTTCTGCTGCTCCAAACGCTTAACCAGGATGGCCCAGGGAAAAAATACACATACGGTTGTAATCGGGCGAGTATCAACTTTCAGATGCAATAGGAATTTTTGGGTTAGTTCAATCCGTTCGCGAGATATGGGACATTGAAGCTAAGAAATGGTTGAGAAGACAACAAATTTTTCGCAATTCTGCTGCTCCAAACGCTTAACCAGAATGGCCTAGGGAAAAAATACACACACCGTTGTAATCGGGCGAGTTTCTACTTTCAAATGCAATAGGAATTTTTGGGTTAGGTCAATCCGTTGCGAGATATGGGAGTTTGAAGACAAGAAATGGTTGAGAAGGCAAAAAATTTTCGCAATTCTGCTGCTCCAAACGCTTAACCAGAATGGCCTAGGGAAAAAATACACATACCGTTGTAATCGGGCGAGTTTCTACTTTCAGATGCAACAGGAATTTTTGGGGTAGGTCAATCCGTTCGCGAGATATGGGAGTTTGAAGCTATGAAATGGTTGAGAAGACAACAAATTTTTCGCAATTCTGCTGCTCCAAACGCTTAACCAGGATGGCCCAGGGAAAAAATACACATACGGTTGTAATCGGGCGAGTATCAACTTTCAGATGCAATAGGAATTTTTGGGTTAGTTCAATCCGTTCGCGAGATATGGGACATTGAAGCTAAGAAATGGTTGAGAAGACAACAAATTTTTCGCAATTCTGCTGCTCCAAACGCTTAACCAGAATGGCCTAGGGAAAAAATGCCCATACCGTTGTAATCGGGCGAGTTTCTACTTTCCGATGCAACAGGAATTTTTGGGTTAGGTCAATCCGTTCGCGAGATATGGGAGTTTGAAGCTAAGAACTGGTTGAGAAGACCACAAATTTTTCGCACTTCTGCTGCTCCAAACGCTTAACCAGAATGGCCCAGGGAAAAAATACACATACGGTTGTAATCGGGCGAGTATCAACATTCAGATGCAATAGGAATTTTTGGGTTAGTTCAATCCGTTCGCGAGATATGGGACATTGAAGCTAAGAAATGGTTGGGAAGACAACAAATTTTTCGCACTTCTGCTGCTCCAAACGCTTAACCAGAATGGCCTAGGGAAAAAATACCCATACCGTTGTAATCGGACGAGTTTCTACTTTCAGTTACAATAGGAATTTTTGGGTTAGGTCAATCCGTTCGCGACATATGGGAGTTTGAAGCTAAGAAATGGTTGAGAAGAGAACAAATTATTCGCAATTCTGCTGCTCCAAACGCTTAACCAGAGTGGCCTAGGGAAAAAATACACACACCGTTGTAATCGGGCGAGTTTCTACTTTCAATTGCAATAGGAATTTTTGGGTTAGGTCATCCGTTGCGAGATATGGGAGTTTGAAGACAAGAAATGGTTGAGAAGGCAAAAAATTTTCGCAATTCTGCTGCTCCAAACGCTTAACCAGAATGGCCTAGGGAAAAAATACACATACCGTTGTAATCGGGCGAGTTTCTACTTTCAGATGCAACAGGAATTTTTGGGTTAGGTCAATCCGTTCGCGAGATATGGGAGTTTGAAGCTAAGAACTGGTTGAGAAGACCACAAATTTTTCGCACTTCTGCTGCTCCAAACGCTTAACCAGAATGGCCCAGGGAAAAAATACACATACGGTTGTAATCGGGCGAGTATCAACTTTCAGATGCAATAGGAATTTTTGGGTTAGTTCAATCCGTTCGCGAGATATGGGACATTGAAGCTAAGAAATGGTTGAGAAGACAACAAATTTTTCGCACTTCTGCTGCTCCAAACGCTTAACCAGAATGGCCTAGGGAAAAAATACCCATACCGTTGTAATCGGACGAGTTTCTACTTTCAGTTACAATAGGAATTTTTGGGTTAGGTCAATCCGTTCGTGAGATAAGGGACTTTGAAGCTAAGAAATGGTTGACAAGGTAACAAATTTTTCGCACTTGTGCTGCTCCAATCGCTTAACCAGAATGGCCTAGGGGAAAAATACACGTACCGTTGTAATCGGGCGAGTTTCTACTTTCAAATGCAATAGGAATTTTAGGGTTAGGCCCATCCGTTCGCGAGATATGAGAGTTTGAAGCTAAAAAATGGTTGAGAAGAGAACAAATTTTTCGCAATTCTGCTGCTCCAAACGCTTAACCAGAATGGCCTAGGGAAAAAATACACATACCGTTTTAATCGGGCGAGTTTCTACTTTCAGATGCAACAGGAATTTTTGGGTTAGGTCAATCCGTTCGCGAGATATGGGAGTTTGAAGCTAAGAACTGGTTGAGAAGACCACAAATTTTTCGCACTTCTGCTGCTCCAAACGCTTAACCAGAATGGCCCAGGGAAAAAATACACATACGGTTGTAATCGGGCGAGTATCAACTTTCAGATGCAACAGGAATTTTTGGGTTAGTTCAATCCGTCCGCGAGATATGGGACATTGAAGCTAAGAAATGGTTGAGAAGACAACAAATTTTTCGCACTTCTGCTGCTCCAAACGCTTAACCAGAATGGCCCAGGGAAAAAATACACATACGGTTGTAATCGGGCGAGTATCAACTTTCAGATGCAATAGGAATTTTTGGGTTAGTTCAATCCGTTCGCGAGATATGGGACATTGAAGCTAAGAAATGGTTGAGAAGACAACAAATTTTTCGCAATTCTGCTGCTCCAAACGCTTAACCAGAATGGCCTAGGGAAAAAATACACACACCGTTGTAATCGGGCGAGTTTCTACTTTCAAATGCAATAGGAATTTTTGGGTTAGGTCAATCCGTTGCGAGATATGGGAGTTTGAAGACAAGAAATGGTTGAGAAGGCAAAAAATTTTCGCAATTCTGCTGCTCCAAACGCTTAACCAGAATGGCCTAGGGAAAAAATACACATACCGTTGTAATCGGGCGAGTTTCTACTTTCAGATGCAACAGGAATTTTTGGGGTAGGTCAATCCGTTCGCGAGATATGGGAGTTTGAAGCTATGAAATGGTTGAGAAGACAACAAATTTTTCGCACTTCTGCTGCTCCAAACGCTTAACCAGGATGGCCCAGGGAAAAAATACACATACGGTTGTAATCGGGCGAGTATCAACTTTCAGATGCAATAGGAATTTTTGGGTTAGTTCAATCCGTTCGCGAGATATGGGACATTGAAGCTAAGAAATGGTTGAGAAGACAACAAATTTTTCGCACTTCTGCTGCTCCAAACGCTTAACCAGAATGGCCTAGGGAAAAAATACCCATACCGTTGTAATCGGGCGAGTTTCTACTTTCCGATGCAACAGGAATTTTTGGGTTAGGTCAATCCGTTCGCGAGATATGGGAGTTTGAAGCTAAGAACTGGTTGAGAAGACCAC